>NW_020664419.1:82080726-82081347 GCF_002925995.2 Terrapene triunguis | reverse complement strand
CCTCTCTCCCCCCGGTGGCCAGAGCGCAGGGGGCAGGGCGGCAAGCTCGGCCTTGGCCCCGCTCTCCCCGGGGGCCGGAGCGCCACGCCGCCCCCCTCCAGGTGCCGCCCCAAGCACCAGCTTGGTGGGCTGGTGCCTGGAGCCGGCCCTGGCCTAAACACAGAGTCACAGACAGCCTGCTTGGGGACTTCAATCTAAGTCACCACACTGGTGAGCTCACCTTTGTGATAGATGATCCTTACCCCAAGAATCAAGTTACTTCCAGTCCCAAAGGACAGTCACTTACCCCAGGTCAATTGCACTTTGGATCTCACACCAAAGATAACACTTGAACCAATCCTATTATAAACTATCCAAAGGTTTATTAAATAGGAAAAGGAAACCTGAATTATTTACAAGGTTAAAGCAGGTAAACACAGATACAAAGAGTTCCAATTTTAAATTTTAAAAGGTAATAGAAGCTTTTATAATCAGCCAGCACTATATGTCCTTTAGGGCTAGCCCAATCTAAGCAGCTGGGGAATCTCTCACTTATGTCTAGAAACACGTTGCCCCCCAGCAAGGCCGGATCTGGCTTTTTGGCCACCCCAAGCAAAAAAAAAACGGGGCGGCCAGAACGGC
>NW_020664419.1:81999049-82080626 GCF_002925995.2 Terrapene triunguis | reverse complement strand
AGAGAGAGAAGGGGGCGGCCAGGGCTACAGCAGGGGCGCTGCCACGTGGCCCCTCCCGCTGCGCCACCTCCTGCCGCGAGGGCTCCGCTTCGGTCGGCAGGGAGGGAAGGAAGAGGACTGCCCTGCAGGGCGCTCTGGTTCTCCGCGCTGCTGCCCCATACAGGGCGGCCGGAGTGGAACAAGAACAAAAAAAAAAAAAGCGGCCGTGCCGCCCTAGGATTGGGCAGAAGGCCGCCTCCAACAATCTGCCGCCCCAAGCACCAGCTTGCTCAGCTGGTGCCTGGAACCAGCCCTGCCCCCCAGAGATTAATCAGCATAGAGATACTAAGTTCCTTTGGTTTGGGGCTTTTATCCCTCTCCTACCATGTGCTCTGAGCTGCAAACTCAGCTGATAGGAGGAATCTACTTGCATGACTCATCTTCGCTGGGAAGAGACCAGGACAACAAAAGTCGTTGTCCTCTTATTGAGGATACATAGGAAAATTCCAGTCCCACAATAGTCCATCTGGTACCGATGGACTTTCCTTTTGGGAAGGGTGTAACACCTGTTGACCATCAGCCCTTCACACTGATTAATGTCTCTGTCCTGTCTGGTGACTTACACAGGGACAGAGGCTCACAATACAACAACTCAAACACTTCCTTACAGTATGAGATACAGATGTTATAAGTGAGATCAGTGCATGCAGCAAACTTTCAAGCATTCCATAAAGTCTAAATACTAAACACATTAATGTGATTCTAATACCTATTTTAACAATACTAACACAGAGATGGATTCCAGCTATGTGTTTGTCATTGCTCAAATGAGACATGAGGACCGTGGCATGAGCTGGCACCTGGTCTGCTAGTGTCACACTCAATGCATTTTGTGTTTATCCTCACAATACCCCATTGAGCTAGGAAAGTATTATTATCCCCATTTTATAGATGAGGAACTGAGGGACAGAGAAGTCCCTAGCCACGGTCTCTTAAGAAGCTTTGTGGCAGAGCAGAGAATTAAATCCAGTTCTCCTGAGTCATAGGCTGCACCACTCCTCTTCTCCTTCCTTATGGTATTTCAGCACTGGAATTAGGAAGCACAAAGGCAGCTGCGAACATTAAAAATGATAGTGGGGAAATATTATCTGAGTTTTTTTGAACCTCAGGAAGGGTTTGGATTTCCAAATGAGTTTTGGGTGACCTTTTTGGTCACTTTTTAAATGCAACTGAAATACCCTCATTCCTATTTGTGACCTCTTATGAACTGTAGGGATGGGGGTGGAAGTGGTATAAGGCACAGTGCAAGGAGGTGATCAAGCCTGGATAAAATAAGAAACAGAGAGAAGCTGTGCTAAAACTTGATCTTCCAGATGCTTCATGCAAAATATTAACCACAACATTGTCCAGTCCCCTTTAATCTTCACCCAGACAAGAACCTGAGCCTCCTGAATTTTTTTGTCTAAAACCTGAACCTGTACCTCTGGACCCTTCACCCAAAACAGTATCTGGAAGGAGCCTTGCCCAGAATGTAAAACCCAAACCTCTGAATGGTCACGTTCTTTAACTTTCAGTTAGAGTTCCCCAAGTGGCCTTTGTGTTCTCCAGGCCAGATAAAAATGAAATACTAAGAAAAACACAAGGGATGGCAGTTCTCTGACCCAGTTGAAAGGAGAAAGTCTTGGAAATCTCACTGGAGTGGCATGTTTTTGGCTATGCCCACATGACAACTTTTAACCAGGGTTTTTGTAATGGTTAGATGAGGAATGGTCATATTAACTGGTTACAGGTTACAAAGTTCAGTTTGTGTCACACAGCAGGTGGGTTTGTGTGTCCATACCTGGTACACTGCCTAGCCTTGTTTGCCTAAATGCACTCTGGAAACTCTGAGCAGCTATCCTATAGTGCCTCAACAGAGAACAAAGTACTCTGATGACATGTACAAAGTGGCATCAACAGCATGTGGGGTTCTGGGCTGTCCTACCACACAGGTAGCTGGGAATAAGCAAGACCATCCAAATCGGTTACACAAACGTGATTAGTGTATCATGTCAACCCTGTAAACAAAAAAAAAAAAAAGTGTCCTGGAGGGTTACAGGAAGACAGCTATGTGCCAGTCCAAGCGTTTGGCAGGAGCAGAATGCTGCTCATTAGCCTGTGTTACTAATCAAGTTTGAGCAATGATGTATGAGCACAAACCATGTTTAGAGCCAGCCACGCTAACCTTTGCGAGCTCTTTGGTCCCAGTTCCAAGACAATGGTAGGTGCAGAATTGTTCAGAGATGTTTCTAAACTTTGGAAGCTTTTTCAAACTTTTTTAGGTCTCAGAGAAGGTTTGAGTGGTCTTCAGGGACTGAGATTTGGGGACAAAGTTCTGTGCCGGTTATGCATCCCAATTGTTTTTTCCCCTCCCTTATAATTAAATTTCCTCCTTAATAATTATTCAAGGGAGTGGCCTGTAGTGAAAAAGAGTGAGGTGATTGACAATGGTATCTATCCAATCTGAGGTTCCATGTTATTTACAAAGGGATAATATTTGTTTGGGTTTTGTTAGCTTGGGATTGGTTAACATCCTGCTTTTGACCGTGTATTGTACAAGATATTCATTAGATCAGTCCATTGGCTCCTTTCTGTTTTATAAATATCTTACTGACTTGGTAACACTAAGAAAAAGAAGTAAGGGGAGATAGGAGAATGTATACTCCTTTCCTTGAGACTTCCTGTGGGGAATTTTGGTGGCTGATGTCTGATTGAATGAGGTTTTGGTGTTACAAGTGGGTGGGTTCTCAGAACTGCATAACGAGTAATAAATGGGATGTGTGGCACAAGAACCCCGAGCTTTCTGCCTTATGCAGGAACTGAGTAAAGACTGGAATAATAAGAATTTACAAGCTGCCCCAGAACACACTGAGATGTCAGAAGTGCCTCACTCTGCTTTGTGCTGGCTGGCAGGTTATATTCTTTAACTGCAGGCATCACCTTTAATGACTTGGCCAAGACAAATCTGTGACATTTAATTTTGTTGAGACTAACCTCTGTCCTCATAACACATTGCTCCTTCCCGCTCGCATAGATAGATACCATATAAAAATACACTCAGATCTTCCTTTGCTTGCATTATCTCTCTCCCTTTCTCTCTTTCACACAGACATGCGCACATGCACACACGTTTCTCTCACTCTTCTCCCTACACTCACGCTGCCTTATGCGCACACTTTCTTGAATACACACTCATACCCATGAACTCTCCCATATTCACACTTATACACATTAACTCTCCCAAATGTACATTGTCTATCAGAAACACTTAAAGACATTGCCCCGTCCCCCCAGTTTTCCTAGGTTAGCAGGCTATACATCTCCTGCCTTTGTACTCTCAAATCAGCACTTACCTATAGACATGGAAATGCTTGTTTTATATGCCTGAGTGTTCATTTGAGCACTGAAATGTAGGATTTGGAAACGTTATTGAGGCACTTATCGTATACTTGAAAATTTAGGCTAGTCCACTTACATACCTTCTCTTTTTCCTCCTTTTTGGGCAATCTATAAAAAGCTTATTGGAATGGAGTGGTTTTTAGGTTGTGCTGATATTTCATTACTCTTTGATGGGCAGGTGAACAGGTTGTGTACTGCTGTGTTTGCAGTTTGGGTACTTCAGTGCTCACGCTGTGGTGTTGCTGGACTGCCATTCCCATCTTAACTCACATAAATTTACCCCATATAATACAACACAAAAAAATGTTCCCGGCCTACCACTCTATGAGCTCCCCATCTCTTTCATCGGGAACCTTTGGGTAGTTATGAGTCAGGCCTGACTCCTATGTCTATCTGGTCTAGTCTATGCTTTAGGGGTTTATATATTACTGTGGTGTCTATGTGTTGCTATGATGTGGAAAGATGTCTCTTTCATTGATCACGTACTAATAATGTTAACAAATGTTCCTGAACGTGTGTCTGGGATGGACGTGTACTGGGGATGATCTACGTAGCCCTTTTGCCTGTAGATCACTGGTGCCAATCCAGCCACAAGTCTGTAATTTAAATGAAAGTTGTTCCTATCTGCCAGCTTGTTTGGTGGCTTGAGTGAAATGACCTTCTGATCTGAGCCCAGTTCCTCATGAGCATAAGTCCAAACTGCAGAAACCACCAGCACAAATGGCCCTCATTGGGCTCCTTGTTGTCATTCTCAGAAGAGAGGCTAAAGAGACAGAATGGACCATAGAGAAAACTGTCCTCTGCCCCTCAGAAATGGGCCATCTCAATTAGGGCTGAGGTATAAGATTAGGGAGAGAATTTTCTCTTTTGTTGCCAATGTTGTACCTGTTCTGAGGATAAACAGAGGCCATCAGTCTCCCAGGGTATTAATCTAGCATGAAAATGCACTTTAAAAAAATAAGTGAAAAAATTGCTGAATTTGTTTCCTATTTTGAATATGGCGATCCCTCAGAGAATGTCAGATGCAGCCCACTCCTGTCATCTGCTGCCAGCTTCTGATCTTCAGGTTCCCATGGGCTGACCCAGCTCCACCAACTGCTCAACCTTCTGACAGCACACTGGTGCCACCCCCCTACAGGACTGTATTGGCACTGGGAGAGGGTTATGGGGTCATTGCTGCCCGGAGTGACTTTTTTGTTCCTTTGAACAATTTACTGAATAAACTCACTCTGGGTATTTGCTCTTTTAAAAATCAGATGAAGGTTTTTAAAAAGCAATAAATGTTTTATGCTGGTTCTAGAGGCCATCAAATGCAAAACACCAGAACAGCTTTGATTTTATCAAATAACCTTTGACACCTAAAAAGGCTCTAATAAGTGCTTTTTTTCCTGTAATTTTAAAAATGAAATTCAGTGAAAGGTTGACAGCCGCTAGAGACTCCAGCCCTCTATTTACCCACAGAGCAGGTATAGCATGAGCAGCAGCAGGTCATGCTTCCTACACACACATGCCGCCCCCACCATCAATGTACCTCAACTCTGACCTGAAGGCACTGCTTCTAGGAATGAGTGGGGAGTTCATTCTCAAGGCCCATTCCGACCTCGCCTGCTCAGCTGAAGCTGCCAAGCAAGATGCTTATTAGTGTCAATTGTGATGGGATGGGTGAAAATGTGAGCAGAGGTGATGTTTGAAAGCATCAGAGGTGGGTTTTTCTGGAATTTCTGTAAGGAATATTTTACCATGGGTAGTGTGTGTTCTAAATACATTACCTGGTGGTAGATTGCAATGGCTTCAAAATAATAACTCCTGTCTGTGGGGTATACGTAGCACCAGTTGAACAAAGGAACCCCCTGCAACAAGGGAGTCCATGTTTACCCAAGAAATGAGAGTAGTGGCTGAAGGGGTAAGATTGTAGAATTTCCTTAAGCAAAAGTAGCATAAATAAAAGTAATAGAATCTCCCTGAAATATCTTCTCATGCATCAGGAAGACAGAGCAATGATTCTTTATCTGCATCTAATCTGTACAGCTATGCAATTTAGTGATTGTGAAAGTGCAGGAGTGATAACACTGGAAAGATCTGAGCTGGATCATGTTGGAAACTGTTAAATGAGCTTTTCCTTCAAAACTCTGCTTATGTATGGTCAATCCTGACTTATAGCACCCCCAGCTATTCCAGCGATGGTCCCCTCCACCCAGGGAAACTCAATCCTGACATGCAGCTCTCCTCTTATTTCAGTCTTAGCCCATCTGAGAACAGAGCCTGATTATTATGCCAAAGGTTACCAGATTGGTCAGTGATTTTGTGATGACTCTCCAAACTCATTTCCTGTGTGATCTTATCTACTGTTGAACCCATTTCCCCAGGGTCTGCTCCTCAAAAAAGTCCTTGCGCATGTGAGTGGGCTCAGGCACTCTGAGAGCCTCTTGTCTCCAGACAATATGCTACAGGGTAACTTGGAGAGGGATCGGGCAGTCACGTGTTTCTGTGTTATTTGTGTCTCTGCAGGTGGGGAAATGGAAGGACAAGAGCCTCCAGATGAAGTATTATGTGTGGCCCCGCTTTGAGCTGTACCCTGATTCTGAGGAGCGTGAGGATGACCATCTGAGTATTGTGACCCTAGAGGAGGCGCCGTTCGTCATTGTGGAGAGCGTGGACCCACTAAGTGGCACCTGCATGAGGAATACAGTCCCCTGCCAAAAACGCATCGTGACCGAGTAGGCACTTAGAGGATCTTTCTCCTGGCTCGCTGTTCTCCACAAAGCAGGTGGAGCCTTCTTGGCTTGCCCTGATACTCTGCTCCAGCTAAGCCATCTGGGCTCTCTCAACCTGGACCATGCTGCCTCTTGTCACTGGTACAGCCAGCCAGCCAAGCCCTGCACGCTTGGCTCCTTTTGCCCCTCAGTAGTGGTACCACAAGCTAGGGTCTTCACGAGGAGCATGTTCAGGGAGAGAGGGGAGGTGTTCTGGGAATGGAGGGGGGATAGCAGAGGGAGTTCTCCTCAAACTTAATCCCTTATTATTGTGACTGGTCAGGAACAAGACGGATGAGGAGCCTGATTACGTCAAGAAATGCTGCAAGGGGTTCTGCATTGACATCCTCAAGAAAATCTCCAAGTCTGTCAAGTTCACCTATGACCTCTACCTGGTGACCAATGGCAAGCATGGGAAGAAGATCAATGGGACGTGGAATGGAATGATTGGGGAGGTAAGCAATGAAGGGTGGGGCTGAGCTTTACCCACAGACTGGGCTGTGGAGTCAGATCCTAGTCCAAGTTCTGATTAGCTCCCCTTCCTGGGAAGGGGCAGATGAGACCTCATAAAAATGATTGACCTGGTGTGGGGATCCATCTGGCTGTTGGGTGAATGAATCCATTGTGGCATGCTCACTGCTGAACAATAGCTACAATCCCTCTCATTTATTATTTATTATTTTCTACTGTGCCACATGTGTTTGGCACTTTACAATCAAATAAAAGGAGATGTCCTGTGACACTGCCCAGGGTACAATCTGGACTGTTGGACAGCTGTGTCTCCTCAGTTTGCCAGACTTTTACACTGCTTCGCTGCGAGAGCAGCCACTCCTGGCTTGCTCTCACACAGACTTCATCATGTAAATTACCCCAAGCTATAGTGCAAGAGTGCTTCAGACAGACAGCCTGCCACCCTGGAATTATATTGCAGAGTGACACCAGCAAATTCCCAGCCCCAGACTTTCCCCCAGAAATGTGTGTCTTGTACTGCCCAGTACCCTCCTGGACAATGCACGCTCATAGAGAGTCCGTCATTTCGTTAATAAAAAATGATATGCACACATTTTATTACCTCAAATGGTGTTCCCCAAACACTTCAATCCAAACACACTGGCTTAGATAAAACAATAAAACAAGTTTTTTAACAACAGAAAGATAGATTTTAAGTGATTACAAGTAATAAGGCATAAAAGTCAGAATTGGTTACAAAGAAATAAAAGATAAATTGCAAACTAATACCTAACTTAGCAAGCTAAGTGAATTTAAAGCTAAAAGCTTTCTCTCACCACATGCTTACAGCAGTCTGGCTGGCTTCCTTCAGCCAGGACCACTCACCCAGTTCAATGATGCTTCTTTTGTCTTTCAAGTGTGCTTGATGCCATGAGTAGAGATGAAGGGAGAGACTGATTTGGGGACTCTGTTCCTCTTTTTTATCTCTCTTCCTCCTCTTTAAGAATCATCTCCATCTGGGGTTCAGATGGCAGGCAGTCTGTTTGCATGGGAACCTCCAGTTGTTCTATTGCCAAGATATAAATTTCTTTCTTCCTGCCAAAGAACGGCAGTTTAATCAGGTGATAGTCCGTTTGATTATGTTGACACCTGGCTGAAGCATCAGTTTTCCTTTTGTCTCTAAGTTTTGTGCTAGGTTTTCTAAATTTGGAACATATCTTATACGGTAGAATTTTATAACTTCACATACAATGTTGGCACACACATTTTACCAGGACAATAATGTTCAGCAAATTATGAGTTTTCAAATGATACCTCAGAAGGCATACTTTGTATAAAATTTATCATGGCCCTGTAAAAAGGATGAACATAAGGTTACTGACTATCATGTATCCCCGCACCAAAGAGTTTATTATTTAAATTAAGGCAAGACATATAAGAGGTAATGGCAGACATTCTTTGAGAGAAGGGAAGACAAGGACAACAGAAATAAGACAACTTGTCTTCTAGACAAATGATGTGTTTATCCTGAGAGCTACACAGGTATACTTTAAATATCATTTTTTAATACACGCAACATTCTTTTAGTAGAAGATTAATATTTATAAGTCTCTTGGAAAAAGTATGTCTTGAAGAGAGATAAGAAAGAGGAGATGATGGAAGTAAGGACAGGGAGAGAATTCCAGGCATAAAAGAGTGTATGAAAAGATGGGAGTGGGAGAAGATACTGATATGGGTGGGGTCCTTAACTGTGAGGCATGAGTGGAACCAGCTTCAGTAACTCTCCGTCTTTCTCCTTATCTGAGGTGGTCACCAAGCGGGCCTACATGGCGGTAGGATCCCTCACCATAAATGAGGAGCGGTCAGAGGTGGTAGACTTCTCTGTGCCCTTCATCGAGACAGGAATTAGTGTCATGGTATCACGTAGCAACGGAACTGTCTCACCTTCTGCCTTCCTAGGTAAGCTCTTCTCCTGAGGTGATGGTGAGGGGGGGACTAGTATAATGAAAAAACAGCCAAAGAGTCCTTGTGAGTCTCTGGGGCATTCCCAAGGAAGGAGTTTCAGGGAAGGATTTTTTTTCTTCAAGTTGTTTTATTTCAAAATCCCAAACAAGCAAAATCCAGGAAAATTCAAACACTCAAGGTCCAGGAGCTCCAGAATATTTCTCAGTGACCTTTAGGCACAATGCTAGCAAGGAGGTGACTCACTTACAGCTCTCACCCTACAGTACACAGTATCACCGTGGGTCTGGCTACACTGCTGTCAGAGGTTGACTGCAGCACATGTGCACATACCTGACCTAGCTTTGAGTTAGCTAACTCCAATAACAATAGCAGTGAGGTTAAGCCCACCCGGGACCCTGGGTGCCTACTTGAATGATTAGTCCATGCTGCCATGGCTTTGCTTCTATTGTTATGGGAGCTAGCTAGACCAAAGCTAACTTGGGTATGTCTACATTGCTGCAGTCACGGTTCTGATTGCTGGGTAGATGATGTGCTTGGTGGCTCAGCTAGTATCACTCCCAGTGAGTGTGAGCCAGAAGAAAAGTGGTACAGGTCCTCCTACCAGAACTTGTGCCTGTCATAGACTATCAGGGTTGGAAGGGACCTCATGAGGTCATCTAGTCCAAGCCGCTGCTCAAAGCAGGGCTAATCCCCAGACAGATTTTTGCCCCAGATCCCTAAGTGGCCCCCTCAAGGATTGAACTCACAACCCTGGGTTTAGCAGACCACTGCTCAAACCACTGAGCTATTCCCCCCCGGTGTCCTTAGTGATAATACAATGAGGGTGGTAAGACTTGGCTTTAGACATGTCACCCTACAAGGACACATTAACCTAAGCTCCCTTTGGCACAGTGGAAGATAAATATCTACCAGCACTTCTGAAAAAGAGTGGGGCACAATCCCTGTGCTAGGCCAAGAGTCCATCCCCCAGTTCTAGGGTCCCAAGGTAGTTGAGAATGATCACTGAGTCCTGAGTTGCTTCTGTGTTTCCTCAAGCAGTTACTACATTCCTAATATTTACCGCTTTGCTTTATAAAATATGTTGAGATATAGCAAAGCATAAAAGGTGAGTTATAGGATCAGTCTGCTCTCTGACCCTGATTCTGCAAACACTTATCCATATGAAGTTACTCGTGTACCTAAGGAAGATTATCTAAACCTCTTTGGCTGGGAATCTCAGGAGACATGGAGCTCTGTGAGTGGGACAGTAATGCTGGCTGTGGTGTGTCTGGCATTTCACCCTGTGCCCTGTTTTTCTCCTCTCCTGCCCAGAACCATTCAGTGCTGACGTATGGGTGATGATGTTTGTCATGCTGCTCATAATCTCTGCAGTGGCTGTCTTCGTCTTTGAGTACTTCAGCCCTGTGGGTTACAATCGGTGCCTTGCTGATGGCAGAGGTAAGAGGAGCCTTTTTCATTGCAAGTTTCTCTCCCTTCTCATCCTGGCTCCTTAGTCAATGGGAGTTCCTTTTCCCCCTACACACGCTCATGGATCCAGCCCGCTTGGATCTCTGTGTTCTGTCTAAGAAGGGAAGGGAGGGAGGTGGGAAGATGACTTTTAGGATAATAATGGGTATGGATAATGGATAATCGGCTTGGCTCAGGAGACTCTTACGTAGAGCCTTTCATCTATAGAGTGCTAACTCCAAACTACTTCTAGCTGGTGGGAAGGGGAAATGGATACGGGTATCTAGCACTGGCCCTGCTGTAAGCCTTTTTGGAATAATTGGAGGGTCCTGAACTGCCAGTCCACCTTTCATCAGTGCTACGTTTCACTTAAAAAAAGTAAAACTTAGAAGCCCAGAGAAAGAAACTCTCCCCTATTATATTCTTCTATGCCCCAGGCTTGATATCCATTACCTGGGTGTATCCCCACCCCATTTAAAGCTCTTTTGTTGACCAAAGGTTGTGAGAGGACTGGGAAAGTGAGACATTGGTTTTCCTGGGGCTGAATGAGGAGTTATTTTGCAGGGCATGGGAGAATGGAGGGGGCAAGTCTGATCTCTCTCTGTGTTGCTCAAAAGCCTTCTTCCCTGGGAGAAGAAGAGATGAGTCAGAGAAGAGGACAGAGAGGGATTTTTGCATTAGCAAAGATGGAATGCTCAGCAGTTAAGGTCGCTACTCTCTCCTTAATCTCACTCCATTATGAATTGGTCCCCAACCTCAGGCCTTCTATTTTGTCAGCACACTGGTCACTTAACAACAGCTGAACTCAGATGTTTGTTTGAAAATATGTTCACTTGCCTGCCAAGCCATTGCCTCCAGCTGATTTATACCACCAAGTTAGACAGCACTGAAAAAAAAAAAAAAGAATTTGTAATGGAAATATAGACAGAGACTTAAATATAACTATGCCAGTGGGGACTTCTCTAATAACACTGAACTGTGGACAGCATGTATGGGCAGATGCACATATCTAAACAGATGTATGGGCAGATGAAAATAGCTATGAGGTTAAAGGGAAAGACTAATACAGATGTGCAATCAGCTGCTGATATTAATACAGCTGTGCAGCCAGATGCAGATATTAAACTAGCTGTATGGGCAGATGCAATTAATAGTATGTCTGAATAGTTGTAAATATTACATGTTCGGACAGATGTTTTTGTTAGTACAGGTGTGTGTAATAGTGCAGATGTGGATGGCAGATGCATATGTTATAGTGTTTGCTTGGTCGCTAATGCTCTAGTTAAGGTTACTTTGATACTCCCATCACTGTGTGGTTCTGTGGTTGACAATGCAGTTGTGAAAATATGCTGTGAAATCAGTTGAGAGATTAGTGTTTTAGGGTGGAATTTTCAAAAGCACTTACAGGTATGTCTACACTACAATTAAAAACAGGCAGCTCGCCCATGCCAGCTGATTCAGGCTTGTGGGGCTCAGGCTAAGGGACTGTTTAATTGCAGTGTAGACGTTCGGACTTGGGCTGCAAGGTGGGAGGGTCCCAGAGCTTGGGCTGCAGCCCAAGCCCAAAAGTCTGCACGGCAATTAAACAGCCCCCTAGCCAGAGTCAGCTGGCACAGGTCAGCCACAGGTGTTTAATTACAATGTAGACAGACCCATAGTGACGTAGGCACTGATAATCAGTGGGACTTGCGCCCCTAAGTTATGAGGGCATTTTGAAAATCCCATTCTTAGCCTCTCTCTCCTCTTTTCTCTTAAAAATAAATTAATGCAATGCACAAAACCATGCTACTGTCATATTAACATTACAGTTATAAGCACTCAGAAAGCCAGGAAGTGCAAAAATGTATGTTTCTCACAATAGCTAACTTGTCCCATTTCATATGGAGGATCCAATTTGCCAGCTGATACATCCCCATTGGAGTCAGCTGGAGTTGTGTGTGCATGTCCAAGGGTAGAATTGGGCCACTTGCATTTAAAGTTATATTTTAAATAAAACCATTAGTTTTCTTGAAGGGCTAGGGTGTAGCTGGCCTGACATGGGTGGAAGAGAAGGTGCAAGAAATGTTCCTTCCCTTGTGCTCCTCTGCAGAGGTCAGCCCTAGTCATCATAAGCAGCACAAAGACTATATCTAAGTGTCGCACCACTGCTGGCACTAGACGCTCCACCCATGCAGCAGGTGGGAGTATGGCCCTACCTTTTCAATACCACACCGGGGGGCCTGGTGGGTAGTGCACTGGACTGGGACTCAGGAGACCAGGGTGCTATTCCTGACTTGGCCACTGGACTCTGCTAGGTGACCTTGGGCAAGTCAGTTCACCTCTTTGTGCCTCAGTTTAGCTATCTGTAAAATGGGGATAATGATATGGACTTCCTTGTAAAGTGCTATATAGGAGCTAGATATTGTTACTATACAAGTTAGCTGAGCTAAGCTGACACCAGAGGGTCACATGTGTAGTGGAGCTCCCACTTGGACAGTTGCTTCCTGAGAAGAACCCTTGGAATAATTCCAATTATAATCTCTCTCCCAACCTTGTGGCGGCAAACTCCAGTCTGTCTCTCAGAGATCTCTAGCACTGCGTCTGGTATATGCAGTGTGGAAAAGATAAGGTTGCCATAAGAACCTTACAGTTTTCATATTCTGAGTTTTCAAAATGATAAGCGGAGTGATTCCCAGATGTGTTTGTTATGGTTAGAGTGAGGTTCTGCTCTGAAAAGTGACCATGTAAAAATAGCCCCTTCTTGCATGGCAGATCTGTTCCTTGCGTGTCAGATTCAGAGTCAGAGCTGCTCACTTTCTGAAGAAGTAAGATCTGACTGTTTTTTTACAAGTGTCTGCGGCTCAGAGCCAACGCAGCTCAGGGAGATAGAGCTAGGCTCTTTTCTGGCTCATGCATCATCAACAGAATGGCAAAAGAAGATCCATTTGTAGGGCTACTTGTGCAACCCTGTGGTCTTCAGATTGGGCACTTACTTATGCCTGGGCCAGTCCACTAAGGGCGCTAGTTTGCACATGCGTCCCCGAGGGAGTAATTGGAGGGCAGTGGTGTTGAGCAGCTGTAAGAGAGGGCAGAATTCATCTGGCAGAATCTTTATTACTAGTGATGATGGCCAAAGCAGAAAGGAACAGTTTGACTTTCAGATTCCGGGGGCAGTTAGGAGTTAGAAAAAAGCATCTTTTTTCCTTATAAACTGTACTAATTTGTCAACAAAATCCTGGAGACATGATAAACATGGAAGTCCACGCTGCCATTTATTACAAAGTCACTTTTCAGAGTGAGGCTGCGCTTTAGTGCCGCTGCAAGGACAGATGTGAGTGCATTACAGCTGTGGGAACAGATGGAAATATTAATCCAGTGATCATGTTGCATGAGTAAGTAGAACTGCAGATTGCTTATCCTGAGGTTTTCACTGCCTCTGTTTTGTTCCTTGGTCACTCCAGAGCCAGGTGGACCCTCTTTCACCATTGGCAAAGCTATCTGGTTGCTGTGGGGTCTGGTGTTTAACAACTCCGTGCCAGTGCAGAATCCCAAAGGTACCACTAGCAAGATCATGGTGTCTGTGTGGGCCTTCTTTGCTGTCATCTTCCTGGCCAGTTATACTGCCAACCTGGCCGCCTTCATGATCCAAGAGGAGTACGTGGACCAAGTGTCTGGACTGAGCGACAAAAAGGTAACTGATCCACTCCAAATTTGAAAGCATCTTTCACCATGGCAGAGGCTGCACCCTCTCTAACCCATTCTAATTGGCAACCAATGCATTGATGCAGTGTCTGGGTTAAATACTGCTAAGACTGATCACTGAAAAATAGTTGCACTTTACATGTTCAAAGCACTGTGCAAAGAACGAATGGGGTAACAGTATTGGATATCATGTTATAAAATCTGTGGGCCAGATCCTCTGCTAGTATAAATTAGTGTTGATCTATTGACGTTAGTCCATGCACTGATTTACATCTGGTCCTGTATTTTAATGATCACTGTTATGAATAGATGCTTAGAAACTCAACACAGAAATGCTTTTCTTTTCTGAACAGTTTTCTATCCCTTGTTTACACACACTGGTTTTTGTTATCTCAGAGTAATCACTTATGCTGGGCGGTACACGTTGGTTTGCTCTGATAGGATTGCTCATGTGTGCAGGACAGCGCTCCCTGGTTTGTTAGGGTAGGGTTGTTTATTAGCACTAGGCTGTGCACGCTGGTTTATTTTTATTATATGGGTACTCATGAGTATGCAGCTGTAGGTTCTCGTTCCTTAGCCTGGAGTTCGTTATTCAACCAAGGACTGCTCAAACTGCTTTATTGCTGTAGGGTGGCCTCTAAGCATGAGGCTGCAAACCCTTTTGTTATCATGTGGTGGCTAGTGGGAACTTGACTGTACACACTGGCTTGTTATTGCAAACCTGGCTTGTTATAGTCAAGGCCCCGTCTATTCCATGACAAGATAGACTCAGTTCTGGGGCCAGGTCCCCTAGTGTAGACAATACTTCTGTGCAGCAGCCTGGAAGTTCTGTGACAGATTCATGTACATTTTTTTAAAATAGCATTTTTAATGGAATGAAATACATCAATGAATAACCCCAATCTGTACAGTAGCCCTCGTGGTGTTCGTTTTGATAATATCTTCACTTTGTTTCATGCTGTCTCCACATTTTCACATTTCAGTGTGCCACAGTTTTTTGTATTGACAACATGTTACTGCAGGGTAGAAGCAGTCAGGCAGAAAGCTGGAAGTTTTGACAGCTGAGTAAGGGATAATTGGGGCTTTTGACACCAGAGAAAGCCTGGGCATTGTTAGCTGGAAGTTTCTACTAAATGGATCATCACTAAAACAGTTAAGTGTTGCCATTAATTTATCATTAGTAGGTTTCACCATTAACAACCCATTGAACTGAGTGCACCTCCAAGTCTTATTTCAGGATGCATGCAGACTCAGGAAGACAACTACTCATCTATTCACACTCTGTGCATATTTTTAAGATATTCTTCACACCCATGAGGAGGTGTGTATAAAATATGAAGTTGATTCTGAGGCAGATTACACAGCTTCAGATTCATGGAGGGCACTAGACCTTGCCCATATTGTTGAGGATGTTATTGTAGGGTTGCTGGAATGAAGTGGGTCTGGGTCCTCTTCCCCCCACTTTGTTTATACATTTATAATTGTTTTGGATATTTTCTACACAACAACCCAAGTTTATCAGAACAGAGAAGATAGAACATATTTAGCTAATCAGGGCGTCACACAAACATGGCTTTCAGTGCCGATGGTGCATCAGGGTTAGAATTGCAAAGTTTTGCAACAAAATCTGGAACCAGGTGAAACTGACCTAGCAACAGTTCAGGGGGTTTCATAGCATCTCAGGCCCAAGCTTTACTCTGCAATGTACCCTGCCAATGCCCAGTGAAAGGGAGGCCAGGAAAGCTCTACTTCAGTCAAAAGCCCTCTGTGTAAATAAGCTAGCACTACATTTTAATGGATTTTCATTCACTTCACACCTGAAGAGGCACAAGCAACCAATGACAGGATTTTCAAGCAGCAATACATATGTCCTTGAGCAGTTATTAAATACCCTAGTCTCTCTGGTTGAAATTCACCCCTGTGCAGAGGGCCCCCCACAAAGTTCATATATCACGTATGCCCCACTTACACTCTCAGTACAGGATTTAAATAGGACTTGAATGCTGCATTGTCCCAGTTGGTTAGGCAGAAGGGATACTGTGAGGAGACAATAGCTGACAAATCACAAAAGGCCAAGAAGAGAACAAATGTACATCCTTGCAAGGAGTCCAGGGCACCTAGGCTTTCTGAGAGTCTCTTTCCCCAACATGCCAAACCACTGAAATCTTGTCCTTGGCAGTCACTGGGGCAGCAAAAACCTCCCAGTCTGTCACATTTTCTGGAGAGGGTCAGGTGCCTCTAGCAAGACATGGGTCAGTGGACAAAATAGCCCAAGCTGATGCTGAGGGCCTGGTCACTGTAAGGGATATTGGCCTTCCTCCCATTCCTCTCTGAGTCTTCTTGGATCTGCTAGCAAAAGCCTTTAATAGCATGAAGATGGTAGGTTGAGGATCCCACCACCTTAACGGTGCAGGAGTCCAACATGTCAGATATAGTAAGAAGGAAAAAAAGACTATCACCAGCTGTGGCTTTCTATCATCAGTCAAGTTCAAGGCAACTACTGTTGAGGACATTTCCACTGATAGTGTCTCCTTGGATAAGAGGATCTGCTCTAGAAAAGGTGCTGGACCAGGGGTGGGCAAGCTATGACCCACGGGCTGGATCGCCAGCCATTTTAAGCCGGCCCTCGAGCTCCCGCTGAGGAGCGGGGTCTGGGGCTTGCCCCGCTGCAGCTGGGGAGCAAGGTCGGGGGCTGCTCCCCATGGCTCCCGGAAGCTGCGGCAAGCCCCCCTGTGCCTCCTATATGCTCCAATGGCCCCACTCCAATGTCCCCCTCCAGCGCTCCAATGGGAGCTGAATGGATGATGCTTGCAGATGGGGCAGTTCTCAGAGCTGCCTTGCCGTGTCTCCGCGTAGGAGCTGGAGAAGGGACATGCTGTTGCTTCCGGGAGCTGCTTGAGGTAAGTGCCACCTGGAGCCTGAACCTCTGAACCTCTCCCCATGCCCCAACCCCCTGTCCCAGCCCTGATCCCCCTTCCGCCCTCCGAACCCCTCGGTCCCAGTCCAGAGCACCCTCCTACACCCCAAACTCCTCATCCCCAGTCCCACCCCAGAGCCTGCACCCCCAGCCGGAGCCCTCACACACACCCCCGCACCCCATTCCCCTGCCCCAGCCTGGAGCCCCCTCACGCACCCTGAACTCCTCATTTCTGGCCCCACCCTGGAGCCTGCACCCCCAACCAGAGCCCTCACCTGCTCCCACACCCCAGCCCCAATTTTGTGAGCATTCATGGCCTGCCATACAATTTCTATTCCCAGATGTGGCCCTTGGGCCAAAAAGTTTGCCCACCCCTGTGCAAGACTCTCAAGTTTGGCTTCCCCAGACCTCTCTCTCCAGTAGCCCCTAATAATATGGATTTAAATGACCCAGTCTTGTAGAGACTGTCTTCTTCAGGACCTCTCCTAACATTTTTCCTCAGAGGCCCTGCTGGTGCTATGCAGGGATCTTACCAAACTTCTAAAGTTCACCCCCCTTTCTCCTGTGCCTGATGCTGATGTGCTCCCTGCTATCTCTGAGGAGAATAACCTTGACAGTTCTATTCTTTTCCAGCCAGCTGTCCAAAAATGAATACATGGGCTGCTCACTATACTTCAGCTGTTAATTCCTCCAAATGATAAGGCTTCCTGCTGATAAAATCATGTGCTGTGTTGTGGTCCCTAAAGTAGATTCAGTTGTAGCCAATTTTGGGGAGGGAAATCCCCTATCCATTGAAGGAAATGTTGGCTCCAAGAATCCCCTAAGCAAATGTGTGGATGGTCTTTTAAAAAGGTCCCAAGAAATCGCTAATTGCCATTTAACCTTTCCATTCACTCGCTCTACTCAGAGGGGGCTATGGGCGACTCGCTGAATTACACTGCTCTGCTGGGAGCTGACTACACTGCCATTAACCAGGTGATTGTTACTTTGGTCTGACCACCCGGGTCAGCCTTACCCAGGTGTGCACATCCCCACAGTAAAGACTTACTCACATTACTCACATAATCTTAGCTATTTCTGAACTTGCCCTAGTGTGTCTTAGGGTATATCCCATGGTTCTTTGTGCTGAGACATTCTAGGATTTTTTCCCAGTCAATTGTGTCAATTGCAGGAGAACTTCTCTGTCCCTTAGAGGGGAATTGTGGGAAGGGAATGGAGAACTGTCATCACTCAAGTGATTTAGCCTATGTCCTCACTGCAAGATGGGTGGATTTCTACCTGAGTGAAAGCCTCCACTCT
This sequence comes from Terrapene triunguis, assembly GCF_002925995.2. Classification (NCBI taxonomy): domain Eukaryota; kingdom Metazoa; phylum Chordata; order Testudines; family Emydidae; genus Terrapene; species Terrapene triunguis. Next base: position 82,062,698 of record NW_020664419.1, on the reverse strand, counting down.
AATTTTAGCCTACAGCCCCAGATGCACCAGCTAGCTTGCGTTGAAAACACCACTAAACTCAGGTGAGGTGGTTTTGTGTGTGGATGAGAAAGGGATTAGGGGCAACACCTGAGTAAGAGTCCAAGTGAGCTCATACCCTTAGAGAGGAAATTCTCTGCCCTTCTGATTCATCCAGCTAGTGGACCCAGGATGTTGTCCTGGTGATGCGAAGTCCCGCTAGAGGAGCATCATAGCACAAAACACAGTGCAAGCCATCTGAAATGCTTACTCTTCAGGGCTCACCGAGGAGAGGCTGAGGCCAGCTGTGAGACAATAGACTCTCACCATCACATAGAAAGTTCAGTTGATTTCCTGAGTTATGATCAGGTCCTTGGCTCTGGGCACAATTTATTAACAACCTTTTCCCGGCAGCACCCTCCTTCTTGGCTGTTCCTGGGGGATTACACTCGACTGGCCATCCAGCTGCAGGTTGCACATGAACTATGTTCTCTCAGTCTTTGACATAGCCAGGTTGCTAAGGTGGCTGGGCCCTCTGACCAAACCCCAAAGTCTATCCCTTCCAGGGTATTGTCTCCTCTCCCTGCCACAGCACTCCCTCAGCAGCAGCACTTCTTCAGCCACATCACACCCTTCTTGGGTGTCTTCAGCAGCAACACTATCCCTCCCTGTTACAGCCCTGCTTGCAGGAGTAGGAACAGGCAGCTTTCAGCAACCATCCTCTTTCCTCTCCCAGGACTCCTCTTTTTGTGCCCCACAGCAGTCCTGGCTCTTGGTCACCAGGGAGGCAAGCCAAAATTGGCCCAGGTGCAGCTGAGTCCTCAACCTTCTTAAAAGGCCAGCTCAGCCTGTGAGACCAGGACACCTGACAGGTGCACTGAGCTAAATTCTCTCCTGAGCTAAGATTTGCTTGACACTACACAGGAGAGTTGGAATCTGGCTACAGCTCCCAGCTTCTCAAGTGACTCTGTCTGCAGTGTAAATGAAAGAAGCGTAGGGGCCACTGCTGTCATGGTGATAGGAAGCATCTGGTCCCTATGGGACCATGTGCCAGCTGTGAATTGGCATTGTGGAGCACATCTTACACCTCTCTCCATTTGTCCTCACAATCCGGCATGCCCACCTGCCGTGCCCCTCCATCCTCTGACTGTTGGGGCAGTTGGTGTCGGAGCCAACTCTGAGGGCTTTATGCCGGCTGAAAATTCCCCTCCATCTGGGGATGTTCAGCTTAGCAGCTGTGGTCAGATTCTGGCTCCTTTGTGACCTGATCTGAGCAGCACAAAGGGGTCAGAACAGCAGCAGCGAATCTTGCCCTCTGATTCATACTCAAGGCTGCCAATCATTGCTCTCAATTTAGGAGCCATTGGGAAGGCCCTGTTTGCCCTCACGGAGTCTTTCTTTCATGCAGGCCAGGAAGTCCTAGTCTGGACAGACAACTCAGCAATTGTGGCCTGCTTGAACTAGCAGTAAGTGCTCAAAGTCCAAGCTTCTACTTTAGTGAGGTCAATAGAAATCTAACAGTTCTGGGGTCTCTCCTCTTCCAGGGAGGTAAATCACCGATAGGGTCTACCCCTCTTGTAGCTGTTTGCCTTCTTGCCAAATGTCCCTGCTTCAGAGTTCTGCATCCAGCTCCCGGGCCTGGGTTTTTCCTGGCTTTAATCAGGGGACATAACCCGATTTCTGATCATAAGTGTTTCAGATAGGCTTGGAGAAACAAGTGGCTGCTGTATTTCAGTTTTCTGAAGGCAATACGTACAGAATTCAGAACATAAATGAAATAATGTTGGAAATAATCTGCTAGCTACACACACATTTCCATTCATATACAGTAGTAATAGAATAAAAGCAAATGTGAAAGGCCAGCAGTGCATATAAATAATGCCTGTGGAGATGAGAAAAATTAATTAAAAATAAATTTAAGAAAATAAATAGGGTCTATACATTGGCTGAAAATGCCTAAGAACCTAGTAAAGCAAAGCACGAAAATGATCATCTCATAATTGACATAAAGTGCAGAGCAATGGCCATCTAGCTCCTGGTAAATTAATGTAGATTGTCTAGGTTTTACATGTATTTACAATTTTGTAAGAAGTTAATGAAATGTTAAGGCGAAGGCCCCATGGGCTGTGCAGCACATTAAACCTAAGTTATACAACCAGGCCCCCAGATATGCAAAGCACTTAAGCACGTGCTTAACTTTGAGCATGTGACTAGCCACATTAAAGTCAATGGACTGCTACTCACATGATTAAAGTTAAGCACATGCCCAAGTGTTTTGCTGGGCTGTGTGGTCATTATAGCAGATCTCTGCTCAGGAGGAGGTTAGGAAGAATGCCAGGTGGGAACCTTCTATATTTACAGATCTCCTAAGGAGTGCAGGAGTAGGGCTCATCTTCTTTGCACCTTAAAAGACCTATAGGAGGGGAAACTTCTGGCCACGTGGCTTGGAGGTAGTAGTGGTGCTTTGTAGGAGGGCACTTAACACTAACACAATATTTTTTTGTGATATCTTTGTGGATTTATGTGACAAAAAGAGGCTTGTATGTGGCAACTTGAAAAGGTGGAAATTGTGCCGCTGTTTCTGTGGCAGCACAATTGTGTTGTTCAAGCGACCTTAGCTGAGGTTCTGAGTTAGCTGGACAAAAGTCAGGCAATTCATAGTTAAAAATCACACAGCAAATTTAACTCTGTATTGTTGCATGTAAAGCAGGATTTATCTCACATGCTCATAGAATTCTGGCTTATGTCACATCCTATTTGGAAAACAGAATTCTGTAATGGAATAAGATTGCATTTCTTTCTACACTGCTTTTCCAGCGAGACTGTTTACCATACATGAATTGCGTGCTGTCTTCTGTGTAAAAGTAACCTTTCTAGTTAACAGTAGATGCACATCTGCAGAGCTTTCTATCACTGCATAATATAGTATATGTCTATGAACTGTACAACACAAGATTTAGAGTCAAGGTTAACTTTTAACTCTGAATTTCCTGACTTTTATGCCATCTGATGATCTCTCTGCACATCATTATAAATTGTTAGTTACTAAGATGTATAATAACAATCAAACTGGAATTTCTTATTCACCCTTATACATGCAATGAGTTGCAGCACAAATTGTACAGTCTTCAGGCTGGGCTTGATTTTCAAGTTTCAGTGAGATCCTCAAAACAAGCCACTGTGCTTGAAGAAAATTGGTTCCGTAGTTTTGAAGCTATGGATGTTTAAAATCAGCAGGGTTTGAAACATTCTCTTTCTCCCTCTCCCCTTTCTTCTTTCGTTTCTCTCTTTTTTTAAACCTCCGCTCAGACACGAGTGGTTTGGGACATGGCGAGGCTATGATGCGCTTTAGCTTTGACTCACAGGATCCTCTCTCTTCCATGGCTCTGCAGGGGTTAATGAAGTAAAAACTTGTAATGCGGCTCTTCAGAATTAACGGCAGTACAAATGTGGTTCTGTCAGGAATTTAAGCAGCTAAGACACAGGAGGAACAAATGTGCTGAGTAAGGCTCTGGGTTTGCTTCATCCCTTCAAGCGAAGGGAGATGCAACTTCTTGGGCTTTGCTGCACTCATGGCAGAATGAGGGGATTCACCCTATCCCTAACTTCCTCTGTCTTAGGTAGGATGGCAGACTAGATGATCACAGTGGTCCCATCTGGCCTTGGAATCTGTGAATCTATAATCTACCTTTACTGCACTGGCACATCACTGGCATCACTAACAATTTTCTGATCCTTTTTTTTCTTGTAATCTTCACTCGGTATTAACCCTTTGGGGATTGCAGCTATATTTGGCCACCTACATGTTCATTTGGCTGGCATTCTGGGAAATGCCAGCCTTCTGAGAGTTGTAATAAAAAGGAACAAAGATTTGTTTTGTTTCCTGCTTCCGCATAAGCCAGCAGAGGAAGAAGCGAAGATTATTTTTATTGATTAGTTATGTAGTACCATAAATGTGCGTGGCACTTTGCAGCCAAATAAAAGACAGTGGCTCTGCTGCCTTAGGAGAGTTTACAGTCTACGAGCTGTGAACTGCTTCATGCATCTCAATGGGCTTTTAACTCTGAAGCTTCATTACACGAGAAAGAGAGGACGTGGGTTACATGAAAAAAGACCATTGGGTTGCTTGGGTTAGCAATGGGTACAACTTGATGCTACATTTATTTTTTCAATCATGTAGATTGCAGGGACTCTGTTTTACTAAATATTTATACAAAGCCTAGTGAAAGGTGGCCCTGATTCTTACCATGACCTTTGCATGGTATTGCAGTATAAGTAATGGTAGTTTTTAAAGTTACTCTGAAGAGAATTCTACTGCTTACAATTACTCAGGGTAAAATCCAGATTCCCCTGAAGTTAATGGGAGTTTTTCCATTGACTTCAATGGGGCCAGGCTTTCACCTCAGTGTTCAGTACTCCATGCCCATGTGCAGATCAGCTTGCAGCAGGGACAGGTTAGCCACTACTAGCGCTCTGTTCCATCATCACATACCTTTGAAAATAAATCCATAACTTCATTGGCCTTCTTTAGTAGAGCTGGTCAGAAATGGATTTTTTTTTTACAAAAATTTGTGCAAAAAATGTGTCTCCTTGATGTGTCAGAAAACTTAATATTTTTGACCAGCTCTATTCTTTGCAGTCAGATTGCTTTTCAAACTCCTGTCTAACGTACTGTCCACTGTCACCCCTCAATCTTTTTCATTATTATTGAATCCCAGACTTCTCCCTCCCGTTGAATATCTATGCTTCTGATTCTGTTTCCCCTAATATATGTGTGTGCACTTTTCCTTCTGACTGTTTGCCTGGGAGTTTATTACACGGCTTTTCCCCCATTCTATTTTAATTGGTGGTTGACTGCATAATAGAGAATGTATGGTAGGATTTCATGTTGGGAGGGGTGGCCCATAGAATGAATGACTCACACCCTCTACACATACATGTGCACAAAAAAGCTACGGATATTTTAACTCATATCTGGTAACCCACTGAATTGTCACACTTATGGCCTGTTCTACACAGGAAAATTAGGACAGCATAACTATGTCGCTCAGGGGTGTGAAACATCCACATCCCTGAGCAGCATTGTTAAGCTGACCTAAGTTCCTGTGTAGACAGCGCTAGGGTGACGGAAGAATTCTTCTGTTGACCTCGCTACTGCCTGTTCTGACAAGAGCATCCCTCCCATCAGCATAGATAGTGTCTACACTGAAGCTCTACAGGGGCACAGGTGTGCCGCTGTAGCAGTTTAAATGTGGACAAGCCCTAAGTCTGTGCTTATCGTATCATGAGTTAGTGTGTGAAGTTTCCTTCGCATTCTGCTTGATTGAGAGGCTAAGTGATCCCAGTGGGAGCATGGATTTCTTTTGGTGAAGAGGCTTGAGGTGCATCTAGAGATCTGACTGAGGTGAGGCTTTATAGTCGGATGGGTGTGCACTGATGAAGCATGATAGCCCTGTGGCGAAGAGCCTGCATGGACTGTATACATAGTGATCTAGTCCTGATGTATATATGGTGTTCTGGTGGTGAGTGTGTGTGCAAAGCCTGGTCATGAACAGGCTGCAGAGCCGTGATGTGTGTGTAGCAACTGAGTCAGTGAAGGGGCTACTTAGCCCCAGCGAGTGCATGATGATGTGGGTGATAAATAGCCCTGAGATGCAGTCTGGTCAGAGAAGAGACTATACAGCCTTGAGGTTGGTAGTGATCCATTTAGTACAGAGACTGCTCAGACCTGACATGTGCATAGCGATCCAGTCATTGAAGAGACTGTATAGTCCCACTGTGAGCATTTCTTTGGCAATAATTACATGTGACGGAAGCTGCTTCCACCAATTGGATCACTGCTTTCATCTCAGCCATTTTACAAGGACAACTATTTTTAAACTTGCTATTTTTGAACTTCCTTTCTTTTTTTTTTTCACCTCTGAATTGTTCCCAGTTTGCTCCGTTTCTTTGCCTGACCCAGTGGTGTCACTATTTCACCTGCTGACATTCTTGCATCTTGCACATTTGCTAAGTGGAACCTGCCCCCCTCCCAACACCTTTGTGGGGGAGTTTAATCTAATTCTTTGCCAGTGTTGTTACAGTCAGCAGCACAGTCAGCAGCATTAACACTGATACCCCCCTTGAGACTCATCTAAGCAGTGCACAGAGCAAGGCACTATGCCCAAGAAGGCCAGGGAATTTGGAACACCAAAGTATATTTGTGAATATGATAAACCACAAGAGCAAGGCCTGAGGGAATTGGATGCATTTTCAGGACCTGCCAATGCTGTATGTTAGATATGACATTGTCCCCTCACACTGTAGAATCATGGCAGTGTATTTTTTCATTGTAAATGATGGGAGAAGTCAAGGGACCGATGTTTCACCACTGGAGTCCTGGGTTTGAATCCTATCATGGGGTATATGGAAGGGGCTGATGGGGGAAGACAGTCGGGGGGGGGGAAGGAAATGTGGGGATGGGAGAAAGGGAGGAACTGGGTGTTTGCAGCCATCTGGAAGGGCCTCTGGGTTCAGCCTTGGGAAGAAAAAGTGTCTGAAATGGAAAAGTCTGGTGTCTGAGTGGAGGTGAGGGGGACAAGTTGGGACTGAAGCTGGAGAAATGTCTGTATGAGGGAACTCTTATTAACTAAGGAATGAGCAGTGCTGTCTCTTAAGCCTGCTCTACACTCAGATTTTGTGCCTATGTAACTTTTTAGGTGCCTTATACCAATACAGCTTATGGAAATGAGCTGTGCAGGTGTAAGGCATCTTTACACGAATGTAACTGTGTCCCCCTGGGGCGGTACAAGTTTTGCATGTAGACAAGCCCTTAGAAGGAAAGGAATACAGCCGCAGCCTCTGATGATATTGATGATATATATTCCAGTAGCAGTAAAAATGTATTAGGCACTTTCCAATTACAGATCAAGGCATAGGTGCGACTCTGTGGGTGCTCCGGGGCTGGAACACCCATGGGTAAAAAATGGTGGGTGCTGAGCACCCACTGGCAGCCCCCTTTTCAGCTCCCCCCCCCAGTGCCTCCCACCTGCCGGCGGGCCCCGCCAATCAGCACCTCCCCTTCCCTCCTCACGCCTCCCACCCGCTACAATCAGCTTTTTCGCAGTGTGCAGGAGGCAGGGGGGAGGAGTGAGGATGTGGTGCACTTGGGGGAGGGGCTGGAACAGGGCCAGAAGAGGCAGGGTGGTGGTGGGCCTTGGGGGAAGAGGTGGAGTGGGGTTGAGGTCTGGGGCAGAGCCAGGGGTCCAGCACCCCTCCCCCCCCTCTCCCCCAGCAGATTGGAAAGTTGGCACCTGTGGATCAAGGCACGGTCTCTGCTCTGAATCTAAAAAAGACAAAAATGAAGGAGGAGGCAAAGGAATAGTGTCCAGAAGCAAAGTGACCAGAGTGATTAAAGCATATATCTCAACAGAAACAATGGTGCACCTTTTGGTTTTTTATTTGTTTGTTTTTTAATGTGATGCCTTTGTAAAGGGGTCACAGTCAGATTGGCCCCAGGTGGGGATAATGCGGAGACCTAGTGCACCATGTGACTCAACCAAACATAAGCCAAGCGAGGGCTCATCTCACGTGAGAAACGGTGATATAGGCAGGAGTAATGAGATGAAATTCAGAAAGGGAAAATATAGGCTGATTATCAGGAACCATTTCCTAAGACTGAGCCCGGTTAAGCTGTGAAGCCGTTTCCCAAGATAAGTGGTGGAAGTCCCATCCTGTGAGACATGTAAATCTAGACTGGACAAAGCACTCAAAAATGTACTGTCAGGAACAACCCTGCCCAGGCCAGCGGCTGGACTAGATGACCAAGTAGGTCTTTTCCATCTCTAATTTCTAGGAGAAGCTCAGTCCTGGGGGAAAGCCACACAGCAGCTTCACTGCGCGTTTGGCTGGATACTTTCGGACACTCCAGCACATCTTAATGAAGACAGTTTATCTCGGGCAACATGTGGAAAACTAAATCTCTCTCTTTCTCATTCTTGCACACACATACCCAAGCACAGGTTCATGCACATACACATCACATACCGCGCACACACAGCATCTCACACAGTCTTTTGTTCTGTGTCATGCATACACACATGCCTTGCCTCAGTCTCTCTGACAGATGCCATAGCACATCCCCACATACATCACACGGCATCGGACACGCTATGGCCTGGTGTACACTTCAATGTTTCGTTGGCATAGTGAGGTTGGTCGTGGGTGTGATTTTTTACCACCTCTGACTGACATAGCTATGCTGGCAAAAGCTCTAGAGTAGATGCACTTACAGCAGGGGGGGGGGAAAAAAAGGTCTTTTTGCTGGCATAGTTTATTCAATTCAGGGAACAAAATTAAGCTGTACCAGCAACAGAACTCTTTTTCTGGTTTGCACTGCATCTCCATTAGGGGTGTTTGCCAGTGTAGCTATTTCTGGTGTAGACAATGCCTGTAACATATAGACAACCACGTGCAGATGCATTTTTCTCTGGGAACCATTTGGTGATGGACAATATATTTCTTTTTTTAAAAAAAAATCTCAAGTTAATTGTGGCTAATTAGCTACCCTCTTTCCCCTTATCCCTGCCAATCCCAGCTGTCTGAATGGGGGGAAAACGATCACCTGTTTCATAATGCAAACTGATATCCAAACAGCTGAAAACAGCGTAGCCTAGCCTTCTGTGCGGCATGGCTCCAAATTGCTAATAAGATTCCACTGCCAGACAGGTTGCTTAACCCACTGCTGCTGAAAGCTTTCATGGAGGAGTGTGGGGGGAGCAGGAAGTGAGACTCTCAGCTGTGGTTGGCTGGCAGCCCTGGGCATAGTGTTTGTTTAAACCCTCTGAGCACTGGTAAGATCTCAGTCCCTGCGGGGATCATGCCTTCCCGAAGTCACGGCAAGGTTTTGATTTACTACTTCTCACTTTCAATGGGAGGAAGAGGAATATGAATGAGGAGCAGCTATTGGGCTTCTAATGTACATTGCCACAGAAATGCACACGCAGATTCAGCCAGAACCCCACTGAAACACTTTTGGACAAAAGCACTCATACGCTACTCTATGCAGATAGACCAATACAGTGCCTCCCCCTGCCACACACACACTGCATATGTGAATTCCCTTTGTCCGCTCCCCTGTAACTCACCGCATGTGGAAATTGTTCCTCCACTTGTGTTGTTGCTCCACCTGTCCCTCATCCCCTTCCCTGTAAGGAGGGGAGAGGAGTTACTGTCACTCTGTAGCCCACAGGTGGGTGTTGTTTGTGGGTGCCTGGGGAACCCTGGCAGAGTAGCTGTGCCACTGGGTGTTTGTAGAAGGGGTATTTAAAATGTGTGTGAGGGAGCAGCTTAGGGATGTGGGATTTAGATCCTGATCCTTTACACCAGCATCCACATTTAATTTCTGAATCGATATCTAATGAGCTCCCCCCACCACAACAGTGATCCTCTCCACATAATGCTCCTCCAGCAGGCCTCAGCCAGGAACCATCCTTTCTTGTCTTTTCCTGGGGAGGCCTAGCAGCCTGCTTTGCCTTCCCCGGATTGGCATCTTCTGAGCCGCTGGGGAGGGAGGCCCACTCCCCCGCTTTGGTTCTTTCAGTGGCAGCTAGTAGGCCTGCTCCCCTGGCCTAAAACTGTAGCAGCAGCAGCTGGCATCCTGCCTCCCTCTTTTGGCTGACTAGATCCCCGTTCTGCATCTTTGATGGACCAGCAGGAGGCACATACCTTCCCCCAATACCCAGTGCTGGCATTTTCCGGGGGAGTATGTGGTCATCCTGCTCTTCTACTAATTGTTGCATTTTGGGAGCAACAAAAGCAAGCGGAAATGCTCTGCTTGATCCTGCTGTTCCAGGCTCTTTAAAACTTAAAGCCCAGTGGACATTGTACTCCCACAGTGAGCCAGGGGGTTCTCCAATCCTAGTGAAAAGGACAGAAATGCGGTTCTTTCAGGGCTATCTTCCCTTGAAAAATGAAATTATATGATCATTTCTCTGAGGGTGAGGAATTTTCTCCTTTCCCCAGTCTCTTCCTTCTCTCTTGGGGCCCATGGACTGTTGAGTGGCAGCTGGGCATCAGTTCTTGTCAAAGTTACGAACATAAAGCCAGGAGTCTGGGGATGAATATTTATGTGGGTTCCTGTCAAGCTTTAGAGCCAAGATTCTCTGGGTCTGGGTACTGTATGGATCCTTGCATATAATTTCTAATCTCACTCTTCGCAGGGCTGCAGTATGCATAGTGGTGGTGGTTCTAAGGTGCATCTGCATATTTGCCTTCCATTGAACAATGAGAATGGATTTGTTGTTTTTTAAAGGGATGGTAGAGAAAATACCTGGGCGTAGATTTCATAACACCAATTCTTACCAGCTACAGTTTCTAGGGCCAATCTTTTCCATTTGTAGGGAATGATAGTTTCCTTCACTAGGAGCATTTTTGGCTTAGGAGACTGAGAATGAGATCTGGTGGCTGGTCTTAATATGGTCCCTGATCAGTGGTGGGGAGCACTAGGTGGCTCAGGGATCATGGTTTTATTCTACACCATGTTATATGGTAATGGAATGTGACTGTATTCCTTTTAAATCCAGCTGGTAGGAGCAGCTGCAGAAACAGCCCAGGCACGGATTGCTGCACTTTGGGGAGTGGGTAAAATGGGGCCCTGCCAGAACTACCCCTTCTCCCAGCACTCCTACCCCTGCACACAAAACTGTGCAAGGGAGACCCCCCCCACACACATTCTACGGGGTCACTAAGATCCAAGTGGTGACTCCCTTCCCTCCTGCCATGTGGCCTTGTGGGAAAACTGCAGAGAGGAACCAGCCAGACTCCAGCCGATAGGAGGAGCAGCCGCGGAAGCAGCCAAAGCAGGGACCTTCAGACATTTGGAGAACTCGCTACAGTTTTGACTGGACTTTCTCTGCCCTGTGTTGATTGGCTGTTTGCTCCAACCCTTTCTCTCTCCCTCCCAGCCTCTTCACTCCACACCTGCCCTGCTTCTCCCTTGCCCTGTCCACCCTCATCCCCTTCCCTTCAATGTCCCCTCCCCCTCTCTCCACTTTTCATTTAGCTGATCCTCTCTTAACTAACTCCACCCCTCAAAAACAAATGATGGCACTAGCCTGTCTGTTGCCATGGCACTGTTCTCTCTGCTTGTGTGCTAGACCCCTTCTCCCCTACACGGTGTCTGTTTTGTCTATTTAAATGGTAAGTTCTTTGGAACAGGGACTGTCTGCAGGGCCCGCCCACAACATTTTGGAACCTGAGGTGGGGAGCTCAAATGACGCCCCCATGCCCCCTCGCTTGGGCCAAAACTTTGAAAGGTCTCAATTCTGCCTTCTTCTTGTTCTACTCCTCTCATGGTACTGCTCTGCTACCTACCCCAATAAAGGAGAACTAACAACTTAAAATGCCTTGTTCAAAAATTTTAAGTAACGCTTAACTTTCAAACGCCTGAACAGCAAATGTAACTTTTCTTGTCTGCATAGTAAACTGTATGATCTCATTTTGAATTGTTTTCCCAAGGTAGTGGTGTGTGTACATTTCTTGGGTGGTGATTCTTCTTAGATGCTCCTGGAGTACAGCATCAAACTCAGCCATCAGCTCCACAATTTGAAGGAAGTTTCCATTGTTTGGCACATACAGCTGATCTGAAGTGTCACGCAGTGCTAGGTTTTGGGTAGCAAGCATTCTCACAATGGCAATGAGCCTTTTCAGAACATTTTGCCAGTAAAGAGACTCTGATGCAATCTTCTCTTCATGCTGATCATCTATGGTGGCCTTTAACCTTAGTCTCATCTCAAGCTCTTTCCACCTATGGAATGCTCTCTGGTGATTTGCTGCCTTCTCATGGCATGCCAGATTTCTAGCCAGATTTTTCCAGTCCTTTGTTCCTGTAGAACCCAATGTGGCTGGAACATTAGACTGGAAGAGTTTGCAACAAAAACAGTATGCAGCATTCTGGGTTTTTGACTACATAAGCTATGGCCTATCCACTTTGTCACCGTTGGGGATTTCACACTAGTATTCTGTTGGATGGAAATTTCTATTTTCATTGTCTTTGGGGAACATGAAGTTTTTCACTTGCTGTGGCCCATGCAGTACAAGGAAGTCCCTCAGGCTACTGCTCAAGTGGGTCCACAGTCCTGGATCATCTAGACTTAAGGAACTAAACTCAGCAGCAGCTGTTTCTTGCGCCTCCACCACACTCTTCTCTGATCTACACTTTTCTTCAGGAATGTGCATGGTTACATCCATTTGAAATGGAGATATGGATGCTGCAGTAGCTTCCAGGTCACCTGCACTCTAACTGGAAGATCAGGCATCTCCTCACCACTCACATCCTCACTGGGGCCAGAAGGCTCACCGTGAACATTTGTGTCTATGTATCTCAGGAGAGCTCCTTCCTGCTTAGATAGAAAAGCTTCCTTTGCTTGCTTTCTTTTTCTGAATGCTGCCCCAGAGGGGCGTTTTCTTCTTTCACTCATGACTGCTGTTCTGTGCCAGCTATAATGGCTCTCAACACTCAATTGAAAGGGACAAATAAGCAGGCTGGTAGCAGGGCCTGAGGGTATGTCTACACTACCCACCAGATCGGCGGGTAGCGATCGATCTATCAGGGATCGATTTATCGCGTGTAGTGTAGATGCGATCGATCGATCTATCAGGGATCGCTCTCTCATCAACTGCTGAACTCCAGCAGTGCGAGAGGTGGAAGCAAAGTCGACGGGGGTGCTGCGGCCATCGATCCAGCGCCGCGAGGACGCGAAGTAATTTTAATTTGATCTAAGATACGTCGACTTCAGCTACGTTATTCTCGTAGCTGAAGTTACGTATCTTAGATCGATCCTCCCCCCCACCAGTGTAGACCAGGCCTGAGTGAGGGAAGATATCAGCGTCTTAAGGGCCTAACTGGCTCCTACTACTTCAGTTGACTGCCTGTTCTCCTCAAGTGGGTTCAGGGAATCAGCAGGAAACAAGAAGCTCCCTGAGAAGCTGGTGTTAATCAGTCCAGGCTCCTGGGGGTGCTAGAGAGGTACATAAGAGGCTCCTCCTCCTCTCTCTCCCTACAGCTCCTGCTGCTTTCTGTTATTCCCTCTCACCTTTTCTCCTGCCTGCCTGTTATGTCTCTTGTGCCCTCCTTCCTCTAGCATAGCACTCCACCATCTCTGTGCATCTAGAGCAGAGAGAATACATATGCACCAGCAGCTTACACAATTTTCTACACTCTGGGTCCTAGTGGCGCCCTCCCACAGTCTGGCACCTGAGGCGACCGCATCAGTTCGCCTCATGGTGTCTGCTACTCAGTGTTTGTACAGCACATGGCACAATGGAGCCCCATGCTTGGCTGGCCCTGGGTCACCACTGTAAGTACGATGAGGTTTAATAATAATAACTTGAACACGCTGCAGTGATTTGATTTTTTTCCTATCAAGGTTTGCTCTTGATCGTTCCAAGTTTGTCTGCTCCCATTAGGAGGGACTCCAGGTTCTGAGATGCATTTTTTCTTAAGTGTCAGCCTGTGTTTTAGGAACCAGATCTGACATTTCCCATCCGCTGAGGAGCAACGGTGGATGCATTCATTATCTTTCTCTCGCACACACACCAGCCAGTCCATCTCATCATAACTAAAGGGAAAAGATTCCCTAGCTTAGACAGCAGAGGGGACCGCTACATATGTATAAATAGGTGTGATGTATTCCTGCCACTAAGGGGAATGGCACATGCAGGTGCACACAAACACAAATGCTGGCCGGTTGCAACCTAAAAGAAAAGTTCTGCTAGCACAGCCAGTGCATAGAATGTATTCTGTGCAGTAGAGTGCAGTGTTGCACACACATCCTGTATCTGACATATTCCATGCAGTAGAGGGCAGTAGTACGCACCTATGTATACTCTCACACCAGCCAGTCTGTTATCTCAACAATATCTGGTCATGTTTGGTCATTATACCAAGATCTGAACTTGCATCTCATGACCCCCACAATGGACAATCAAAAGATGGTACTAAACAGGAAGTGCCATGCAAAATACCTTTCTGCAGCACCAAGGAAGGAATTTTCCATTGACCTGACTGATCAATGCATGATTTCTTTTTTCTTTACTACTTTTATTAGGTTCCTCGCTTGCAATTTTCTGTGCTTTTTCCTGTCTCCCTGTTGTATGGATTTTAAGGAGTCTTGATAATTGGCAGTGGTAAATTTTACTGCTCATAAAACTCCAGAGAGCATTGATTGTGACTTGAGTTAAGCAAGTGGCATATAAAGTCTTATTGCCTTGCAGTCATGGGGGAGTTTTACAATGAGTGTATTTCTTGGAAGCAGTAAGAGGTTTGGAGGTTTACTTCCACCATCCTTGTCTCAGGCATCAGTTGTTATTAGTGAGGGGCATACCTTCAGCAGCAGTGGGATGTTGAGTCAGGAGACATGCCCAAAAGCGGAAAGCAAACTCATAGTTTGCCAAACTTGAGGTGGAACTGTTGTGAGAAGAGCCTTTCCTCATTATTATTTCAGTTCTCCCTGCCCCAGGAAGCACAGAGGTGAAAAATGTATATATATATTTTTTGGAAATTGATAGAGTCGGGATAAAAATGATATATTGTATTTACTGAAAATCCTTTCTTACCTGTGTATATTTTTAAAAATGAAGGATTTAAAAAAAATCTAACTTATCTTTTTCCTTCATGATGGTTGGTTATTTTTTGCACTTCTTTCAGGTTGGAAAGTGAAACTAGATGGATAAGATAGGCACCAGCCAGATGCTGTTGTGTTTGGAAGTAGGGGAGTATTTAATTTCAAAAATATCCACTCAACCTTAAAAGAAGCTAACTTCAGCGTCACTACAGATGTTTTCTCTCTCATTAAAGTGGGTTCTTTCATGCAAACTACTGCTTATTGCTGAACAATTCTGAGGAATTTTCTTTCTCTGCCTTTCTAGTTCCAGAAACCTAACGACTTCTCACCCCCTTTCCGATTTGGGACGGTTCCCAATGGCAGCACAGAGAGAAACATTCGCAACAACTACCCTGAAATGCATAGCTACATGGTGAAGTTCAACCAGAGGGGGGTGGACGATGCCCTATTCTCGCTGAAGACTGGGTGAGGCCTTCTCCTTCCAAACTTGTCCATACCATGAGCTTGGCTTCTTTTCCTGTGTGTCTGGGGCTTTGAGGATCATTCTCCATGATTTATTGCAAAGGTGACATCCACCATGACAGCTGCCAGAGTGATTTGGCCTTGATGCTATTTGCAACTGTTTTTGTCAGTTTTCCTCTAACATTTGTACAAGTGATTTTTGTTTGTAAGAATATTTGCGGAAGGAGAAAATCTTGTGAATACTTGTTAGTACCCAGAGCCTCACTCCTGCAAGCTGCTCCCTACAAGCAGAGCCTTATGCAGAGCAGCTTGCAGGGTGGGGCCAAAGTTTGCTCCAGAAGTGTTTGTACAATCATCTTGAAATTTCTTTGATTTCCCTCCTCTGTTTTGTAAAAGATTAAGTCAACTAGGGAGCAAAAGCAATACCATGTGACTTGATTGACAAGTCACACACCAGTATGGCAGTAATGAATATTGTATAGTGGAAGGCATATAGTCAAAGCAAATAGTTTGCAAATGACCCATAGGGGAGAAAATCTTTGCATAAAGTGCCTGTCAAAATTTTTTGAATCCTGAACAGATCTGTGAAAATCAGAGGCTCTTCATAGATAATTTGGAAAACAGAGAGGGAAACATTCACTGGAAAAAAGTATCTGCTCTGAACAACTTGTGTAGGTCTACCAGTCACTATGCTCCCCTCCGAGAGCTAGGTAGAAGCCATATCTAGTTTGCAGGTCTCTGTATGAATAAAGCCCCCACCTTGCTAAACTTCCCTCTAGTTTTCAGGGCCCCACCCGATGTAAAAAAGATCCTTGTACCTTGAGCCTCACTCTGGCTTGCAAGGCCCTGCACCCTCTGATAAGGTTTATTCTGAAGCACTACGGGCTGTTCAGCCAATTTAATTATTAGATTGACTGAACATTTCTAACCTATTTGCCAGGCTCAGAGGAGCGTAGCCCATCACAAATGACTATACTGTTTCTGGATGCCATCCTGGAAATATACATGTCAAGATAGGCATCATCCAGGAAATATATATGCCCTGAGATAGATGTCA
Source organism: Terrapene triunguis (assembly GCF_002925995.2). Taxonomy (NCBI): domain Eukaryota; kingdom Metazoa; phylum Chordata; order Testudines; family Emydidae; genus Terrapene; species Terrapene triunguis. The sequence goes on along the minus strand of NW_020664419.1, from coordinate 82,046,579 downwards.
TCCTAGACATGTATTCTGTTCAGGAGAGATGTCATCCCTGATACATAAATGCTCTGAGACAGACTTCACTCTAGATAGGCACATGTACTGGGATACTGGCCATCCTGGAAATCTGCTTACAGTGGATTAGAACGATGTAGCTGTGAGTGTATGTGGGAAATGGAAGGTCTTTTGTCCTATATAAAAAGTGGTTCGGTTCATATTTAGTGGTAGCATTTACTCCTCAGCTATCTGATTATTTGGAAGATCCAAATTCCTATTCAGGTATTTCCCCTAGTTGCTCCCCCTTGTACTTGCCAAAAAAAAAAAAAAAAAAAGATTATTTTACTGGGATGCAGAGAGGGGCTCCCAACAGACTGCTCTACTACCTGCCATCTCTCGAGTGTATCCACCCTATCATGTAATCATATAGCGTCAGTGTCGGTGATTCCCCTGAGTCTGTACTGAACTCTTTTCTCCGTGTTCTGCTAGCAAGGCACTGTAACGCTAAAGCTACTGTCTTCATGGTGAGACGTAAGACTGCTGTCCTAACCACTTGTCACAATTAAAGATCCCATGGGATTTTTCACAGTAACATAGGAGTTAAATTCAGGGTCCTGACCAAATCTAATCTGAATAATTACATTCTGCTTAGCTAAGTCACATCAGCAGTATCGGTTGGAAATGGCCTTCTTCCTTACTTCAAGTCCTAATTTGTTGTGCAGTATTTATGTATTCAGTAAAGTACTTTAGGATCCTTTGGGGTGAAAGGCACTATAGAAATTCCAGATATTATTATGAACATAGACCTCCCTTCAGCTTCCTCTTCATTCAGACTTGACCCTGTAATAGACTTCTGTTCTAATGTTCCTTCACACTGCCTCTTTGGAGACCATGCTGGATGTCAGGGAGACAGAGATGAATCCTTATCTAATCTAACTCAAATTCAAAAAAGATTCTCGTCTCAGATTTCAGTTCCTGTTGAAGGTTCAGGAGGCAACATACAGTATTCCATCTGGACGGGTTCCTCCCATCCTTACTTAGTTAAGGCCACTGTTCTCGGTATCAGCAGTTCCTTTCAGTTATGTGCAATGATTTGAACTCACACAGAATCTTTTCTTTACTGTATTCTCCCTTTTCCTTGCACCCGGGCAGGAAATTGGATGCATTCATTTATGATGCAGCAGTGCTAAACTACATGGCTGGCAGAGACGAAGGCTGCAAGCTGGTAACGATTGGTAGTGGGAAGGTTTTTGCCTCCACTGGCTATGGCATTGCCATCCAAAAGGACTCGGGCTGGAAGCGTCAGGTAGATCTTGCCATTCTACAACTTTTTGGTGATGGTAAGTGGTCTTTGCAAAGAAGTATGGGGCTTCCTCTCAAATTTCCAGATCCTGGCTGTATGGAAATGGGGTTCCCTCCCTGACCCTAACATCTTAGATTTGGTAAACAGTGCAAGAGTAGTGAAAAAGCATGTTGGGAGACGGATGGGGCTAGACACACACAGTTGGGTATGCTTTATGCAGGTTAATAACAGCTTCAGGGCTAATATCACAAGTTCCAAAGGTTTAATGAGAATTAAGCCCCCAAAAGTTCAGATGTGTATTTGAAGTTTATCTGAACATCTTCACTCTGGAAATCTTGTGAGAACAGGCTTTTCCTTGTCAGATTTTTGGTACTTCTTGGTTTTAGCCATAATCAGAAATCCAAGTGAGAATGGAGCTTTCAGTAGTTATTTCCGGCATGCCTGTGTTTTCCAGGCACCCCCACCAAGCTGTGCAACACCCATGTGATCAATAATTAAACATGCCTGGAGGAAAGAGAAAACTAAACTTTCTTAAACCTAAAAATAAATTAATAAGTAAACAAGTTGGGGATTCAGGGATAAATTTTGTAGTGAAAGATCTGATCAGCTTTTACTGTATACAAGCTGGTGTGCCCCAATCCTTAGTGGATAAAATACTGTCACTTTAAAGATATGGTGGATTGTTGGTGGGATTGGAGCTTCCTTTTTGTTAGAATTTTCTTCTGCTTTTTCTCTCTCTTTCACCCCACTCCTTTCTGGATATTCTTTTTAGAAAATTAAAAATGTTGATCTTATTTTGTAAATGAATAGGAAGTCTAAAATCAGAAAAAAGTCTGGTATAATAAATACAGGAAGAACACAAGAATTGACTTAGGTTAACAGGACAGTGGGCCATCAGTCTGGTAGAGCAGCGGTTCGCAAACTGTGGGGCACGCCCCCTGAGGGGGTGTGTGGAGGAACATTCAGGGGGCTGAGTGGCAACACCAGGTGGCTCGTGCCAGCCCTGCATGGTGGGGCCCAGGCCAGCCCCACAGGGGGTGGGGTGGGAGCACCACCTCCATCCTCTGACTCATCTCAGTGGACCACCTAGTCTGTGGGTCAGTGTGCTGCGCTGGCTTCCGCTCCTGGCAGCTTCCATGCCCAGCGCTGGCTCCACTCCCAGAGACCGTCGCACATGCCTTCCCCTACCCTGAAAACCCGAGGGGAGAGGGGCAGGTGTTGGCCCTGCCTTAGTGGTGCATCCTGCCTGCCAGGCAGAAGCAGCCTGCTGCTGAGGAAATCTTGGTTGAGAAGTAATGGAGGTGGGGTGCAGACAGATTCCATTAATGGTGGGGGTGGGGGTGGCGTGACTGGAAAAGTTTGCACACCATTGTGGTAGAGTATTCTTTCTCCAATAATAGCTAATACTGAATACTTCAGAGGAAGGCATAAAAATCCCATAACGCCTCTAAGTGCAATATGACACCATATAAATATGGGGAATTTTTTCTTGTCTGTGTCTGATCCCGAAAAGTGTGAGTAACTCCCATCTTCCCCAGAAGCATGAAAAACATTACCAAGACAGAGTATTTCTCTGTTTTTGAATCTCTTTATAGATCCTGAAAATCCTGTACTAGGGATGAGTGTGCAATAAATCTAAGCAAGGAAATATTTATTGTTACTTAGCATAAATTGGCAATAATTTATGCTGGTTAGAAATTTGAAATTTTGACAAAATTGGAAAAAATAAATCAAAAACACTGAAAACATTTTTGTGAAAGTGTCAGTTTGTTTTTGACCAGCTATAGAGTTGATTGAAAAAATTTAAAATATGAAATTTCAATGAAAAATTTCATCAAAATTTTGAATTTCAGCCTAAAAGATTTTCATAAACGTTTTGGCTCATTTGTTGGCCTGTGCTAGTAGTAACTGTTTTCTCTCTCCTACCCCAAAAACATAACATTTTTTCACATTTTATTGAAATTTACCAAACGAGAAAGTTAAAAACCATGTATTACTGCACTTGGAGATAATTGGTGTCATCTTTTACTTTCAATCCTGCTTTACAGCCAGTTAACAAAAACTTAGTTTTATGAAATGTTATAATTCTTATATATTATCATTTCATTTCTGAATCTTTTAAGAATCTTTACTTCTCCAGTAAGTAAATGTTTAAGTATTTGCATTTGGTATCTCAAGTTTTATTTCCTGATAGTGCAAAAATTTTACATTGATAAAAGTTTCAGTAAAGTGTTTGGAACTAAACACTTTAAGTTATCCCTCAAAATTCACAGAAAATAAAAACTGAAACTTCCTAAGGTTAAATAAATGATCTGTCAAAAGTTATAGACTAAGTAAACCTCTGAAAGGAATGTAGTTTATTTAATCTGCTATATGCCCTACTGGCCTGGTGACAGGAAATATTGCAGAGCTGGCAACTGGCCTAGTTCACCCAGTCAATGGAAACTGGCTCAGCTCATCCAACCAGTCAAAACTTCCCCCATCAATCATCTGGTTCCTCTAGCCCCCATGACCAGACAGCTGGTGTGCAAACAGGGCTCAGCCATTGGAAAAGACCTATCCAGTCAGCTTCTCCTACCCCAGTCCACTTCTACTCCAGTCTCTCAGCCAATGCAGGATTGACTCAACTTTATCTGTCTGTCTCTTTCCAGGGGAGATGGAAGAGCTGGAAGCTCTCTGGCTTACTGGAATTTGTCACAATGAAAAGAATGAGGTAATGAGCAGCCAGCTGGACATAGATAACATGGCAGGCGTCTTCTATATGCTGGGGGCAGCCATGGCCCTCAGCCTTATCACCTTCATCTGTGAGCATCTCTTCTACTGGCAATTCCGCCACTGCTTCATAGGCGTCTGCTCTGGCAAGCCTGGCATGGTCTTCTCCATCAGCAGGGTGAGTGTCTTCAGAAAATGGAAGGAACAGTGCGGAGGTTAAGTCATATAGTTATAGAAATTAGAAATGGGGTAGTCCTACTGGATTCTCTTGGCCATCCCTCTTACACACAGCCAGCATAAGGCTGTTGCCTCCACTATATTGTCCAGCATTTTGACCACTCTGGCTTTCAATGTTACAAGGGTTGCCACCACTTTGCTTGGGAGAACTGCTTTTTCCTCAGTATTTCATCATTTCTGCTCTCTCTTGGAATTGGGTAATGGTGAGGCAGTCGTGAAAATGGGAAACAATATATAGAAAAGTTAATGTAACTTTTCTATCCCTCCAAAATTGTTTGAAAGGGCGCTGAATTCTTGGAGGAAAGGTTGTGGCAGTTCTTCTCCATCAACCAATTCTCCTCTGGTCTTAGTTAGAACACCAAACTTAAATTGTCCTGTGTGTTGGAGCGATTCAGATAATTCTGTGAGAAATCAGCACTGTCTTGTGATTGTTTTGAGCAGTAGGAGGTCCCTAATCTAAATTCATACTGTGACCAACACACAAGCCCCTGGAAAAAAGGATAGCCACTTGCCCTCAGCACTCACTCAGTGCAAAACCTACCTTAAACATTCCCCTTTCAAGAGTCTCCTTTATCTCTAAATGAGCTTCTCCAGGTAGTCATTTCTGTGTGATCCTTCTTCTCCTCTTGTACATAACATTTGTGCCCCATTTAGAGCTTTCTTTCTCTTCTTCCTGCTTCTGGCATCTCCTTCTGCTCCATTCTGCAGTGAGGTTATAGTTCTGTGTTTTTGATATCACCATCCCTGTGACAATAAAGTGGCTGTATGAAGAGTGCTACACTGTTTGGGGGAATTAGATGGCTCAGTTGAATGGGCAATAGGGGTACAAAGTCCTTCTTATATCACCAGTCCCAATCTTATGCCAGGTTGGAGAGCAGGTGGGAGAACTGGATGTGTCAGGAGAGTATTAGCAGAATGCAGATCCTTTTATCTCTTGGTTATCTGTACAAATCTGGGCCTGGTTGTGGTGACTAAAAGTCATTAACCTTCTGCTAGTTGTTGGATGACCTACGTCACTATGTGAAATGACTTGGTGGTCAGTCCACTTTATAATACACTGGTGTTCACCTCACATTTGACATTAATTGGACCCCAGATTGGTAGTCTCACTAAGGAGGCAAATGACGAATGAGTCATGGAATCTGAACACCTCTCTCACCATAGAAGTGGTCCTTATGTGTCATGGCTGAGATGCACTGGTTGGGGAAACATGGAGAAATCTTGCACTGCTGCTGTCTGTTTTGCAGTTGAATTGAGGATTTCACTTTCCAAGGATGTCAATCTGATTCCTGAACTAGGGGTCACCAAATGAAATGAATAGGCAGCAGGTATAAAACAAACAAAGGAAGTATTTCTTCACACAATGCACAGTCAACCTGTGGAACTCTTTGCCAGAGGATGTTGTGAAGGCTAAGACTATAACAGGGTTCAAAAAAGAACTAGATAAATTCATGGAGGATAGGTCCATCAATGGCTATTTGCCAGGATGGGCAGGGATGGTGTCCCTAGCCTCTGTCTGACAGAAATTGGGAATGGGTGACAGGACATGAATCACTTGATGATTACCTGTTCTGTTCATTCCCTCTGGTGCACCTGGCATTGGCCACTGTCAGAAGACAGGATACTGGGCTAGATGGACCTTTGGTCTGACCCAGTGTGGCAGTTCTTATGTTTTATGTCATCAATGTTAGATTTAACTTGAAAGTAATTAAAAAAATCTGTTGTGCCTTACTCAGCTAAACACTAAAGGGCTAAATACCCATTCATCGGTCCTGCTCTTTCTCCTCATTTCCTTTTCTAATCTGTGATGATGACAAGAAAAGCTTTCTCCTTTTTAACCAGTCCCCGGCCAGCTTGATTCAATGATGTCTGAGAGTGAATTTCAGGGCAAAACAAGACTATCCTGAACTCCTTGCATCCACGCAGAAATTCAGTGTTTGCCCAATTCTGAGGCGGCTGTTCTCACAGACATTATCTGTGGTGCTGATGCCCATCTTGGAATCCAAAGTGCCAGCTGCTGGGTTCGAGTAACTCCCACTGACATCAGAGAGCTTTGCTTGTATACTGCAGGGGAGATAGTTTTGTCCTTGGAATTAATGGCTTTTGAAGAGGACCCTTATCTTGTGAGGTATTGATTCCTTCTACCCCAAATAAACGAACGTCTTCCCAAATGGAAACTATCATTATTATCATTTAATATTTAATTAATTTATTTATACTAGGATAATCCCTAGAGGTCCCAATTAACACGAGGGCCCTATTGTGCTAGGCACTGACCATACACTTAATCAGAGACAGTCCCTGCCCCAAAGAGCTTATGCTGTAATCTAAATAGAAAAGATAGACAAAGGAAATGTTATTCCCCTTTGATAGCTGGAGACATAGAGAGGCTAAGTGACTTGCCCATGGTCCAACAGGCAGTCTGTGATAGAGCTGGGAACAAAACCCACATTTTTTGAGTCCCTGTTCAGTACCTTAACACAATGCTGTCCTTCCTCTGTAAACTGTTCTGTTGATGAAAGGTGAATGGGAGAAAAGAAGAGAGGGAGAGGAAACGAGAGGGAGCAAAGAAGAGGAAGAGAGAGGGAGAGGAAGGAAAAAACAGAAAAGGGGGGGGGCAGGATACAGAGGGAAAGAATACTCCGTGTTGATAGATGCAGGTTTGACCTCATTTCATAGTGATGCAAGATTGGCAAACTCTAGGGTCCCATGCTAGAACAAACCGTTTTCTCTGCTTCCCTGGCTCAGACTCCCCTTAGCTCAGTTCTCCCAGCCCCGTGACTTCTCCTTTCTGCCCACCTGCAGAAGCACTGATCTCTGTCTCCTCCATTTCATTTCAGGGTATCTACAGCTGCATCCATGGGGTAGCCATTGAGGAGCACCAGTCAGCGATGAACTCCCCCACAGCCACCATGAACAACACCCATTCCAATATCTTGCGCCTGCTCCGCACAGCGAAGAACATGGCCAACCTGTCAGGTGTCAATGGCTCACCGCAGAGTGCCCTGGACTTCATCCGCCGCGAATCCTCAGTCTACGATATCTCTGAACACCGCCGCAGCTTCACCCACTCTGACTGCAAGTCTTATAACAACCCGCCCTGTGAGGAGAACCTCTTCAGTGACTACATTAGCGAAGTAGAACGGACCTTTGGCAACCTGCAACTGAAGGACAGCAACGTGTATCAGGACCACTACCACCATCACCATCGGCCCCACAGCATTGGCAGTACCAGCTCCATCGATGGACTATATGACTGTGACAACCCACCCTTCTCCGCTCAGCCCAGGTCCATTGGTAAGAAGCCACTGGACATTGGTTTGCCACCTTCCAAGCATAGTCAGCTAGGTGACCTCTATGGCAAGTTCTCCTTCAAGAATGATCGCTACAGTGGCGGAGGGGGCCATGATGACTTGATCCGCTCAGATGTCTCTGACATTTCCACCCATACGGTGACCTATGGCAACATCGAAGGCAACGCCGCCAAGCGGCGGAAACAGCAGTATAAGGACAGCCTGAAGAAACGTCCAGCTTCAGCCAAATCGCGGCGGGAGTTTGATGAGATTGAGCTGGCCTACCGCAGGCGCCCGCCCCGCTCCCCAGACCACAAGCGCTATTTTAGGGACAAGGAAGGGCTACGGGACTTCTACCTGGACCAGTTCCGGACCAAGGAGAACTCACCACATTGGGAGCATGTGGACCTGACGGATATCTACAAAGAGCGGGGAGATGAGTTCAAGCGCGATGCTGTAGGGGGCGGAGGGTCCTGCACCAACAGGGCCCACCACAAGCATGGGTCAGCGGACTTTGGAGGAGCCAATGACCACAAGCATGGTGTTGTGAGTGGAGTGCCAGCACCATGGGAGAAGAACCTGACCAATCTAGACTGGGAAGACCGGGCAGGGGCTAATTTCTGCCGTAGTTGCCCCTCTAAATTGCACAACTATACCCCGGCAGTGGTGGGGCAAAACTCCACCCGCCAACCCTGCATCCGGTGTGAGGCCTGCAAGAAGGCAGGCAACCTCTATGACATCAGCGAGGACAACTCTCTCCAAGAGCTGGACCAACCATCTGCCCCGGTGCCAGTGACGACCAGTGCCACCTCCTCCAAGTATCCTCAGAGCCCATCTAACTCTGCCTCCAAGGTGCAGAAGAAGAACCGAAACAAGCTCCGCCGGCAGCACTCCTATGACACCTTCGTGGACCTGCAGAAGGATGAGTCAGCCCTGGCTCCCCGCAGCGTGAGCCTGAAGGACAAGGGCCGCTTTTTGGAGGGGAGCCCCTACGCCCACATGTTTGACATGTCGTCCAGCGAGACCGCTTTTGCCAACAACAAGTCCTCAGTGCCCGCCACCAGCCACCACCACCACAACAACCCTGGCAGCAGCAGCTACATGCTCAGCAAGTCACTTTACCCTGACCGGGTCACACAAAACCCTTTCATCCCCACTTTTGGGGATGACCAATGCTTGCTCCATGGCAGCAAATCCTATTTCTTCAGGCAGCCTGTGGTGGCAGGTGGGCCCAAAGCCAGGCCGGACTTCCGAGCCATTGTCACCACCAACAAGCCAGTGGTCTCAGCCCTTCACGGGGCTGTGCCAGCCCGTTTTCAGAAGGACATCTGTATAGGGAACCAGTCCAACCCCTGTGTGCCTAACAACAAAAACTCCAGGGCTTTCAACGGCTCCAGCAACGGGCATGTTTATGAGAAACTCTCCAGTATTGAGTCTGATGTCTGAGTGAGGGGAAGTGTGTGGGGAGCGGGGGAGAATGTGGAGTGTGGGAGGGCAGGATGGGGTCAGACCTGGTGCCCATTTGCTGCTCTCCTGGTTCTTTGTGGAACACTGGAGTTCTGAGTTCTCTCTAGGGCAGCACTGGTGACAAGTGCCACCTCTTTCTTTCCCCACCCCCTTTATCTCTTTCCATTTTCCCACTCCCTCCTTCCTCCTCCATTCCTGGTCATCACACTTCCGTTGATGTAGGAATTGGGTATCCTCGCTTAGGGTGTCCCAGGTGGAGAAGAAGGTGCGTGTCTGGGCTGAGGCAGGGGAAGCTGTGTGGGCAGGAACAGTGACCGTATTGTTTCGTTTTTTTTTTTAAACTCCAAACAGCGAAGGGATATGCAAGCGCGTGCGTGACAGGAGGAGAGAGCAGAAGAGGTGGAATGGACACAAAGGAAAATGCTCTATCAGGCAATTCTTCCTAAAACTGTTTAGAAAAAAAAAATTGAATACATGGATAAAATGAAGGAGACATAACGTGGGATTGACTTGATGCACTTACATACTGGTTATATTGAGGTTCTCTTTCATTTTTTTTTTCATGAAGACTATGGGGGTTTAGGGCTGAAATATGTATTTGCATATACACTGAGAGATTTACACTGAAATTTGGAATCATTTTCTGGAGGTGGGAAGGGTGATTTGTACGCAGGACTGGCTGGTGGTTCCGTGATGATAACGCAGCCAGCACATCTGTGCCAGACTAGCAGGAAAGGTGGCGGAGGATATTGGGTCTGGGGTGGGACAGCAACGCTGAGGTCAGGAAGCCTGGGAGATGACTTTGCCTTCACTAAAACGAGAGAAGCTTGGGGGTGGGAGGTAAGGCTTGGCTTGTTCCTTAGCAATTAACTCATTGTTAATTTTGGGCATCATTAAATCATGGGATCAGTTTATAAGGCGAGTTGGCTTGTAGGTGGGTATACACGATCATACTATACTTGAAATGTCTGTGGGGAAAATGAAATAATACCACAAACGGAGTGCGTGTTCAGCTAACAAACCCAGCAGGACAAAGGTTGAGAAGCTGGGGAAAAGGCAAAGAGCGTGAGTGTATGGGAGAGACAGATGTGGAGATCTGTCACCCTGCCACTTCAGGAGATGTCAGCCTTGTTTTGGCCAATGTAAAAGGAGAGGGGCAGGTCAGGAAGGGGCCTGATCCCTCCTCCTTCCCCTCCCCCTGCCAGGCAGAGAGAAATATGTCACAAAATGGCACAGGGCGCTCCCTGCTGATGGTGGTACAGTGTTCTGAGTCTGGCTTTGAGGGAAAAGGAGGTGTGAGGAAAACGTGTGAGCGTGGCAGCAGCAGGGGACTGCTTAAATGCCTACATGCGCACTTGCTGAATACGGGCTTATGTTTGCTATTGAATGTGCTGTGGAAACACATGGCTTGTCTTCCAGAGGGCAGGCGGGGAATGACATAAATAAATGACAACACTCACAGCAGCTATGATGAGGTCTGAAGACTAGAGGTGGTAGGGTGGGGGGAGAGAGAGTGTGTGTGTGTGTGTGTGTGTGTGTGAGAGAGAGAGAGAGAGAGAGAGAGATTGAGAAATACTAGCACAGGTGCTAAGCTGGAATAGCCTAACGCTGTAGTCAGCTTTCCCAGCAAGCATGGTATCGGTAAAAGTGGTTTTCTTTCCACTGTATCATTTTAGATGCAAACTAAACTAAACGGAGTGATGGTGAGAGTGAGATGTCCACTTCCCCTTTCATTTGTCTTCTTTAACAGGAAGAACTGAGGTGAGACCCCAGGTCAGCACCTCCCATCCTGAAACTTGTGGTACAGACCCTGAATTTTTTTCATGGATCTGTCCCATTGTCCTGCCAGTCTTCATTCACACGGGGGATGGTTAAAAAAGCCCCACATTTGCCTGGGGTGGCACATAGAAATGACCCTACACAGAGGAAGGCAGCCATTTTTTTCAAGCAACATTTCCTCGAGCTGAGACCCCTCACTCCCTCACACTCCTCACTGCACCCCAGGTGATTTTATCTTGCTGTCTTTCCTTTTTTAAGCCAACAGAAGACCTCTGTTTTTTTAAAGCTGGGACTGGGGGGCTGAAAAGTCTCATGGTGTGAGGGGAGGGTGGGCAGAGTGGGAGGTTTGTTTAGATTTCACTGAGGAAATTATAGGGGAAGGAGTTGAAGGGTCTTTGAATTGCCACCCATGGTATCAGGGGAAGAGACCTGCTTATTCCTTCCCTCTCCTCCCTTTAAAAGAAAAGCCAAATGAACTAACCTAGCAATCTGCAATCCAGAACACGAGGCGACTGGTCAGAGCCCACTGACAGTGGCCACCAAGAAGGCATTCATTTCATTTGTAAATATTTTTTTCTATTGCATTTTGTATAAATTGATGTTTCTCTTCTCGTGAAAATTCAGCACGTTCAAAGTGCTTTGCAAACAGGGTGGGAGGGAGGGTGGGGTGAGGTTGTTTTTGTTTTGTTTGTTTTCTATGACTTTCAGGCTGTGTATTTGGAAGCGGTTTACGCAGGTCGAGGCCGTGCAAATGGGAGAGCAAGAGAAAATCATGTGCACTGTGTTCCCTCCCGCGCCCCAGTACCACCCCTGTCACCTTTATCTTCATGAATTGAAGATGCTGGCATGTCACCTCGATCCTTGCCAGCAGGGTATTCATGCCATGGTGGAAGTACTCCATCTTCCCTATTTGATTATAAACTCTGTTCCAGCATCTGTCTGTAGAATTTGGGCTTCAAGACATTGCTCTGTCTTGCCAGTGATGGGGTTAGCCATCGATTTGGGTGTTCAGTTTGGGTCATCACCCAGTGGTATAGAGACTTCTCCAATACTGCTTTGGTTTACAAATCTTGGCGCTGGGAAAGCTTGCAAGATTTCTGGTACTTCCCAAGGGTTTTTTGGCAGCTGGCAAGAGCAGCATGTCTCTGATGGTTATTTCAGTACTTTCCCCTCACCCTGTTTGCAGCTGGAACCAGAAAGCTCAAAGATGATGCTGGGAGAGAATTAAACGGAAAACAAACCAAAAAGAAGTCAACAGGACTATTTCAAACCTCTCTAAAGGGTTCAGATTTTGTGTTTTGGGCAACGTTTTGGTATGGTTCTCATTTTCTCAGAACTGGTTTGCTCCGTCCCTAGTTCCAGTGATTGGCAGATAATGGTTTGCCGTGATAATTAGATTTAGCATTTACACTGTATAGCGCTGCTCACGTTCAAAGTGCTTTGCAAACATTAGCCGTGCCATGAGCCACATGAATGGCTCCTCTGAGGACAACTGGAAATGTGGGACTGGCAGCACCAGGCTGGACTATTGGTCAGCCTACAGAAGTCTGGTATCTTGCCTTCTGCCATTTCAGGCCAGACCATTAGTCCATCTAGTTAACTCTTTCTCCTGCAAATGGCCTTTTCTGGTTGCTTTTTTTTATTTGAGTTCCATGGGTGAGAGCGTTTGGGGCACGAGGTGGGAAGGGGGTTGTTTGGGGGAGATCATAATCCAGCAAAGAAAGTGATGTGATTAACACTGTTGTGAGTTTAGGATTTTAGATTCAGTGTTATTTCATTGTAATTAATCAAGTGACGCACACAGGTAATGTCAGCATCAGGTGCGCTTTCTGCTAGAACAGAGCCCATGTAATGCTCATTACCTTCCAAAAAAGCAGGGGCTTTCATACCAAAGCCCAACAAATGTTTTACATTCCCCTTTCTGCCATCTCCCTCTCTCTTTTTCTTCTCCTTAGTAAAAGACAATATTTTCTGGGATGCTTTATGGGATCATTTCACACCTCAAAGGCTCTGGCTACTGAAATAGTGAAGTTCGGGTTGAAGGGCAGAAGTCATTGTATCATGGATGTTACAATGAGCTGTACTGTATGTTTTCAGTCTACCTGGAAGGATCTGGCACCTCTGGCCATGTATTTGCCACATTCCTCTTCATTTGAACCTCAGGCATGGTTCCCTGAGAGATGTTCTAATGTTCTCATCATCCCTCTTCTTCTGGAGCATGTATGTATGGCGCTGAAGGAGAATGGGAGGGGAGCAAATGTCCCTAAAATATCAGGACTATCCCATACAAATTTCAGGGTATCTGGCAGCCAAACTTTCCAAGCTGTGGAGCTTTGCATGATGCCCTGTTGGAGTATTCACACTGGTTTTCTAAAATAATGTAACATAATATATGCTGATATAACAGTACTCCATCACATACTACATCTTGGCATAACACAACACACCATGATCCTGATATCAGAACATAATACATCCCTTCAAAAATGTAAAGACAAGCTTCAATCAGCACTCACTATCCATCAAGACAATGTGGGTACACCCTACCCCCCTCAAACAAATGTATCACCATCTCTGACGCAAACATATCCCCCATATTTTTGGCACTGGACTCCCCAAGTGGCTTCAGATTGCTCAGCAATTCTCTAGTATAAACTCCGTTAGGGAGTTATTTTAATTCTCCCTATATGTGGTGAGGAAGATTCTTCCAGGATGTCCTAAAAGACTATAGAGTGTGATGGTGAAGTTATAGTTGCCAGGATGAGTCATTTTGCTTCAGAGCTCTCCAGCATGCACACAAAAGTTGACCTCCTAATAGCAAGGAGATGCCCACACCCATCCTGGATAGAGTCCCCTTTACCCTAGGGTTGTTCCTCGTAGCGATGGTACCAGCAAGAAGGTAAGGGTGTGATACTGGTGACAGGTTGACATGGTACCTCAGGGATCTTGCAGGCAAGTCTTTGGTTTAGAGCTTTCTATAAAATGTGGCATGCCCTCCAACCTCCATTGTTTATTAATAGATGTAAGCAAGCCTGAGAACATGGCCAAAGATCAGACTGAGGCCTGTCACACACCCTTCGCTCCAGTCAAGCAACCATGGGGAGGGGTTTACATTTCCCCACATAGATTTGGTTGCCAGAAGAGGGGAAAGCGTGGGGACAGTGCTGATGAGGGAACTTTGTGCTGACCATCCACACTCTTGGTCTAAGGATGTACACATGAACTTTCCTGCTCTACCCAAGCTAGAGGCATGGAAAAGCCTAGGACCCCATTAGATGATTTGTGGCATATGCATGACTCATATTGAAGTCCCTGGGAGTTTTGTGCATCAAACTTATGGCATGGTCAGGCTCCTGGCTCACTGACAGCAAATGGATAAGGACTCAAAGCCATGCCCTCCCCCCCACCATCTTCCATAAGTGCTTCCCTGCTGCTGATCACACCTGGTATGTCCAAGTGGACCACACCTACCATGCTGCTGGATGCTGCAGGGCACATCAAGAAAGTAACTAGAGGGACCCAAGCTGTGTCCCCACAAGGGCTTATTTCCACTTTGCAACCAAATAGACTTCCAAGCCATATAGCCCCACCTCATCCATTCACTCACACACAAGAAACCCTCCCCCAAGGAAAGATTGGGATTATGAGTGGCTCAGCAGCAATCCCAAAATTATTGTTTCATCTTCATCACAGGCTGTCTGGAACTCATCAGGGCTAGTCACAGACGAACAGGGGCATCTCTCAGAAAAACAAGATCACTTTTTAATGGGCTTTGGGTCCCCTCTCCATCTCTCAAGCATCCCTAGCTTCCTCTCTTAACCACAACGTTTGGGTGAATTCTCACACTTTTTGGTGGTTACAGACAGCAATGCGGACACGGAAATAATTTGCGTTTATTAGCAATGCCCAATGAATAGAAAAGTGAAACCATCACTGTGTATCATGGGAAACAGAACTCATGACAAACTCCAAAAGCACAGTTCTCTACCCACTGAGGTAAAGAAGAATCGGCATTAGCTATTAGTAGTTATGGGGCTTTTGATCTGTATTTTCAGGTTTCCCACACAAAGTTGAAACAGCTAATGCTGATTAACACTTGAGCAAGTCTGACATTCCATCCCATAGGGATGGACACACACACACACGAAATAATATGCATGTGAGCAGATCTGACATTAGCAGGAGGCAGTGGCACGTGTGCACACACAAAAGCCAGTACACTGCAGTATGCTTTGAGACTCTTTCTGTCCCAAGATGCATCTTCTCAAAGTAGGAACAATGTGACCTTTCCTAATGTTCTGCTGGTAGTTATTTACTTAATGTATTCATTTTGTGACTTTTATATCATCTGCTTCCTTGACTACAGTACCATGTATAAATATATATATGTATATATATACAGAAGGTAATTCAAGCAACTACATTCAGGTTGGGGAAGAGGGCGATTTTTATATATGTACAGTATTTCCTTGTTAAACAATGGCATGATGGGCTGGGGGCGGGGTGAGGAAGCTGACTTCTAAATTGTGGTTTTTCTTGGTATGTGGTGTTTGAAGTTGTTTCAGTGGCTGCTTTTGCTGGTTCGGAAAGTTTATCTGGATGTTATATGTGTGTGTTAAGAAAGGGACCCAAGGTAGGGGAGATTTGGGGTTGGGGGAGGGGTAGGAGAGGGTTTTAATAATTTCCTGTATTAGAAGATGTGTTGATTGTTAGGGACTGTTTGTCTGAGGCACCGAGCTGTTTCCTTCTCTAGGTGACTTGCTGCTTTTATCAGGTTGCTTTCTTTTCTCTGGTCCCTGTTGTTGTCGTCCCTCTGGAGTGTTAGTAGAATCCATTGTTGCTATGACCTTGCCTCTGCTGTAATCTTTCTCTGGGCCTTCATTTCCTCCTTACCCACTTTCTCCACAGTCCTCTCTTTGTATTGTCCTTCCAAATCCCTATGGGATGAGGGACTGCATCATTCTGTGTCCTCTGCTATCTCTGGGTATGTCTACACTACAGGATTAATCCGAATTTAGATAATTCGAATTTGGGAAACAGGTTGTATAAATTCGATTGTGCGCGGCCACACTAAGCACATTAATTCGGTTTTTAACCACATTAATTCGGTGGTGTGCGGCCACACTACCCCATTACTTTAACCACAGTAATTCGGTGGTGTGCGGCCACACTAACCCTAATTCGAATTAACAAAATCGATTTAGGCGCTACTCCGCTCGTCGAGGTGGAGTACAGAAATCGATTTTAAGTGCCCTTTAATTCGAATTAACTGGCTCTGTAGTGTGGACGGGTGAAGGGTTAATTCGGATTAACGCAGCTAAATCCGAATTAAAGTCGTAGTGTAGACCAGGCCTTTGTGCAGTTCCTAGCTACTTTACATTATTCCCTTTAGAATCTCTCTATCCACCTCCGAATCCACCTCTTATCCATGTGTTCAAACCTTTCCAGTGCTTCACTGCCTCATCTCTCTGCCCTCATGTCCACCTATTTCCCAATACTCATCCCACTCCTCCAATCCTACCTCTGTGTTTCTTCCCTCACAACCACACACCCTCACTGTTTGCTCCCTGTGCTCCTCTGGTTACCATCTTACTGCTCTGTCGTCTTCATGTGATCCTACAGGTGGAGAGTGGCGGCGCTTGAGCAGGCCACTCTATCTTTTGTATTGCTGCCCTCTCTCCCTGAAACTCTCTAGCCCTCGCCAAGTCACTTCTTTTTTAGAAGATGATATTTAGCAGCTATATCAGCCTTTCACTTTCACCAATCCTGTGTTCTTCCCTTGAACATCCATGAAGGAAAACATGAGCAGTCTGGTAAATTTGCTAGTGCAAGAAACCTGATGAAACCATTTTTTCCTTGGAGAGTCATGAGAGGTAGTCTATAAAATTCCCTTCCTTGACAGCTGATTGTTAAGAGCACAGGAGGGTGGAGATGTACCAATAATCCATTTCAGGTTGACCCACTTCAAACGTGAGTCTCTCTACCACGCCTCTTTACTTGATGTGAACCCAGGAGGGACTGTTGAGAGGTGACGCTGTGTTTGAACAGCATTTACTACCCTGCATAGTCTGCAGAAGCCATTGATTTGTTCACTGATCGCATGATTATCTGCCATGCTGTGCAGATGGGAAAGAATGGCACTGAGGACTGGGTCCCCCTCGGCCTGGCAAGTCAGTATGAGAAGGAGTGGCTGGAGGGATGACTTTGGTTCACTATGCTGGGGTTTCCGTGAGTGAATAGAGTGACTGAGCGTGGTTGCAGTCTTTGAGCGTGTGTGTCAATCTGTAAATGGGAGTGTGTGTCAGTGTGTGTGTGGACATATGTCCAAGTGTGTGTTTGTGTGAGCTGGTGCATCAGTGCAATGTGTGGTGAAGCTGTGTCAGCGTGGTGCCTGAGTATGGGCCGCAGGTGAGCTTGGAGTAAGTGCATGTGAACATTGGGCAGTATGTGTGGAAGTATGTTGGTGAGATTTCACATTCTAGTCACTCTGGATATAGCTTTAGGCACAGTGCCAGTCAATCCACCCCTGTTGCTCCTTCTGCTTACTCAGTGTGCCCCAACTGTGACTTACCCAGCTGGCGTTCTAGCGAGAAGGCACCTGTCAAATGAGACTTGTGTGTGGGCCCATAGGGGCTAGCAGATGAGCCCCGTGTCACCTTTGCGAGACTCAGACGTGCTCCAGAATAAATGAGATTAGTCAGGTAGGTAATGGAACTTTCTTCCTCTGAATGCTGGGCAGGCTCTTGGCTTCTGTGGACTTCTCCCCTTTCTGAGCCCTTTGCTGGGATTCAGCTCCCATGAGCTGTCATTTCCTCTGAGCACTGACGGCTTCTAGGGGCTCCTACTGCCTCAGAGAACCATGTGTATGTTGCATGCCTGTTGTTACGTGTGTGTGTGTGTGTGTGTGTGTGTGTGTGTATATATTGTGTGTGTGCGTGTACAGTCTATGTATGTAGATGATTGTGTGTGTGTGCTAGAGCAGAGGGAGTCCTGTTGGAAGCTGCGCTAGGGCAAAGCCAGTTGATAAGTATCTGCAGGCTGGCAGCCTTTCCTCTTTTTCTTTTAGCTCTGATGTGTGTCCTGGTAAATTCACCCATGTCTGGCAGCCGTGGTGCTGCTCTTGCTGTCCTGCTATACCCCAGGTCTGACTTGCTTGGTGAGGACCCTGGAGGACGTGCTCTGCATCACAGATCAGGTTAGAAAGCAGATTCCTCTTTGGGGTGGTTGGAATATAGCAACAGAAACCCATTCCACATGCTAATTCAGTTTTGTGCTGAAGCCACTGTGCCATGTTTCCACACCAGCGTGTCACATGCATTGCATCCTTAGGCCTTACCTGGCAGATGGAGAAGGAAGACATCCCCTCGCAGCACAGTAGAGTTCAGGAGATGCCCGGTAAAGCAGAAGGGGGATGCACTTGTCCCATGACTGAAGCGGGATGCACCCTTGCTTTCTTGCTGCCTTGGTGCACTTTCAGCATGGAAGCACTAACCTTATTTTCATTCTTGGATAAGTATGGAGGGGAGAGCTAAGCTGCGATAGATTTGATCTCAGGTCTCCTGTCTCCCTGTCTTCATTTTGCAAGTGTAAGTGTTCATTGAAGGGCCTGGAAAAGCAGCGCACCTGGAGACCTGAGTTGGGAATTGAGTTCATCTTCCCCCAGCTCTGTAGCATTGTGGGGGAGAAGAGGAGACAGCGAGCTCTATGGGGAGGCCGCAGGTGACCTTTCTGCATCTTCTCCTTCCCATCCCAAGGAGATATCAACAAACTGGTGGCATCCCAGCAGAGGGGGATCAGTTGGGAATCCCCTCTGGTGCCAGCCAGTTCTGCACTTCAACTGGCCATGTTGAACAAGACAAAGATCTCTTCTGCCAATAGCTGGGAAAGAACACCAGGACCTGATAAGCAGCCACAGCCATCAAACAGCCGAGGAAGGAACAACATCCTCTGGCTGTTGCCTCTTGTCATTTATGCCACCTGTTTCCATTTAACTGACTCATTGTGTTCCAGTCTCTTGGCCACTTTGATATATTTTTATATATTTATGAGGCAATGGAGATTATATGTATAGCCCTTGGGTGGCTCCTTATTTCAAAGCATACCCATCAACATCCTCTGCTTTCTTCTGCATGCATTCACTGGTTCCTCTCCAGCAATATCCTGTGCACTGCCAGGTTTTGCTTTCAAGGAGGAGAAAAGGTTTGTGGGTTGTTTTTTTTTTTCCAATTCTTAAAAGGCTGTGTATCTAGAACCACTCAGAATCCTCATGAGATGCTGTAGGAATGAACCTTGCCACTGAACACATGTGGCAGTAAAAGGGATTCAAAGGGAAAGTGACTAGCTTTGGAGTTCTGCTGCCACTGGTGGCTTTTCTTATCCTTGGAGCGGGAGCTCTCTTTTCACGCCTGCTCAGAATACAGCAAGCTGCTCTTTTTATCTCTCCATCTTCAACATTTTTAAGGGGGGCGGAATTTTGTAAAGTCATTTTGGCGGGAGAAGGGGAGCCTTTTTTCAGCAATACAATGTTCTGAGACCTCAGTTCTGTGTATGCAGTCGGCTGTGTTTGGGCTTTTTCCTTTGCAAATGCTTTTGATGCCAGGGCAATCTTGAGACATCTCTTTGCCAGTGACCGCAACACCATCTATAATTTGGAGATTGGGGCTGCTACAGAGAAAAGGCTTCAGCCTCTCTGACAGTAACTTCTACCTGGATTCTCAGAGGGGAAAATGTTTAATCATTGCACAGATTTTTTTTTCATGCTCTCTTTTTCTTTTTTCCTTCTAAAAGGTATCACTACAGAATTCTGTAGCAGTGGCCCCAAATGCTGTCATGACCTTGGGATGGATTGCAGTGTTGTGTAATAAGAGTCCTCTCTCTCCACTGTATGTTTTCACTAGTTTCCTTGCTATCTCAGTCCCCACCCGCAGGGCATAACTCATTCTTGGCAGTGGGAGTGCGGACTATGATTTAGATACAGCTCACCCAACCAGTGTACCCTTTTAGACCAGACTTCACCATGGAATCCCTGAATAGTAAGTATCTAGACCAGACCAGGTTCCAGCTGTCCTGATTACATAGGGTACCACTGCTGCTGTTCTCTCTGACATGGAGTGATAGACATTCCCGGGGCTCTTTCAGGAGGAGTCTTTGTGATCTTTTCCTGGGCGATATGCAATAAATGGTGTGTTAGAGCTGAGTTGGTGGTGATCAGGAGGGGAGGGGAGGTCGGCGTGCGCATGAGATTCTGTAGCTCAGATACAAGCGTGTTGCAATCTCTGTTGAAATACAGTGGAACAATACAATAGAGGTTCTACTCACAGAGCGACCCTCCGTCGCCACTGATCTCACCGTACAGATGCTCCAAGGGTGACTTCTCCTTGGTGATGAGGGGAAGGGCAGCAGGGAGAAGAGAGGTGGAGGTTTCTCTCTTGGGCTGGCAGCGATAATTCCTTTAGATCATGCTCTTGGGTGGGAACAATGCTAAAGAAGCCGTGGAGGGCAGATTAGAAAACATGAGGGGAGATTGAGCAAGGTGGAGTGAGCCAGAGAGCCTGGTTGGAACAGCCTAAACTATCTTTTCAGTAATTCTTTCTCTCCCTCCTTGCACAATCCCCATTGTCACCTCCCTCCACTTACAGAAACAAAAGGGACTGGACCTGGATCCTGAGGAATAAGATCCAGAGAGGGGGGAACTAATAACTCCCATCCCACTTCTGTCTTTCTCCTGCAGCCCCGTGCTGTTCATGGGTGGCTAGGGCTGGCCTTTGACTCAGACAGTGCCCTCCTGGGCCAACCAGAATCTAGCAATGCCCACAGTAAAGCAACTGGGGAGAAACATGGGGCCTGACCAACACTCTCCCTATGCACCATTGTGACATGTGAGAGAAATCGCAGCATGTGGATGTGAGCATCCGGGGCGTAGGAGCAGCGAGGTGTTCTTGGCTAGGGATTTCCCACCCTCATTGGTGTGTGGGAACCCAAGTGTGTTTGATTTTCAGGAGATGGTATCAGGCTCCTTTATGCTTTCCAGGCTTTTGGCTGAAGCAGAGTAGTGACGGGGAAAATTCTAGTTTCTTCTGGGGTTAGGGGAGGGAGACTATTTAGGGCTGACACTGGTCAGCATCTTATGTATTTTGCTTTTAAATAATGTAAATTTGCCCAGAGAATGTTTGATGAGCTCAGTCTATAGATCAAAAGAGAAATAAATATTCAACTACAGTGGTGGTTTTCAACCTGGGGGCCACAGACCATGTCTAAGATTTCCAAAGGGGCCCGCACCTCCATTCGAAATTTTTTAGGGGTCCGCAAATGAAAACAAGGGTGGAAACCACTGTCCTGCAGTGTAATTTCCCTCCTGCCCCACTGTACCTCCTTCACTTCTCCTGAGCTCATGGTTTCTCTGGGTGGGCTCTGACACCTACCAGGCCTTCCTTCAGAGCAAACATTTCCCTCCTCCTTGCGTGAACTGGACCTAAATATCGCCTCCTCCTCCCTTTTTTCACATACACATGCTCAACCCCCAACCCCTCCACTTGTGAGAACCAGAGCCACAGAGGCAGGAGTGCCAAATGACTATTTATTTCTCAAAAGAAAATGAAAAAAAAAAAAAGAGTTTTTTAAAAATATGCAATTGTGCAAAGGGAACCGACAGCAAGATGATGGTGGCAGAGAGGAAACGGGATGTTTTGTAACTCTAGCTGCAGTAAAAAAAACAAACAAAAAAACAAACAAAAAAACATTAAAAATATTGAAAAAAAGAAAAAAGGAAAAAAAATCTTGACCTATTTTGGAAATATTGTGAATAATTTTTTTGATATAAAAACTAATTTTTATGTAGCATGAAAACCACCAAAATAAAATGATCAAGAATAAAAGTTGCGCAGAGGTTTTTTGTGGTTGTTGTTTTGGAGGGAAATGAAGGGGTAGGAGAGGAGTGGGGTGTGCATGTGTGAGAGAGAGAGTGTGAGAGAGAAAGAGAGAGGGAGGCAGTGTGGTCAAATCTTGTGATTTTATCTCAAGGTTTTCAATAGTAGTGTTTTTCATAAAGCCCCAGTTCCTGGAGTCCTATGATTATGTGAGAATCTCCGCTTTCATTTTTTTAAATAGTAAGTTTTTAGCCTTCGTTGTTGAAGAGAAAAGAATGGACCAGAAAGTCTCAGAAATAAAAAAAAAATATATATAAAATACCCAACATTTATGATTTTTGAGCAGCTGAAGTTGGCAGTACTGGTGAGGGATGTACGGAGCAGGGAGGCCAGGGGTATGAAGATTGTATTCACACAAACATCATTAATTTTGTCATATGATGGACGAGCCTCCTTGTAATTAACTTGACCTACTCTTTTCTGCCCCTACCCACTGAGAAATGGGACACTGATCCATCCGAGGACACATAGGCACTGCCTCCCTGGTCCCCTTTGAAGAAACTTTACATTTGTTTCCAATTCTTCCTCCCTTCCAAAGCAAATATGCTTCCTCTCCAAAGCCTGGAGAAAACTAGATGTTGGGCCCTCAGCTCCTTTAGGAAATATGGCAATAACTCCCCAAACATCATGAAGAATTTGTGGTGTTAGAATCCTGACCCTCCTCCCCAGAAGAAATGTGCATCCCAAAAGCAAATATAGCACTGCCACCTTAAAGGGAAAGAGGTGTTGGCTCCCTGAATGCTCATGAGAAAAGGGAAGAGTGACCCCTTGAATTTCCAGAGGAAAGGAGGTGCTGAGTCCCTCCATCATCTCCTCAAAGAACATGATGTTCGTTCCCCTGCAGCAATCTGAGTGTAAATCAGAGACTCCAGACGCTGCTCCTGAGCTTACCTTCCAGGCTAATTGTGCATCAGCGGAGATGTAACCATCTCCCTTTCTCCCAGGGGAATGGTGATACTGGGCTTAGGGGGCAAGCACAGCACTTGCTGCATTGAAAATATACCCCAATTTTTCACTTTATGAGCCTGAATAAATGTATCCTTCTGCCCTATTAACTTCATCTTACCATCCTCCTATACATGCTCCCAGACTCCACCCACTGGAATAGTGACTCACCAGCTATCAGCCAGCCTCCATTGCCACCAGCCTGTCCCATTCTCTGCCTAACTCCTCCCTACCCAACAAACTTCCAGAAGGACAGCTGGTCCCCTGGCTGGAATAACAGTGGATCCTTGGGATTTGGGCCCAGCTGCTTGTAGAGAGACATAGCATGGGTCAAACTCCTCCCTCCTGATGAAGTTCCAGTTGTTGGCATTTAGTGAGTTACCAGTATTTGTTTTTCTTTGAGGCTGCTCCTCCAATATGTGTCTTCTCCACACAGTGCACAGTCAACTTGTGGAACTTGTTGCTATAGGATGTTGTGAAGGCCAAACGTATAACTGGGTTAAAAAAAGAATTAAATAAATTAATGGAGGACAAGTCCTTCAATGGCTATTAGCCAAGACGGTCAGGGATGCAACCCCATGCTCTGGGTGTCCCTAAACCTCTGACTGCTAGAAGCTGAGACTGGGCGATGGGACGGATCACTTGATGATTGTCTGTTCTGTTAATTCCCGCTGAAGCACCTGGTATTGGCCACTGTGGGAAGATAGGCTACTGGGCTGGCTGGACCATTGGTCTGATGCAGTATGGCCATTCTTATGTTTTACGTTCTTAAGTGTCTGGCTAGTTACCCCTGGTACCTCACCTCCAATTGCTCCCTGTCAGTTTTACCGGCAGGTCTGCCTCCCTCTGAGGAGTGTTGTACCTCTGTGGTCTCGCTGTTGCTAGGAGAGCGAGGGGAAGGGGATTATTCCTGCCTTCTCCTGCTAGGACCCTGGTACCATTCACATGCTTATAAAAATAATTCATACTGATCAGCCATCACTAGCCCTTCCTGCAGCTTCAGAATGTTGCCCCTCCCCCCCAAACCCTGGTGTGGTAGCCCCCCTTCTTACCAGGGGATCCGCATCCTATGTTTGTTACAATTGCTTATTGGTTCTTGGGGTGTATTTAGGGGCTGCATCCACACCTTGGGAGTTGGGGGTGGTGAGGGGAAACATGCACAATGTTATCCTTGGCTTGGAAAAGTCCCACCAAAGGTTCCCTGTGATTGGCACTCTAGCAAGGTTCCCAGCTTAATCCATCGATGGGCCCCCCTTGGCAGGGTTGTGGAACAAGAGGGGAAACAGGGCGAAATGTTAATGTCACTTTAGGTGGATTATGGACTTGCGTGTTGTCACCAATTAGAGAGAATGGTGTAGGGTGGGAGGAGATCACCCATGATGGCAGATGAGGACTTGGCGCTCTATGACTCCTGCCACCTTTCCATCCCACATAGTCTGAGAGGCGACCACCTCTTCCCCTTGGCAACATGTGCCAGTTGACTGCCCCGTGGGTCATGAGAGGCCAGGGGAGAGGGCTATGGTGGGAACAGGCAGGAAGAGGAGCATAAAGAAAGTGCACGGAGATCTCGTCAGTATCAAAAAGGCATTCTGTGGTTCATACCCAGCGGCTGCCTGCCTCCCAGCAAAAGGGCTGCTGCCAGGAGGAGGCAGTAAAGTTTCTCACTGATGTCTCAGTAGTGTCCATAGTCCTCTCCACAGGCAGGTGTGTAGCCCAGTGTGTGTGCAAAGGAGGGACAGCTACCTCTAACGTGACTAGGTGCCAGGAGGAGTAAAACCTTGAGTGGAATCCTGTGTCTACATGGAATGAATTTTGAATCCAGCCCCCGGGGAAAAAGAGGGGAATTGGCCTAGAGAAGCCCTTTGGGCAAGGTGCTGAAATCTTGACTTCCACGGGTGACATTTCAGATCCCAGAGGCAGGGTCTTTGGCCATTCTCTGGGCCTGCCTGCAAGTTTAACACAGAGACACTTACCATGCCCAGAGTTCAGCCTCTGTCACCTCTTGCTTTCACGTTATTGGAAAGGATAGCAACACGAGGATGGGAGAGGACGCATGCCGGGCGGGGACAGCCTCAAACCCACGGAGCCAATCTTCCCCTAGACTGGTTGGGCTGGCTAACAGAAGCACCAGCTGTGCCAGCAGCAATGAACTGTATTCTTTTGCCCTCACCTTACACTAGGAGGAGCGTAGTTCTGAAAATATCCTTTCATGCACCTTGTCTCCCCATACCAGTGCCCAGACTCCAGAATTTTTATGGAGGAAGGTGATCCAGGCCAGCAGGATGCCATATTCCTTTTCAGGATACACATATGGAGGGGCCAGAAATCATGGGGTTTTGAACAGTCCTGCCCCCCAGATATCCTTTGTGGACTGTCTATTCATTATTTGTTAATGTAGACTACTGATGGGTTCATTTTTCCTAATGCATGACCTGGGCAGTCCATCACAAAGCAGAGATTCAGCCAGCAGAGCCTGGCTTTTCAATTTGGCTTTCCATTAGAAACATATAGAGTTGGCTACTGAAGAGCTGCCTGGGAGACGATATTCTGCCTTAGACTGCTGGGGCTCTGTAATTTAGTCTTGCTTCCCCCCCATGAATGGCTCCAGGACTCCTTCTTGGACTACCAAGGCTGAGGTCTTTTTTTTTTTTTTTTAAACTATTGGAGCTCTTCCACGTAGGCTGACGTCCCTTCAGAAGGTGGATCAGAGTATAAGATATTTCATAAGAGAAACTCAAGACTTCTTCAGCTCCCTGAGCTCACCTGTGTCATATCTAGACAAAGACAGCAGCATCCCATTCTGGACCAAAGAGTACTTGCCGTAGTGGACTGACCACTTCTGTCAGCTTTCTAGCCACTGTATCAGAGCATCTGCTTGGGGAATACCCTTTCAGCTTCGTTACCCACGCTCTCATTCCAGCCATCTTGTGGCTTTCCATGCACTATCTTGGCTGTCAAGTACGCACCCTCCTCCTTCTTTCTATTCCACAAGGAAGGGCTTCATGGGCTGCTTTCTTATCTAAGCTGTTAGATTAAAAACCAAGAGGCTTTTGGAAACGGTCTCTGATACTCTCTGATTAGTTGTTCTTGCTGAAGAGGCGAGAGACAGGCCTGGCTACCAATGCTGCCATCTCAAGGTTAAGCACTGAGTAAGTGATTGCCCTTCAGCAGCAACTCACGGTCTTTCAATTAGCAGAGGGGGACACTCTCTGGAATGTTAAGTAACATTCTCTGGGCGAATGCCTTTCTCTCACGGCGTGTGCAGAGGAATTTTGTATTGTTTCAGGGCTTTTTCAGAGAGAAATTTCTTGACCAGGTTTTCTGTCACTCGAAACTCAGGCAAACTTTCCTCACAGCGTGTGAACAATTGCTTGTCAGTGGTAACACAGGGCAGCTTTTTGACTGGCACACTCAGCTTGGAGGTGTCTGTGGTTCCAATCCCCAGTTTAAGGACCAGTGTTGTGGACGTCGCTACTCTCTCAGTACAGCGGTGGGTGTTAATGACGGGCCAACTTCCAAAGGCTCCTCAGAGGTTTGGCTAAGCAGCACCCAGAAGTTTGGATGCTCATAATAGGCCTGAGCTTTTTCTGTAAAATCTCCCCCTCATTGCTGCAATAGCAATGCAGCTCCCCCAAGGCTAAGAACTATGGGAGGGTTAGTACAGGTTAGCCAGTGGTGTTCTGACCACCTAGACCATCCCTGGGCAGGGTTAATGGCATGTAAGAATGCTGCCAGCAGTCTACCCCAGACCCCAGCCCACTGTTGCTAGCATGAGGGGAGCTGCATTGGTAGCTCAGTGACAGTGGGAGATATTCAGAAGAAAGCTCAGAGTAGCTGCAACCTTGAGGGTAGTAGGAGCTGGAAGAATGTGCCTAGGACTCAGTCAGGCATGTCTGGGGTCTAATCTGGCCCCTGTCCTTTCACTCCTTTGCCTTGTTAACCCCCTTTTACAGGTAGGAAACCAAAGCATGCTTCTGGGGAGTGTCGTGAAGATCAATTACTTAATGTTTGCACTGGGTTTTGAACAGGTGGGGGGAAGAAGATTTTCAAAAACACCGGTGGGATTTAGGAGCACAAAACCTATTGGCTTTCAATGGCTCTTAAGAGCCTTTTGAAAATGTCTCCCATAACTTGTATTATAATGCTAATTAAGTGCCTAGATACCACAGTGGTTGCGCATTTGACAAACAAGATCATTTGAACTATTTGAACCCTCTACAACGTTGGCGTGGAACTCACGACAGAACAAGCCTTCTTGGAAGATTTCCAGGATACCCTTGTTCTGATCAGGCTGGCAATACTCATAGAGCAGCCTATCCCTCAAGAGTGTTGTTGGCCTGCCATTACTGGCCGAAACAAGGAAACGTAGAGGCAACTTCAGGCATGGGAAGAAGTGAGGAGCAGGGGAATCAAATATCGTCAGACTTCAGCAGAGATTTGAGGCTCATGTTTTGGACAAGCAGTGGCTGAAGACTCAGATCAAATATTATTTTATTTAAAATGATGCCGTCCCTCCTAATCATGCTGTTATAATTATTTATGGGTACAAAGTCATTATCAATACCATTTTTTATTAATCAGGAATGTGCCAAGTGTGTGCTAGGTGCTTTCTAAGCAGGTGTGTAAAACAGGGCTAAAATTTTCAAAAGCACCCTAACTCCCATTTTCAAAAGTGACTTAGGCACATTTGAAAATATTATCCAAAGTCCCTACTTCAAAGAGCTCTCGATCTTGATGTTAAGCCTAAATATGCGTATATTAGCATTTATGTTAACAAGTAAATTGACAGATGCCATAAGTTTACATATATTATGCAAATGTTTTAAAATCTTGCTTTGTACACATTTACTTACCATGTACTTACTGATAAATGAGAGGTACAAATTACAAGGAAAGCAATCACAGCTCCCTTACAGAGTGTAAACGAGGTGAACTTTGTGTCTTGTGGTGTCAGCTGTGGGTAAATCAGAAGGGGGCAGGAAATCCAACTGTTTCCAATAAAAAAACCAAATGACGACCTCCACATTTTGGCAATGACAGGACAGGAATCAGTGTCGGATGGAGGAATCGCATCTGGGGCAGTACCAGATGTAATGAGAAATCACCTCTCCCAGCATTGATTCTGAGTCAGATGTTTAGTTTTGTAATGCGGTGGGAAGACCTGGTTTAGATAAATTAGGAATCAGCTTTAATGGTCATCTGAAACATAAACTGTCAGCCTGAACTCATTTGGAGCTTTGAAAATAATAATACTATTCATGACAATGTTTAGTACTTATATGACCCTTTACAGCTGCAAAGCACTGTCGAAACTTTGTGTGACTAAGGGTATATTTACATTGCAACTAGACATCAGCAGCTGGCTTGGGCCAGCTGATGGGTTTGCGGGGCTCAGGCTGCTGGGCTGTTTAATTGCAGTGTAGACTTCCAGGCTTGGGCTGGAGCTCGAATTCTGGGACCCTCCTCCCTCACAGGGTCTTAGAGCCCGGGCTCCAGCCCAAACCACGAAGTCTACACTTCAACAAAACAGCCTCGCAGCTTGAGCCAGCTGCGGGTTTTTCATTGCAGTGTAGACACACCCTAAGACTCCCAACACAGTGGGATGCAGTTACATAAGCAGTAATGTCCCCATTATACAGATGGGAAAATTGAGGCAGAGAGATTGTGTGATTCGTACAGAAGCCAGTGGCAGAGGCAGGGACAGAACTCAGATGCTCCTCACTCCTGGTCCTGCGCTCATTCATCTAAATCACACCTGCCCCAAAAGAAAATGATTGCTGTACACTAGGAGTTTTATTAATTTCTTCAGTCTCATGCTGCCCCCACACTTTCAGGCTCTGAACAAAAGTGGAAATACCAACATCACTGTGAGAAAAGCCTGGGCTCATGGGTATTTCTGACTCAGCCAGATCTTGTAAGCTCTGTAAATCTCACCCAGGAAGATTTGCAGGCCCAGCATCATGAGGTTTAGATAAACTCTGGATCAACAGCCAAACGTTTTGGGTGCATCCTCTGAATGGAATCTCCCAACGTGCTGTCTTAATTCTCCCTGGTCACTGGCTTGTATTGTTTGCCTGCAAAGCTTAAAGAGGAAGTCTCTTAAAGACTACGTCACTGGCCGGTGGTGTGTGTGTGTGTGTGTGCATTTGTGATCTGGGTGACTGAGGGGGAATGGTATTATTCACAAAGCCATGCTCAAAATTACAAGTCTCTGCTTCATGAGAGGTCACAGAGAAATCTCCCCATTCACGTAGCCCGATGGTTTTCCAGCTTCTTTTCATTCCTCCTTCCCCCAGACAAAGATCTGAGGGAATGGAAAAAGCCTTTGATCCCATCACAAACTTGCATTGACAAACTTTTCGCTGGCTGCCCATGTTTTTCTCTTGTGGTTAATTAGCTCTCCTTTCTGAGGGAGGAGGAAGGTGAATGTTTATGGGATACAACCCTGCAAGGGGCTAGGTGCCTGCATCCTCAGCAGCACCTCTCTGCAGACCTGATCCAAGTCCCACTGAACGCAAGGGGATTCTGTCCATTTTCTTCAATGGGAGTTGCATCAGGACTGTTAGGAAGGCCTACACTAAGTCTGAAAATTCAGAGTGATTCTGGTCCCTGAAGAATCCCACAACAGGATTTTATTTTACCATTTGCAAATGCTCTTTGGTGTGTGTCTGTTGCTTTTTTGTCAAACTGTCACAAACATCTGGCTTTTAAAAGGAGGCTGTCAAGGTATTATATTTAAAATAATTTCCCTTGTCTGTGTTACTAATGTATAGTAACCCCTATGATCATTACCTTGGAAAGAGTTAATCGAGAACATCTCTCATTTACTTAACACTGATGCTGTTCATCCAGTCTGGCATTTCACTTAGCTTGGTTCATTGAAGCTAGGCTGGTCAGTTTCAACAGTCAGTTTAACTTCCTAGTTTTCATACACTAGCCCGATGTTTCTCTACTTGAGTTTCAAGCACTGCAGAGGAATGCTTTTGAATTAAACAAAACAACCCCCCCACTTCATCCCCTCCCACAACAAACAAACAAAAAAACCCAAAAAACTCCTTGCACTTCCCCCCCCAAAAAACAAAAACAAAACAAAACTCTATTGTGGTGAATTATAAAAAGGGACCATGAAAACATTTCTGTGAGATATTAAGTGCCGCAAACCCTTTTTACAAGACTAAGGCTATGTCTATACTCGCACTTTTGTTGGTAAAACTTTTGTTAGTCAGGAATGTGAAAAAAAACAACCCCTTACTGACAACAGTTTTACCAACAACAGCACCGATATGGACAGTGCTATGTCATTAGGAGACGCTCTCCTGCTGATATAGCTACCGCTGCTCATTGGGGGTGGTTTAATTATGCTGACGGAAGAGCTCTCTCCTGTCAGCATAGCGCGCTACACAGGAGACCTTACAGCCGCGTAGCTACAGCAGTACAGCTGTGCCTGTGTAAGGGCTCTAGTGTAGATGTAGCCTAAATCTGATTTTTAGTCCTAAACGACCTGATGGTGTCCTTTAAATTATGTATCCTGTTATTTACAGATCCACTATGGCTCTGCCAATCTTCAGAGGTTTCTTACATTTAAGTTCTCGCACATTAGTCCCATGGTGGGTAGGTGGTTTTTTAAAAAGAATTCACTGACTAAGAAGATGACATTTACATAACTTTCAAAATAAGTAGCAATTTGATTGTCTAATGGGCCCACGTGTCTTGGATGTTTCTCAACTGCATTTCAAGGACACACATGACTTGGACAACCATGGAAGCCACTGCTTTCCTAACCAGTAATATTACCTAAACTTAATGGTTAATGTCTAGTTTATAGAAAAATAGAATATCAGGGTTGGAAGGGACCTCAGGAGGTCATCTAGTCCAACCCCCTGCTCAAAGCAGGACCAATCCCCAGACAGATTTTTGGTCCAGATCCCTAAATGGCCCCCTCAAGGATTGAACTCACAATTTTGGGTTTAGTAGGCCATTGCTCAAACCACTGAGCTATCCTTCCCCCCATTAACATTTACAAGTGCATTGGGAGATTAGTTTGTTTACTTGTATTATGTAAAACTGTTTTAAGATCTTGGTTTGCATTTACACACATTTACATAGCATTTCCTGATGAATGCATTATAAAACACACAAAAATCACATATAAATTGCAGCCTCACATTGGCACCCATAAGCTTCATTGTTGTGCAATGAGATTTCTGACTTGTCTAATTTAGAGAAATTTTTCAGTAGATGGGGTTGGGACTGAGGTCAAGAGGATGGCAAGAGAAAGGGAAGGACAGAGATGACAGAATATCACGTAGTGTTTTCTTTACTTCTCATCTGATGCTTGTGGAATTCTTGTAACTGTGGATCTGGATCAAGTTATACGGGGGTGGGGTTGGAGGGTGGAGGCGGAATTAATTTCATTCTTTGGCTCTTGGCTTAGGCTGCTCTAAGTCAGTTCTAGTTAGTCTGGTGTGCACAATTATTTGAGGGGGTGGGGTGGGGGGCTGGAGGGATGGAAGTGGGAGTCAGGAAAGGGCAAACTACCATGGTGTCCAATCACAGTGTTGTTACCGAATGGCCACCTTGGCCCTGGTCCTAGTACAATGGCTGCAGGTGCTGTTTAAGCATATTGGGACTGCTACCTATTCTGGTTGGGAGTAGGGAGGTGAAACAATATACTCTGAATGCAGTCCCACTGCCCCCGGGAGGCATAATCCCTGTTACTGGCAGGGCATAGCCAGCAACATTGACTGAAGCTGGGGATGGGGGCAGCAGTCATGAAAATGCATTCAGTGTGGGGGTGAGGCAGAGAGCCATAAAGGCAATTCCCCCACAACTAAACTGGGGGAAGGAGACATTGTTGTTACTTTCCCAGCACAGCGTCTTCCTGAGGGAAAGCGCACTTGAACTCAGGCTTGCCTCATCTCTCTGAGGCCCGAATCCCACTCCCCCCACCAATCACCACCCTTCTTTCTCCCAATCCTCCTCACCACTGAGCCCCCCCTCTCTGGTTCTTTTTTCTGTAAATAGCTATTTCTGATTTCAGACAAGCAGGGATCGACAGATACTGGAGGGGGGGAAGGGAAGACAGCTTTAGGGGTTTTTTTTCTTTTTCTCTTGAATTTTGGTGTTTGAACTTGAAAAATAATATATATAAATATAAATATATATATATAAGCAAATGGATTTCCTGGAAAACAAAGAGACGAGTTGATTTTCCCCCTTTGATTTGTCTTGTTTCTCATTGGAAGCTGTTTTCTGGGCAGAGAGTTTTTTGTGAAATGTACAGATTTCCAATTCGGCATTGTTCAAATGATGCAGAGAAAATTTAGAAAAGAAAAAAAAAAAAAGAAAAGAAAAATGAACAACAACAAAATAACACAAAACAAGAAAAACTTTGTGATGTACAAAATCTGTAAATAGTCGAAGATTCTTTCTCTTTTCTAACAGCAAATTATTTCTGTCACTTTATATTCAAAAATAAAGAATCCTACCACAAAATATCAGGGTTAAAAAACAAAACAAAAACAAAAACAAATCCAGAATCTGAACTTTTTCTTGATTGTCTTTGTTCTTTTTGCACTTGACCCGGGGAGTGGCTTTTGTAATGTATTTGTGATGTTCCCCTAAAGCATGGAGACTGTGATGAGTTAGAATGAAGGTACAGTGACTGGCTCATGGTCGTAGTGTCATATTGGGCCTTCTGCCTCTGTATTACTTGGTAACAGTGGATAAGGGAATGGAATTTGGAAACTGTTTCCTTTAGATCATTGACTCCATTCTGGATGGCTGGACTGGAGGGCTCAGAGGGATGGCATGGAGAGCTTTCACTCCAGAACCAAAATGGGATAAGAATTCTTTCATCTCTAGCTCACTAGTCACTGGGCCCCATTGTTTAATTCTGCTCCTGAGCATTTTGAGCTCCTTTTACTTCCCCATATTTCACTTTTTGATACATAAACCCCTTAGAATGGAAGGATGAGCAAGGGGTCTTCACGTCTATCCACCTATTCTCCAGCAGCTGAAGAGGGAAACCAGAATATATGATGGTATGTGAGGTAACCAGCTAAACCTTCCCTTATGTGTAATTGTTATCTTGCTTTTGCTACCATGACCCATATCCCAGTGAACATTTGAGAAGGAAAAGTATTCATCCCAATTTCCAGCTGTAAAATTGCTCTCACTTTTCCTCTATGGCCCTGTGTAACTACCTGGCCTCAGAAGGCTGAAAAGGTGTGTTCTCAGAGCCTTGTGTGGCCCCTTTCCATGATATACAATATTCTTGATACATTACTAGGGGAAGGGACCTCTCTAGCTGCATGACAGGCTTTTATTATTCCACGCAGCATCCCTACTAGGTGGGCCTAGCCTCAGTGCTCAGTGTCTACTCTCAGTGCTCAGTCTCTTCTGAGATCATGAGTCCACTGAATGTACCATCTTCAATGGCAGCATCATCCATCGTCTGTACTGAACCCTTCACCTGATGCCTAGCCTGAATTTTCCTTTCTGCAGCCTTGGCATGTAAGTTCCTGTTCTGTTTTCAGGACATGTCGGGTGGGTGTCAGGACCGGCTCTAGGCACCAGCAAACCAAGCATGTGCTTGGGGCGGCACAATTCCAGGGGGGGCATTCCAGGAGAGTTTTTTTTGTTTGTTTGTTTGTTTTTTGCTTTGGTAGTTGCTCTCGGAGGTTGTTTTTTTTTTTTTTTTTTTGGGGCGGAAAAAAACCAAAGGCCGACCCGGGGGGGGGGGGGGGGGGGGGAGGGAGCAGGGTTTGAATCTTTTGGCTCATCTGAGACAACTACTTCCTGCAGTCTCAGAGCGGGGACACAGTTCACTTGTCAGCCATGGTCACATTCAGGAAGAGCAAACACATGGTAAGTCAGACCAATGGACAGGCACTCTGGCCATGGGTTAAGTCTCACTTTATAGTGTTTGGACACTGGTTGGTAGACGTGCTCAGGGAAACCACAAGAAGTCGGTGACAATGCTACCAAATGAATCGAAAGAAATTGGAGTGCTATTGAACCCATCCACTCGGGCTGGAGGTCTACATAAAGCTTCCCAAAGTGTCAGCTGTCCCAACATGCACTAAGTCTCATGTAAATTCTTTTTGCTGTAAACTGATACTTTAGTCAGGGGAGGGAACTCCATTACTAAACCGCGAAGGACAACTATCAACCTTGCATAGCTTCAGAAAAGCTGAAGATTTCTTGGACAAGCAGGTTTGGGCATCACACAGAGAGTCAACAAGGGAGGAACC
Source organism: Terrapene triunguis (assembly GCF_002925995.2). Taxonomy (NCBI): domain Eukaryota; kingdom Metazoa; phylum Chordata; order Testudines; family Emydidae; genus Terrapene; species Terrapene triunguis. The sequence continues at coordinate 82,012,681 of NW_020664419.1, read as the reverse complement.
AGCAACAAATGAACAGGTGAGAATAGAACACGGAGGTAAGAGTTGGCAGTTGGAATTCACCAGAGGGGAGGGCTGGTTAGCCTCATTTCTGACCTCCAAGGACAGTATTTCAGAGTGTTTTTAAACCATGACACGATGCTTCTGGGGTCTGTCCAGCCCAGCCTTGGCCCTTAAAAGAACACTATCCAGGCTGTCCGCCATCTGCAGAGCTAATGGCAGGAATGGCACTGGAGTTTCCTTCAGAAACAAGCTCTCTCTGCTGGGTAGGAGCTGGCATCTTCAGGACTAGACTCAATCAGAGGTGTAGGGAAGAGTGACGTAATTAGGAGGCAGAGGGGAATGTAATGAGCTCTATTGTTTCGGGCGTCTCTTGGCAGTATGTACCCAATGGCACATCAATATGCAGTCAAACCAAGTCAGAAAAGATTCTGCGAAAAAATGTAGCCAGAGGCCAAAAGTAATTAAAGATGCAGCTTCCATCTCTGCATTCTTAAAGACAATAGGGAGCTCCCAACACACCTTTACAAAGGAACCTCATTCACAGCCCCCATGACTGTTCTAGTTCTGGAAACAAGATACAGTTCTGCCAATGCTAGTGAGTTCTGACCTGCAGCCCGTCCTACTATTCCAGCACTGGGAACCATCACCCCTCTGCCTATGCATTCTGCACCATCTCCTGCTCTTCCTTTTGTGGGTTTCCCCCAGAAAGTTCTGCCATCTTGTGCTGTGAGTGGGAAGTTTACCCAGGATGACCTATGATTGCGATGGCTACACTCAGGGCTCTTTGCTTTTTATGTGCACTAGAGTCACTCCAAATTTTGCCAATGAAAAGTGAAAAGCACATGGAAAGCATCTTGCTCTATGAAAGGTCGTACTTGGTATTAGTTCCTTTGACTGCCACAGGATGAAATGACTACGTGGTGTGCCCTCAACCGAAATCAATTGAGAGCCGGGACTCTGTTCTGTCCCAGGAGAATGAGCGAGAGCTAACAGAGCAATTAAAATGTATTCGTGTCCTCACCTTCCCCCACTATCCTATGCTGTGCTCCTTCTCTACTGGCCTGCAGGACGTGAACCCTTCCGCTTTCATTTGCCACAAATTAAGGAGTGGTTTTTAGGTGAATCTGAAGCTAAAGTGATTGGAATGGGGCCTTGCATGGGATAAAGTCACTGCTGGGACAGGAGACTTGGGTATGTCTACACAGCATTTTGGAGTGAACCTCCCTGCCTGGGTCAATAGACTCGAGCCAGCAGAGCTTGCCCTAGTGCTCTAAAAATAGCTGTGTAGACGGTGCTTTGAAGTTGTGGCTCAGGCTCTGAACCTCACCCTGTTCCCTAGGCTTCAGAGCCCAAGCTCCAGGCTGTGAGGCTCACTCCAAAATGCTTTGTAGATATACTCTAGGGTGGTGGTGGTGTAGGAGGCACTCTTTGCTCGGAGTCAGTGCTGAAATAGGGCTTTGCAGAATGAGGTTACGAGGCACTGGGCTGCTAGCAGATGTGCAATATGAAAGGCCATATGAGTCTGCCATATGAAATGCAAAAAAGGCACTACACACCTGTGATCATTATAGGTCCCATTGCGTCTGTCTGTGGGGTTAATTAGCCATTGTGGGCTTGTTCACATTTACAGCATGGAGCTGGGCCCTGTGCTCAGCCGGTGTAAACTGATGGAGGGGCCTTAAGTCCATGGAGCTTTGATAGTGAGGATCTGGCCCATCACGTTTGATGATGACACAGTCCTGACCATGACTTAGCGGGCAGTGAGGAGTGAGATAAATTGTGCTTAGCCCTGTGTCCCTTACCCGTGGGTTTAATCATACTTACCTGACACAGTGCTGAACACAAGCAATCCTGATTTACACTGCCAGTTAAATTGTGGTCATCATCATGCCATCTAACTCAGTAGATCACAACAGGAAATCATTATGTAGTATGGAGAAGGCCAGTGTCCCGGGCAAATTCCAGCTCATATAATTAATTTCTGTTTATCTACCTGTAGTTCAAGTGGATACAGCTGTGTTTCTTCACATTTTCCCAATGGTGACTCCAACCCACACACTTTTTTTTTTCGTGTCTCTCCTTATCCCACAACCCTTTACGGAGCCCTCTTTCTCCCCTTTTGAATTGCAGCTTTTGTTGCTGGAACAGTCCAGTTGATTTGTTCATTCATAGTAGGGTATTGTGCTATATAGAGTAAAAGTATAAATTAAATAGTTTCACATTCAGAACCATATAAAAATGTAATGTATACATCTTGAAAATGCCATTAACTGTACAACCCCCCATGTGCCAAATGTTTAATGTTGCATATTGTCAAATATAGCTATAGAAAGATTTTAAAATGTAGTACTTATGCTATAGGCAGCAATATATGCAGTACTGCATATGCATTTGGATATGACTTTATAGATATTCAGGAATTACAAACCATAAAACAATACGTGATGAAAAAGTAGCCATTCATTTGGTATATATTCAGTTAACATTTATTACAAAAATCTGCTCAAAGTGTGCAAAAGTCAAAATATGTGTAACACTTTCATGCAAAATGATTGCATGATTTTATTTTTTGTTAAGGATTGACAGAAGGTTAGCTACTGTGGTTTTCTCAAGAATTTCATAGTTAAACATTTACATGGGAATTGTCTGTTTCAGCCAATTTCATAATTATAATATACATTTAACTGTACAGCTGTGGAATGCCTGCTCCCCGCAAGTTTGTGCAGTAATATACCATATATTCCAGATACCTATTTACTGCAGCAGTTTAAATTTAGAATGTTATCTTCTTAAGCAAAAATGATAAGCATATTCTATTTAATGGAAGCTTAGACTGAATAGAATATGTCATAATATCCAGAAAACAGCCTTGTGGCCCATTCTGAGGGTGACACTCTAAGAAGTGTTAAGACACAATATTCTCCTTCACTTTCCATCTAATATAACTACATCTATGCTTTTATACCCTGCTCTGAATTCCTCTCTTTAACTGTGGTGCACCATCGCTGAGTGGTATTAAAGAGCTGCCGCCTTCCATCCCCGAGGTGCCTGCATTTCACTGTCAGGTGAAGAGGTATCTGCATATACAGACTGTTAGCTTAGGATTCTGTAGAATTGCCTTCAGATCTTGAACCTATGTACCCCATGTTGGCCCAGCAACCAAAGGGTTACCACAAGCACTGCTGGCCCAGTGCTGATTGACAGGTTTACAACAGCTCCAAGGATAAAAGGGTGGGAAGCAGAGGGGTGGGGTGGTTACCAGAGGAGTAACTCACAGATCTTTAGTAACCACACGTAGGGATGCACTTAATTTTACAAGCACAGTAGCCCCCTAATGCCATGCGAGGGGCATTTGTTCAGTATCGACTCAGGGGAAGAGGGACCCAGTCAGTAACCCCACTTCTCTTATCACATTGGATTATTTTTGTGAGTTGGAGGGAAGCGGTCTCTGCCTAGGTGCCTTTACCTTGTGAGAGATGATGAGCTCATACCCGCTAGATGATATAGCTGCTGACCCAGAGAACAAATGCCTTTAAGCATCTTTTCCAAATATATTTTCCAATACTATTTTCCCCCTCTGGGTATTTCACTTTAAAAAAGAGGCCACAATGTAGCTACGTTTCCACCTCTTCACTCAGATCCATGCAGAATGGGAGTAGTCTCCTTCAGCCAATCAGGTTGCTTCCCTTCTCTCGGGCCCGGTTAGCAGAGGCAATACAGTAAAGGAATGTGTGTAGTTCTAGGTGACTGGGTGTCTGAGCCAATTCCTCAGTCAGCAGCACCTGTGTAACTAACATGGCATTTTGACGGTTATCTAGCTCTCACCAGCTAAGCCGTTTCAACACCCTGTCACTGTGTGTTTCTAGGTGGTTGTAAAATAAGCAGAGGTGTGCGGGTACAAACAGAAGGGTAAACAGGACTAGCGTAATTTACAAGGATAGCAAAAATCACAGAAGTCAAGTGAAGGGCAATTAAAATAATTAAAGGTAAAGAGGAAGGACCACGAATTTGATGCAAGGAGAGATTAGAAGACATTGGAAATTAGAAGTGTGGGAGGTGATAATAAACAGGCCTTTGAAATAAGAGAAGGGCAAAGAGACATTCCTATTCACCCTTTCCCTTAATTAAAGGGGGGAGGAGAGAATGCAAAAAGGCCTCATTTTGCTTTTTATGGATTAAAAATAATTAAATTTTTCACATATCTAATTATGCCGTTGAATTTGCTGCGGTTGTATTAATAAAATATACAGTTCAACACACTCTGTGTAAACCCAGGTAGGGTATTTACTCACAGCAAGAGACCAAGGCAGTGTCATTATGAAGACTGGCAGCTTCTATACTGCACATCTAGCTAGTTGGAACGCTCACCTCAAAACTCCCTTAAAAGAGGAACAAATTCACCAATTTCCCACCTACCCAAAATACGACCTCTGTCACAGGATACTGTTAGGACAAATGGCTTAGTACATTTCAAGGATTAGTCATTTATATATGAGGGCAGTGACACTACAGGTAGTTTGGTCTAGGTTAAAATTTACAAGGGCCTTCAATCCTCATGATTCAGAGCATATGCTGATCACCAAATGGGGACAGGAAGAAATCTCCCTTCCTCCCCATTTTTATAGTATTGCATATCGTGGGGTTTTGGTGTTGAAGAGATGAGGTAACATCTTCCACTGATGCCTGCTGGCTACTGTCAAGGGCAGGTTGCTTGAACAGATGGGTCATTGCTTTGAAGTGGCCATTCTTAATGTGTTAGTGATGAGGCAAGTTGTGCTGGAACAAATAGGAACTGGCCATGGCTGACTGGATGCTGTGGAACCTGGAACTCAACATCTATTTCTCATTCAAGTAAGAGCTAGGCTGAGACCCAGAATGAAGCCGCCTCATCTCAGTACTGAGATTCATCACAACTGATGTGAGCAAGACGAAATGCCAGGGCCCTAAGGAGCAGTGTTACCCAGAAAGAGACGCTCATGTCTGTTATCCATTTTAGTCTTGACGATGTCTAAGAAGAGAGGGGGTCATGAGAAGGGTGAGTGTATCTGCTAGAGCTTCTAGCCTCCCTCCATCTCATTGTCAAATTTTCTGTTGGCATCAGAACTATCCTCTGCTGTGTTGCCTACAAAAAAAACCTTGACAATGATTACAAGGCTGGTGTGATGTAACCACTGCCCGGTATTGTCACTCAGTTTCCTTGTGCTCCCCCTGCCTGTTGTATCCACCTGTTATCTCAGGGGTTATACTTAGATTGAAAGCACCTTGGGGCAGGGATTGTCTTTTTGGTTATGTGTTTGTACAGCACCTAGCACAATTGGGCTTGGAGCTATGACTGAGGCCCCTATGTGCTACCACAATTCAAATAAATAAATAACGTTACCCCTGAGTGTTTAGCCAAAAATTTAGGGCCTTGCAGGTTGTTCCAGTCAGCAGTAGACATTGATGGAGTCAGTTACTTTTACTCTTATTTATTTACAAGGAAGGTACAAAGTCCTGTTTCCCTGAATACAGGAGGAACCAAACAACAGGAGAGTGTCCTGGCTCACAGCCCCAGACTTCTTTTAGCCCACACTCCCAAAAGCTCTCGCTGGGCTTTTCCTGGACCACACAGTCGGTGCTTGTTCAGACTGTGTCTGATCCTTCCTAGCTGCCTTTTGTCCCAGCTACTCTGGTGGGTTTTTTTCTTCTCTTCCCCTCCATCCCCCTACCCCATTCAAACAATAGCTAGCAAAGCCCTCTGCCCACACAGTTCATATTCCTGTTTTGCCTTGGGTGTCCCTTTGCTTTGGGCAGTGACCTGGGCCTGTGCTTTGATTTGGAGACTACTATTTCATAAAGGAGCTTCTACTATCTTACATGAAGGGCAGCAGGGATGTCCACTAGCTTCAAGGAAGTTTAACCCAATTTATAACAAGAAAAATCTCCCCAGAACAGGGAATGTGTTTTTTGCTTCTACAACCAAGATTGTAAGCAGCGAGGCAGCGATTCAGTCTCCAGTAATGTTTGTCTCTTCCAGCAATAGACCAGCAGAGCACACAAATTTGGGCTAACCAATATAAGAAATAAGTAGCAATAGGAAAATATGTAAACACTCCTGGACATTAAACCAAAATTTAAGTTAAGTGCACGCAGCAGAATTTTCTCCTTAGAGGATGATCAACATGTGGAAGTCTTTGCCCCTGAATGTAGAACTGGATTAAATATGCAGTGTTGTCATAGCTGCGTTGGGCCCAAGATATTAGAGAGACAGGGTGGGTGAGGTAATATCTTTTATTGGACCAGCTTATATTGGTGAGAGAGACAAACTTTCAAACTTACCCAGATCTCTTTGTCAGATCTGGGAAATGTACTCTGAGCGTCACAGCTAAATACAAGGTGGAACAGATTGTTCAGCATAAGTAGATAATACATATTTCAAGGGACCATTCAAGGTAAAGTGGCCTGTTAACACCTGTCCAGTCATAGGGGGAAAGGAAGGGAGTGAAAAAACAGGCAGCTGGGGAAAATGGTTGTTAGTGGGTTATAGATTATTGTAATAAGTCATAAATCCGGTGTCTCTATTCAGTCCATGATTTTTAGTGTCTAGCAAAGTTATGAATTTAAGCTCCCAGGCTCATCTTTTGAAGGTGTGGTGCAGGTTTCCTTGTGAGAATGAGGACTGAGAGGCCAGCTATAGACTGATCCCTTTGTGAAAAGTGTTCACCCATAGGTGTTTTTGTCTTTTATCATTTTTCTGTGTGAGTTCATTCGAGAGCGTAGTGATTGTCTGTTTCACCCACATAATTGTGATTGGGGCATTCAGTGCACTGGATAAGGTACACCACATGTTGTGATAGGCATGTGTAGGACCCATGGATCTTGAAAGCTTTGTTGTCATTGTATTAGAACGCTGTCATTGTATTAGTGTAGATCTGTCTACAGGTTTTGCATCTGTTGTTCTGGCAGGATATGGTGCTGCTTTGAGCTGGTGTGTCCTGGTCTGTGGGAAGCTTGCTTCTGATGATGAGCATGAAGAGGCTGGGGGGTTGTTTGAAAGCCAGAAGAGGGGGTTCAAGAAAGATTTCGTTCAGGGTATGGTGCCCATCACTTATGGATTGAAATTGTTTAATGGTTCCAGTGTGGAGTGGTAGAGGACTTCTAGGGCTGTGTGGTAGGAGGGGGGTTTATTTCTGTATTGAAGCGGGTTGTCTTGAGGTATTTGGATGGCTTGTTCCATGATGTGATCTACTTCTCTGGTGGACTACACCACCACAGAACCTGATCCCATACTCACATGCGGATAACTAAAAGAGTTCTTCTGCTGACTCCACCTCAAAGAATTCATTCACAACAATGACACCACCAGCCACAATACCATGTCCCCACTGACAGTCATAAGAAAAAAGAATCATCTGACTGGATACTCTCTAGTGGATGAAACCACACTCTTGATCATAACATTAATTGTTTCAGGAAAAAAAATGACTGTGAAATCCTTAACAAACATCACATGCACCACAGTCTCTCCACTGCTGAGAGGACAGCTATACAGTCCCTGAAATCCAGTCACCAGATAGTGATCAAACCAGCCAGGGCTGGCTCCAGGTTTTCTGCTGCCCCAAGCGGCAACAAAAAACAAACAGATGCGGCAGCACAATCGCGCCGCTCCACTCTTCGGCAGCAATTTGGCGGCTGGTCCTTCGCTCTGAGAGGGACTGAGGGACTCGCCGCCGAATTGCCGCCGAAGACCCGGACATGCCGCCCCTTGGTATTGGCCTCCCCAAGCACCTGCTTCTTTAGCTGGTGCCTGGAGCTGGCCCTGAAAGCAGCAGACAAAGGGGACACCATTGTTGTCAACCATGATGACTATGTCAACGAGGCCAACTGACAACTTTCCAACTCCACCTACTATAAAGAACTCAAAGAAGACCCCACACCACAGTTTACCCAGGAATCTAAGGATATCATCAAATCTTTCCCCAAACAATGACAAGAGAAATTCTACAACCTCATCCCCCCCCAAACACAGCCCAGGGATCTTCTACCTGCTTCTCAATATACACAAACAGGGGAACCCAGGCAGATCCATCATGTCTGGCCATGGCAATCTTGCTGAAGTAATATCAGGACTCATAGAAACCATTCTCAAACCACTCACCATCCAAAGGGCCAGCTTCTTCCAGGACACAGCTGACTTCCTCCACAAACTCTTCAACATTAATAACTTTCCTCAGAACACCATCCTTGCCTCCATAGGTGTCACTTCCCTAATCACCAACATCCCTCACAATGACGGCATAGCTGCCTGCCTAAAATATTTACAAGACAATGGACAACCCTCAGATATCCACTCATACATCACCAAACTCATCCATTTCATCCTCACCCATAACAATTTTACATGTAACAACAAACAATTTGTTCAAACCATGGGAACAGCCATGGGTACTACTATGGATCCCCAGTATACCAATCTCTTCATGGGCCAACTTGGTGAAAAAATTCTGGACAAATGCACCACAAAACCAATGATATACCTGAGATATGTTAGTCTATCCAGAGGATGAAAATATTATCTAAACTCCATCAGATTTCCATCAGAACTTCAGCAACCACCACTCATCCATTAAAAACTCTTTAGAATACAAGCACACTCGCATCAACTTCCTGGATACCAGGATCAGTTTCAACAATGGAACCCCACAGATGTGCCTACCGTCACAGATCTAGTAACTACCCCAAACTCGCCAACAAATCTGTTATCTACAGCCAGACACTCATCAGATACCACAGAATATGTTCTGAGGAGAAAGTCTGGGATATACACCTTAACACATTTAAAACTGCCTTTACTAAACAAGGACACTCCACCAGAGAAGTAGATTGCATCATAGAACAGGCCATCCAAATACCCCCAAGAGAACCTGCTTCAATATGGAAATAAAACTTCCTCTGACTACACACCCCTAGTTTTCCTCTAACTCCTCACACCAGAAACCATACAAGGTATCGTCAAACAACTTCAACCCATACTCAGTGGGAACCATATCCTGAAATAAATCTTTCCTGAACTCCCTCTTCTGGCCTTCAGTAACCCCCTCCCCTCCCCCGCACACACACCTTTCTAAGCTCATCATCAAAAGCAAGCTTCCCACAGGCCAGGACACCAATTCAAAATGGAACCAGAACCTGCCAGCATGGGTGGTGGGTATAATAGATCAGGAGAGGCTAAGCTTCCCCTAACCCAGGCCCTGGTCTTGCCCACGCTCTGCCCTCTCCCCCAAGCTGGTGGGAGCTCACCTCAGACCAGAGGCCAGCAGGCAGCTGGAGCTGGCAAGCGACCCGGCGCTGAGGCTGGCAGGCCACCCAGTGCTGGTGCCGGCAGCCTGGGATGGTTCAGCCAGGGCTCCTCCAGGTGCTGGGGGTGGGTGGGGCACTCGGGGATCCGGTGGATGGGGGCGCGGTAGGGGCGGGGCCTTGGGTGGAAGGGGCAGGGCTCCAGGGCTAACCTCAATGAAGGGGGGGGGCTCATGCGCTGCCCATACCTGCCAGAACAAAAGATGCAAAACCTGTAGACATCTCTCCACTACGATGATGATCAATGCCCTTTACAACACAGCTTTCAAGATCCATGGGTCCTACATATACCTATCACAACATGCAGTGTACCTCATCCAGTGCACTAAATGCCCCAATAATAACTATGTGGGTGAGAGCAGACAATCACTAGGCTCTTGAATGAACTCATTCAGAAAAATGATAAAAGACAAAAATATCATATCACCTGTGGGTGAACACTTTTCACAAAACAATCACCCTATATCTGACCTCTCAGGCCTCATTCTGAAAGAAAACCTGCAAAACACCTTCAAAAGACAAGCCTGGGAGCTTAAATTCATAACTTTGCTGGACACTAAAAATCATGGACTGAATAGAGACACCGGATTTATGGATTATTACAACAATCTATAACCCACTAACAACCACTCCCCCAGCTGCTTCCCCTCCCCTTCCATTCCCCCTATGATTGGAGGGGTGTTAATAGGCCACTTTACCTTGAATGGTCCTTTGAAATATGTGTTAACTACTTATGCTAAACAATCTGTTCCACCTTGTATGTAGCTGTGACACTCTGAGGCCTGGTCTACGCTACAGAGTTAGGTTGACAAAGGCAGCTTACGTGGACCTAACGCTGTAAGCGTCTACACTAAAATGATGCTACTGCTGATGTAACTCACTTGTAGGCCGACTTAATAACTCCACCTCCATGAGAGGTATAGCACTTAGCTTGATGTAGTTAGGTCGACGCAGTGTCAGTGCAGACACTGCATTACTTCCATCGACTTTAATGGCCTCCAGGAGGTGTCCCACAATGCCCCATTGTGACTGCTCTGGTCACTGTTTTAAACTCCACTGCCCTGCACCCAGGTACACGCCCCTCCTCTTTTAAAGTCCCATGAATTTTAAATTCCATTTCCTGTTTGGTTGACATGGAGAGCTCACATAGCAACTGTTCAGCTGGCCATGCAGCAGATGTGCTCCTGCCTGGAGTACACAGGAGGTGGTGGCTCTCCTGGGTCTGTGAGGAGAAAAGGCTGTGCAGGTACAGCACCAACCTTGCCATAGAAACATTGACATATACAAGCAGATCGCTTGGGGCACGGGAGAAGGGCCACATCAGGGACATGCAGCAGTGCCACGTGAAAATCAAGGAGCTGCAGCAGGTGTACCAGAAGGCAAGGGAGGCAAACAGTTGCTCTGGGGTGGAGCCGCAGACATGCCGCTTCTACAAGGAGCTGCATGCCATCCTTGGGGGAGACCCCACCACCACTGCCAAGAGCCCCAGGATGCTTCGGGGGAGCTGGAGTCATAGGTCCCTGAAGTGCACATTGAGGAGGTGGTGTTGGACGAGGTAGAGGAGGAATATGGGGGACAAGTAACTAGGGGATCCAGTGGCGCAGCAAGCCAGGACCTCTTTCTGATGCCGGAGCAGTCGAGCCAGTCCCTACCGTCCAGCACTGGCGAGCCTGATGCAGGGGAAGGAACCTCTGGTACGTATGCAGTTTTCTTTGATATTGCAGGGACACATCTGTTCATTTACTCTTTTTTTAATCAGGTTAGAAGAGGTAGTGAAATAACCAATAGAGGCAGAGAGCAACTCTGCCTCTCATTCCCCTGCTAGGCAGAGGGGGCCCTGCGGAACAGTTTGTTTATATGCACCGGGATGTCCCATGAATCCTCCATAGAGATCTCCAGGAAACTTTCCTGGGGCTACGCTGCAATCCTCTGCAAAGGTTTCTGGGGAGGGCTGTAGGACACTCCCTCATGCCAGTCAGCAGTTACTTCAGCAGGCACCATTGCAGCACACAGACTCGCAGCATGTGGACCTAGGCTGCACCTGGATCCATGCAGGAGCTGTTCCCTTTCAGCCTCCGTTACCCTCAGGAGTGAGATCAGCTAAAAGCACCACTGCTTGTGGAAAATAGTGCCAGTATTCAGTTCAATTGCCCAATCACATACTGATGAACATGTGCTCCTCCCCGCTTATTGTTCCAAACCCTCCCCTTGCCCCCGGGACGTACTCACCATGGATGGGACTGCCATTAGGCTCTATGAATCCCAAGGGGAAGTGAGAATGTAGTGCTTGTAATTTGTGAGGATCAAGGGTAGCGAAAACACTCATAATAGTACCTCTGTGCATTGTCTTTTGCAGCTGGAAATGTGGCCTGGAGGGTCCCTCCATCCACACCAGTGGAGCAGCTCAGCCAGGTAAGGAGAAGGAGAAGAAGAAAGAGGAGACTGGACGACATGTTCCAAGAGTCCCTGCAAGCCTCTGGTGCTGCACATACTGAGCACAGGGCTGGGAGGAGCACCCTTGGGGACAGAATGGAAAGGGAGAGTAAGGAGAGGAGAAACATGCAGCAAAAGGACTGAGACATGCAGCAGGACATGATAGCCCTTCTCAAGTGCCAGATGGACATGCTGGAGACTCTTATAGACCTCCAGGTCCAAGTCACCTGTGCTTGCCTCCTGCTGCAGCTTATCGATAACTACATTCCAGGACCTCCCTACACCCCGCCCCCACATTCCACATATGGTCCGGGACTACTGCAGTACCCCTACCACTCCACCCTGGGGGCGAGTACAGGCAATCACAGCCGCACATACACTGACCTGTGAGACACACAGTTGGTGTAGGTGTTTGTGAAATGAGAATGACGGTTCTTTCCCTTTCAAAGGTTCTTTCCCCTGTATTTATGCAGTTTCATTCAGTTATAAATATGTCTGTGTGTATGGGTTTGGAATAAAAGTCTATTTATGGAAACTTAATTCATCTTTATTAGTTCACAACATAGCGGTGGATGGGGCTGACACCATTCACAGATAAGAGCAATAGGTTCATTTGCAATGTTATATTCCCCCTCCCCCCCAGCACTCATTACAAGGTGCATAACGGGGTGCTAAAAAACAATGCCAGGCAGAACACACTGCAGCAACACACTTTACTGTGGCTCACTATTGTAACAGTCTTTCAAAGCCTACCTGAGCCGTATAGCTCCCCACTGAGCTCTTCTTATAACCCTGGTATTTGACTGCTTAAAATCAGCAGCCAGGCGTTTCACCTCCATGCTCTACCCAAGCGGAAACTTTTCCCCCTTTGCTTCACAGATATTATGAAGGACAGCACAGGCAGCTATAACCATGGGGATCATTTTTTCATTAAAGTCTAATCCTGTGAGTAAACAGCACCAGTGGCCTTTCAAATGGCCAAAGTCACATTCAACTGCCATTCTGCACATGCTGAGCCTGTCGTCGAAGCACACGTTGCGCAGACGAGGTGGCCGGTGTATGGCTTTATCATGGGAGTAAGGGGTAGGCTGGGTCTCCAAGGATCACTATTGGCATTTTCATATCCCCAATGGTAATCCTCCAGTCTGGATAGAAAATCTCTACTTGCAGCTTTCTGAACAGGCCTGTTTTTTTTAAAAGATGTGTGCGTCATGTACCTTCCCTGACCATCCCATGTGGACGTCAGTAAAACGTCCCCAGTGATCCACCAGCGCTTGGAGCACCATAGAAAAGTAGCCCTTTCTGTTGTTATACTCCTTGGCAAGGTGATTTGGTGCCAAAATAGGGATATCCGTGCCTTCTATCGCCCCACTCCAGTTTGGAACGCCATTGCTGCAAAACCATTCAGAATGTCCTGCACGTTGCCAAGAATCACAGTCCTTCATAGCAGGATGCGATTAATGGCCCTGACTACTTGCATCACAGCAACCCCCACGGTGGATTTCCTAATTCCAAATTGATTCCTGACTGATCGGTAGCAATCTGGCGTGGCCACCACAGCGGCTGCCACTTGCTTCTCCACCCTGAGCACAGCTCTCATTTTGGTGTCGCTGCACTGGAGGCAGGGCCGGCTTTAGCAAGAGCGGGGCCCGATTCCTGGGGGCGGGGCTTGCTGCAAGCCCCGCCCCCAGGAATCGAGCCGCGCTCCGGCCGGGGTTGCCGGGCTTGGGTCCAACCCGGAGCCGCGCCGCGGGGGCCGGGCCGGGCCCGAGCCGCGCCGCGGGGGCCGGGCCGGGCCCGAGCCGCGCCAGAGCCACTGGGGCCTGCGTGCTCGGCGGGAACGGGCTGCGCCTCCCCGGAGCC
>NW_020664419.1:81862777-81998649 GCF_002925995.2 Terrapene triunguis | reverse complement strand
TGGCCGCGGGGACCGGGCCGGAGCCGCGCCGGACCCGAACCGCGCCGCGGGGGCCGGGCCGGACCCGAGCCACGCCGCGGCGGGGGGGCCGGGCTGGAGCCAAGCCAAGCCAGAGCTGCTGGGGCCTGCGTGCTCGGCGGGAACGGGCTGCGCCTCCCCGGAGCCCTTCTCGCGTCCCCACCACCCCAGCTTACCTGGTGCTGCCTGCCCGCCCCTGCTTCTTTTCAGACTTCCCGTGAATCTCTGATTCGCGGGAAGCAGGGGAGGGGGCGGAGCGTTCAGGGGAGGAGAGGAAGGGGGAAGTGAGCTGAGGGCGGGGTGGAGAGCTGCAGCGCGGGGCCCTCTTGGCACGGGGCCCAATTCAGCCGAATCGGCTGAATCGGCCTAAAGCCGGCCCTGACTGGAGGGCTGGAGCGAGCTCCACACACAGTTCCATGAATGTGGCCTTGAGCATCAAAAAGTTCTGCAGCCACAGCTCGGTATCCCATACCTGCATAACAGTGCGATCCCACCAGTGAGTGCTTGTTTCTCAGGCCCAGAACCGGCGCTCCACCATCTGCAACTGCTCCATGAATGCCAACATCAACCTTGAATTGTTTCTCTCTCTGTCAGCAAGGCAGCTGGCAAGGCATCGACATATCCCTCGCAGCTTCTCTGGCAGCACTTCCCCACGTAAGGCCTCTGTATTTGGGGGTTTTCCATTTGTAAGGCCTTTTGCAGATTGTGGAATCCATTGGAATGTGGCCTGCTGCTCTACACACAAACTTGTACTGCTTTCACTAAGTCATTTTAAAGCCACACCTTTAGTTAAATTGGTGCCAGTCTGCTAGTAGACAAGGCCTATATTGTACATCTCCAATGCTTCTGGGCCTGCCTCACGCAGGAACACAAAGATTTTACCGTCTCCAGTTTCTCTTTAAATACTATGTGCGGACTGAAAAATTTGGAAATGGTGCAATTCTGATGGCTGCCATCATAGCCAATACATGGGAATTGAGCTGGGGACCTCCAGAGCTAAAAGCATGAATTGCTAATGCTCTGAAGGTGCTCATATCCTCTGTGGTCCGGCACAAAGGGGGACCTGTAACACACACTCTCCAGTGAGGTACATGATCACTACTACTCTGCTTGATTCTCTTCCAGACTGAGGAATTGAGATGGCTTCATTAACTCCAGCTGTGTCATTCTGATACCAAGTAATAAAGGTGGGCAACACAGGAGTGCTAGTCAGACACTGGTCTGTATTTACAGGTTCCCTTCTTATGGCATGGGACAGGGTTACAAGATGTGGAAGTGTGTCAATTTTGACATATCTTCTGATGGAACCCTGCCTACCTGATGGTTTAGAAACTTGCCTGGTTTTCCTTCAGCTCACCCACCTGGCTCCTTAGCAGCCCACCTGATAGACTGCCCCAGCATCAACAACTTTAGGGCTTCCAGGCTCCTTATTGCAGAGTTGGGAACCTCGGAATTTGGGCTCCCAGGCAGATTTTAATTTAGAAATTTAAAAAATGAAAAGTTTTGATTATTTCAGTTTGTGGTTTCCAGAATTTCTCTTCCATGTGTGTGTCTTGCTGTGGAGAAATGACAGTGTTTGTGACACAGACAGCACAGGGAGAGAACCACTAACCTGTTTCCCATCCTGTCAAACATGCACACAACAGGGACTGGAAATCAGTTTCCACTCTGCTCTCCTTCTAGTTCATCAATCAGTAGCCATGCGTTGCTGTTTAACCCATAGTGCACTGCAAATGGATGCATATATCTGTAACCCAATCCCTTCTCCCACACACACAATTGTAACTGAACTGCAACCTAGCACCCTTCCACATAAAAACATCTGTAGTTCCCCAAACAAGCACAGAAATCCCCCTCTCTCCCAGCTGCAGAACCCACCGCCAACCCCCCACGCTAGCCACATACCATTCACAGCTATAGAATATCAGACAGTTCCTACAGCAAGCACTAGAACTGCTTCTTTCTCAACTGCAGAATCAATTTGCAATTTCCCAATAAGTGATCCACCCACCCCAGTTTTGAATCTGCTCTTTTGATTGCTGGCTGGTTTCCCTGCTCCTGACCTCAACCTCACCCTTCATCCTGCACCTTGCAACCACTTCCAGTCTCAATTACTCACTTAGCAATTAGGGAGTATCCACCCCCTTCACAGCTGGGGTCTAGGTCTCTCATACATCATCAGCCCCAATGGTTGGCAAAGAGGGTGAGAGAAGAAGAAAGCAGGGCCTAATGGAGGTAAGGTCTTAGATGATGTTTAAGAACAGTAAGGATGCAGAACTAGTTAGTGTACTTCAGAGCCATAATTAATCAATGGAGCAGCCCAACTGTTAATAACAATGGTAGAATCTGTAGCATAGACAGAGCTCAGGCATTTTCACCACTGTATGGTAGAGGTAAAAACCTCAGAGCACTATCTATGCTATGTTGCTGCCTCCCACACATCTCCACCTCTGAATGGGAAGCTCTGCAGGGCTGCAGCCTGCCAACATCACCACCCTCCTCCCCATTGCACTGGGCTATTGGAGCTGTTGTCATCCCCACTCACCAACCGATCTGTAGGGCTATCCCCTTCCCCAGTGACCTACCGTATAGGGTCTGTGGTGCTGTTGCCCCTACCTGCTCCTCGGAGCAGTGAGCATAGGGAGAATCACAAGGGCACTGGGCTGAGGGGGCCCCTGTGTGGTTGGGCAGGCCCACATTTTTAAAGTGTTTAGGGCCCCAGCTTGCCTTAATCCAGCCCTAGCCTGCATTGAGCCAACCTCACTACTTCCTGCACCACCGTAGGTCTTTTTGCTCTGTCTCCCACCCAAATTCTGACCCAGCAGCTCCTGGTTAGTCTGTGATTTGATGAGATCACAGAGCAAGGGCTGACAGCTACAGCACATGAGCCTCTGGCATTGCTAGTTCAAAATGTCTTGAGAGGCTTAAAATCTTTTTAAAACTAAATGCCAAGTCTTTGATGCAAAGGGTTTTTCTATGGCTT
Source organism: Terrapene triunguis (assembly GCF_002925995.2). Taxonomy (NCBI): domain Eukaryota; kingdom Metazoa; phylum Chordata; order Testudines; family Emydidae; genus Terrapene; species Terrapene triunguis. The sequence continues at coordinate 81,995,648 of NW_020664419.1, read as the reverse complement.
CTCATCTGCATCAGAAGGTGCACTGACGGGCACCCACTGTTTCCCAAGCACAACTGGAGAAGTCCAGCCTGTTGTACAATGTTCTGCAGCCTAGTCTTCTGATGGGAAGGAAAACGGCTTTGCCTCTTCCACCAGGAATTTCCAAGGACCATAAATAAAATGGGAGGCATAGCCATGTGGCACATCCAGAGGCAACAGGTAAACCTCACACCTTTGGGTAAATTCTGTGGAATTCACTTCACAGGTTCACACACTGTGCTAATAGCCACATGCCATTGTGTGCTCCTCCCAGCTGGAATAGACTGCAAAGGCCTTGGGCTCAACTCAACATCGCTACTGCAAGTGGAGCATAAACGAGAGGCTGGGCAATCTGCCCCAGCGTATTATTATCAATCATAATTCCTCAGACAGTCCCCTTTATTATAATGCAGCTGCCTTCACAGAGCCTTGCACATCACAGCTTGGAGAGGGGGAGTCGCTCGTGAGCTGGAAAGGGATGTTTACAGCAGGTGAGAGGGCGGGTGGAAGAGAACTAGCTATTGTAGATGGGACGGCAGCACAAACGAAAGAGCAAGGCCCTACTCTGAAAAGTTAGCAGTAGAGACTGAGGTAGGGTGACCAGATGTCCTGATTTTATAGGGACAGTCCCGATTTTTGGGTCTTTTTCTTATATAGGCTCCTATTTACCCCCCACCCCCTTTCCTGATTTTTCACATTTGCTGTCTGGTCACCCTAGACTGAGGGAGCTGATGAACAAGGGGCTGGAGAGTGTGTCTTGGATAAGAGGCCAGGGAGGTTTTCTGGAGAGCAGAGGAGTGGAGTGAGTCAGAGGGGGATTATGGGACCATGGGGCCAGAAAGTGGTTAGGTTATGATCAAGGGCATCAATCCTTCCAGTTCACGTGTCCACACAAACACATTTCCACAAGCTGGTCCAAACCTCAGTGTCTGACACTTGGCCAATTCCCCCCCACAGCCCAAACAGAGGGGGCACAAGGCTTTCCCCTGCTTCTCACGCCTGCTCTCTAAAGGGCATGCACAGTATTCCGAGCCCCCCTACCTGATAAATCACTCACCCACACACCAACCAGTGGAACCTCTGGCGTGAACCGATCCCCACACTCATTGCCAGGGTGACTCCTGCCACAGCACTATGCTGTGGGAGATGTCCCTGCCTGCCAAGTGGTTTATGTGCACAGGTCCCTATAAAAGAGGCAGCTTCACTCACACCCAGAGCCTGGCTCCCTTTTGTGGTGTTCTTCTTAGTGTATGCGCAATGTGCCTCTGGTGGCACGTGACTGGGATTCATCACTGAATTTGGTCCGCTGGTTGGATCATTAGCTTCCCCAGGCAGCAGGGTACTGACGGGGAGTGTGATGTGAATGCTGATCCACCCCCACCCTTTTGTGTTTAAAACATACATCAATAAATAAGTGACTCTCCTCTCTCCCCTGCCCTGCTCCCCATTCATTAGAGTCCCTTCGGGTGCGGTCAATCAAGGTCTTTGCGAGACATTCATCTTTCCCAACAGCAGGACCATGAACAGACTGCTAGCAAAGAAACAACCCCCATCCCAGCCCCAACTGCAACAGCTCGGAGCTCCATCCTCCTCTTCCTGTCTTAATGAGTGACTGCTGAGAGAGCTTCAAGGGAAAGCGCATTGCTGCCTCAGAAGGCAGGAAACCCTTTCTTCTTGGGGGCAGGGGAAACAGTCCTGGATGTAAAATAACTGCCTGGCTGGGGAGCGGTGATCCCAGGTAATACTGTAACAACACAATAATCCTTAGTACCAGTTCATATTCAGAACTCTTTTCTAACATTACAGCATCTAATCCTGTCAACAGCTGTGTGAGAGAGGTCAGTGGTGACGTGACTTGCCCAAAACTGGGAGGGAGCCAGTGTGAGAGCTGGCATTGGCCCTCTGGCCTGCCCAGGGCTTAATTTGTGCCAGGGCTGAGCCCCGACACCTCTAGGCTTGGCAGTTCAAAGCCCCAGCACCTCTGGACTTGCTGTGTCACTAATGAAAGTAAAAAAATTGGTTGAGCCCCAGCACCTCTTTCATTACAAATTCAGCACTGGCCCCTCCTAATGCCAAGTCCTATGTTTAAGCCACTGGGCCATGGACTCTTCTGTCTCCATGTGCCACTGAAGACTTGCTTTCCTTACTCTTCCCAGGCGACAGCACTGTGACTGGGGAAAGGCAAGCGAAATGAGGTCAGCGACATACTGATAAGTCACTGGGATGGGAAAGGCCGTGAAGCTCAATGCACAGCAATGGTCCAAAAGGCTAATAGAATGTTAGGAACCGTTAGGAAAGGGATAGAAAATAAGACAGAAAATATCATAATGCCACTAGATAAATACATGGTGCTCCCACACCTTGAATACTGTGTGCAGATCCGGGCACCTAGCTCAAAAAAGATATAGTGGAACTGGAAAAGGTTCAGAGAAGGGCAATAAAGATGATCAAGAGATGGAACAGCTTCCATATGAGGAGAAACTAAAAAGGTTAGGGCTGTTTAGCCTAGAAAAGAGACAACTAAGGGGGAGGGGGATATGATAGAGGTCTATAAAATCATGATCAGTGTGGAGAAAGTGAATTGAGAAGTGTTATTTACCCTTTCGCACAATACAAAAAGTAGGGGGTCGCCTGATGAAGTGACTAGGCAGCAGTTTTAATACAAAAAGATAAAATATTTTCTCACACAATTAACCTGCGGAACTCATTGTCATGGAATGTTGTGATGGCCAAAGTATAACTGGTTTAGAAAAAGAACTAGATAAGTTCATGGAGGATAGGTCCATCAATGGCTATTAGCTAAGATGGTCAGGGATCATCACCCTTGCTTGGGGTGAACCTAAACCTCTGACTGCCAGGAGCCAGAAGAGTAAGATGGGGTGGACCTCTCCAAAATTGCCCCATTCTGTACACTCACCCTGAAGCTCTGGTACTGGCCACTGTCAGCGACAGGATACTGGGCTAGATGGATCACTGGTCTGACCCAGTCTGGCTCGTCTTCTGTTTGTGCAAGCTGTCCCATTGCCCCAGACCAAGTCCCCTACTGGCACCGTTCCTCACAACCCACTTTATACACTGACATAACTCATAACATTTTCTCTCTAGATACTTAAATGGCCCTCATCACTATAGTATTTTCCCCCAAACCTTTTTAAATGCTATGCCCCAACCTGGGAACCCTTATGGCCCTTTGTCCACACCACTCCTCTGTATACACTGAATCCCCTGAAACAAGGAGCACTTTTCTTTTTCAAATTACTGCATCTATTTGTGTACAGGCAGCCTCTGTAAAAACTCTTCTTCCCTCCCTCACAGCTCCGCCAGTGCTCCTCAGCCCTGAGCTGCAGCACGCCTGTAATTCCAGGTTTAGGACTCCACACAGCTCTGTCAGTCCTGCTCAATCCTGACCCTACCTCACCCTCTCCTCTTCCCTACATAGGGCTCTGCTGTGTACCTGAGAGCTAGCTGGCTGGCTAGCTGCAGCATCTCTAGCCATTTTATCCCTGGCCCCCCTGCACAACTCTGCAAACACATCTTCACCCTGACTGCTGGTGAAATACTACTCGTACGCAGGGAAGGGCTTCACCTCGGGATTGCTGGTCCATTCTGCTTCCAGTTGGACTGGAAATACCAGCGAGAACAGTCTTTTCCCTGACAGTATTGAAGTAGTGATCCTCTGTTCCCCACCCAAACCAGGACGTGCTGAGAGGCAACCAGATAAATGATGCTGGGTATTTAACATTTGTATCTACCACTGTAGCAGTGCGTAGTGCTTTATAGCGACAGTAATGAGACAGCTCCTGATCGGAGGGGCTCACAGTCTAGACTAGATATGACGTGGCAAGATGAAAGGCCAGATGGCATCAGGCAAAGAGAGAAGGATGGATTTGGGCCAGGTTCCCTGTTGTGCCCTTTCTCTAGTCATTTAAGACGTGCTAACTGAGGGCAATGTAGATGTAAAATGGTCCCAAATCAGAAAGTGAGCCATTTGCACCTGCCCACTGTTGCCAATTCTTGCGATATTTGGTATTCTTAAAGCCCCAGGTCCTGCAGTCAAATGATCATGTGACAACCAGCCTTCACTTACAGATATATGGTTCTAGCTCTTGTGGTTATGGAGAAAAACTTGAAAATGTGACTAGAGGGCATTCAGAAGGCTTAAAAACCAACACAAGAACCCCAGTGTATTATTTTTAAAAAACCTCATGGTTTTTAAACACATCTCATGATTTTGGGGGCCTGACTCACGATTTTAGAACATTTAGTCGTATCCTTTGCATTGGTGTAAATGCTTCACAAGGTGCAGGGAAGCAGGGAATCAGGTGCTATGTTGGGACTTGGAAGATCTAGATCCCAGTTCCGGGCTATGCCACAGACTTCCTGTGTGACTATGGGAAGTCACTTAGCTTCCCTGTGCCTCAGTTCCTCATCTGCAAAATGGACCTGGTAATTCCCTTCCATAGGGGTGCAATGGGGGTTAAATTCATTAGTGTCTGTGAAGCATTCAGGTACTCTGGTGATGGAGGCCATATAAGTATTTAGGTGTTCAGGAGGGACACCAGACAAGAGGGTGAGGTTGGTCGATGCCTAGTACGGATTATGTCAACGTTTTTAAAAGAATAAATGCAAACGTTATACAGTTGGCCAGTAAGCGAGTGTGAGTTGTTGTAGGAAATGAAATATCATTTCAAAAGAGTGAGTCTAACTTTTCCAAACTACAAAAAAAAAAAAAAAGTTCAAGTAAGTTCTTATCTTACCCAAACCATTTTTCATCCCTGTCCCTCCTTCTTAGACAGGAGGCTGTCTGCTAAGATGAGTGAGAGGCCAGGCATCAGCAAAGCTGTTTACCTAGTTAATCACTGCCAGTCAGCTCTGCCTCGCTCCCTCCCCCATCCACCCACCCACCAGCAGGAGCCCAGTTCCAAATGGTCCCCTCCTGATGGTCACATGACTTGTTTTTCTCATGGCCACACATTCTCCCCCTCTCCCTCCCATGCATTGTTGCCATATTTCAGTTTTCCCCTGAGAGGGAATGCCAGGTCTGGTCAGACATCTTCTGAGCCAGCAGACACGTTGTGTGTCTAGTACGTTAGGAAGAAATAGGAGGCTGGAAGACAGAGCAAGCGAAAGGCTCTTTGAAATGAGCCCATTGTCCAAACACATTCATGTTCCTCTCCTGTGGAGATCTTTGTATTCTTATTGTCCTCCTCCTTGTGGCCTGCGGCACTGACTGAGCACCATCTGGGGCTGGGAACGCAAGTGCAGTTTCCACTTGGGGTGCTTCTGGTTACTGAAAGAAAGGCAGTTTACACTGTGACACAGCAGAGCCCAGGATGGACCTAGCCCAAGAGATGAATTGCTCCATAGTTCACCGAAGAAGCTGAAGTGGTCATGCTGCCGGGAGAAACCAGCAGGTGGTTAGCAACTGAATGGAGACAAAATGGATGACAGCAAACATACCATGGTCCTTCTCCCTAAGCTAAAGCTAGAGGGGATGACAGGCCCAAAGCCTTCGCCTGGCCCTGGGAGTCCCTGCATAGCAAAAGAGAGGGAAGCGTATAAGATGCCAGCCCTTGTCAGTCATCTAGGGTCTTGGCACTCCAGAGTGATGGTAAAGCTATGTTCGTAGCGATGGGCTGGAGCAGCTCTGTGGTTACTCAGGAAATCACTCAGCCATTTCCTGCCGTTCTGGGGCTCTATCTATAATTGAAGAGCTCTGGGAGGTTTGCAGGCTAGTGGTTCTTCTCCAATTAGAGCTAAAAGGCTCCATTTATTAACAACTGGCTTGTTTAAATAGCAACTACCATTGGGTGCTTCAGTGCTGTGTGTGTCTGAGGCAACGGGAAACTGAGAGTGTCCTGGAATGGTCACAGCAGGCATTGCATACACTGCTCCCTGCTGCCACCCAAATCCTCCGACACAGGCCCCCGTATTCAGGATAATTGTCTAGACACTGGCAAGCACTAGACTGCTCACCCAAACATCCATTCACACATGAATGTATAGACACCCTTCCACCCACCAGCCCTGCAGATGCCCCTCATTCACATGCACCCTCTCAGAGTAACACACTCACTCCTGCCTGAGCACAAATCAGGCTTTTTTGAGGAAAAGCAGCTCAGGCATTTGGAGGCGGCATTGGAGGGCCGGTGCTTTAGCTCTTGATGGCTCAGGCTATGGTTTGGTTTCCCCACAATGCCCCCGGGACGCACTTGCACTGTGCTTGTACTATTCATGCTGAACATGTTTTCCCACTTTTCAGCCTTTCAGACATTCATGTTTTTAATTTTTTTAAGCCAACCCAACGTCCTCCCCTGCCCAGAAGAAACTTCTATTAGATCCATAAAGCTTTTAAGAGGTTTGTGTGGTTTTTTTAAAATTTTTGTTCAAGTGCCAGAGTCTTTGAAAGTTGAACAGGCAGGTTGGGATGAGGGAAGCCCCAGATTTTGATTATGCCAGGCCCTGCAAAGAAGGACTGTTCCTGGTGCTTTCCTGGGGCTTATAATATTTCTATAGCACCTTCCCAGTAAGGATCTTCAGGAACTTCATACACATTAGTGGATTTAGCCTTGCACAGCACCCCCGTGAAGTTTTCCCATTTTATCAGCTCCACTTTACAGAAAGACAAACCGAGGCATACTAATATTAAGTGACTTGACCAAGGCTACACAATGAATGCGTAGCAGAGGTGGACTGAGAAGCCAGGGGCCTGCTGGTCCCCACTGTTGTGCAGTGCATAGCGATGCAGAAGTGTGTACATTGTGGCGTAGCTAGTGGCAACTGAGGCAAATGAGTAGCCCAGGACTCAGCACCTCCTGTGCAGCAGAGCCATGTGTACACCATGCCCTGACGTGGAACATGGGGAGTTCTGAGAGAGGATTTGATACATGCAGGGGTTCTGGGGAGAGTCGCAAGGGAAATGGCTTCTTCCCCCAGGCAGCGTGCATGGTGCAGGCATGCAGGAGTAGAGCTGCTGCAGCCTGCCTGGAGCTGGTCTAAGTTGCACAACATGGTCCACCCGGGGAAGGACTTTTCCCTTCAGCATTTTCCGTTGTTGCCCAATCCCTAATTCACATGCCCATGGCATCTAATTGCCTTTGGCAGGGGAAGTGCTCCTGATCACTGACAACATGTAGGGATTTAGCTGTGGCTTTGTCACTAAAGAGGTGGTGTCTGCAGAACGCAGCCTGACGTTGGTGCTCCATTATCTGTCTGTGAAGTTTTGAATGCCAGAGCATGGCAGCAGCACCCTGAGGCTCTGCAAGGGGATTGGCTGGTGCCCCCTGTCAGGCCTTACTCTTATTTGCCATGAACAGGCTCCTCATTCCTCTGTCTCCTACGCATGTAGTATTGATTATTTTTCTAGTGTTTAAAAAGACCCCAGAGGAAAAAATAATTAATAATACTAACCAGCTAAAGAAAAGGTCCCTGCCCTGAGGGATCATACATTTTAAATGGCACTTTGCTTTTCACGGAACAACTGTCCGAACACTGGCAAACCGCACGTGTGCTTTCTGTAGAGTGGCTGATGCACTTCCATCGCTGTGAGCTTGTTTGCACAAGAGGGAAAGCTCAAGCCCCGGCAGGGCTGAATCCCAGTCCCATGGTAGTAAGGACTCTGGTTTTCCTCACCGTGTACTGACGTGCTGAGTCGGGGATTGTCCATTTGAGATCCACCTCCCCTTCCACAAGCCCCAGCAAGCACTCAGATTCCCCTTCCTTCCCAGCTGCAGAGGGTGTATCTCCCAGTGATCAGGTTCTGGAAACTGCCTTCTCAAGGGGCATTGGCAAACCTCCATGTTCCCCACCCCATGCATTACACCTCACTCTGCCGTTATCTCTCCCTCCCCACCCCAGCTTTTTGGGATTCTGAGCCCCAATCCTGTGCGGGCTTCTGTTTATCCCTTTTCCTCAGGCCCCAGAGAACAGAAGGAAACTGAAGCTGATTGATAAAATGGCTGAAGATTTTTTTTTTTCATGAGATGTGGCGAGAGCGGCAGAAAGGTCAATTATCCTCTGGCTTTAGTGATAACATGTCATTCATCTGCGGAGACGATGAATGTACTTAGTATCCTTCAGGCAGTCACGTCCTGAGTCCTTTTCCTTTGCTTCAGCACAAGCCTCTTTAATTCCTCTTCTCTGAACCCAAAGCTATGGGACATCATGGGGGGACGTCAATGGCAGGAAAGCGTCTGTGTTAACTAGGGTAAAAGGCTACAAAGCTACAGCAGTCACCATCCACATTGCAGCCAGTGCCATCTGCAGCCTGTCCGTGGCTGCTGGAGCAGACCTGTGATACCAGAATCAATTGATGCTATTACTTCTACTGTGGTTGTGTAACCCACACACCTCCTGGGTGTGGTGTTCTGTCCCATCTAGTGGCACCGAGACCACTTAGAGAGAGAGATTAATGAGATTGCTCTACAGCCTTAGCTAAGAGCCATATGGAGGAGGAGGGGGAGAAGAGCACAGCAGACAGGAGAGTGGGATGGGCACTTGAAAAGCTGTGGTGGCAGGAGAGGGGTGGGACAAAGGGGGATGAACAACCAGTGGTGATGCAGCAACAAAGGATGTGGGGGTTGGGGAAATAATCCAGAGCCCAAGTAAGTTTCAGAGCTGGGTGTGTGGCAGGAGGTTGGACAGGCCTCTTCCAGGAGGGTGGGGAGACTATTGAGGTTGGCCTTCTGAGGCAAGCTGGAGTGGGTGGTGGACAGGCAGAGTGGAAGGCCCTGACTTATCCTCTGCATTCTCAGCTCTAACTGGAGCTGGCGGTTTTGGGGAAGGGTGCAGTGGTCTGAGGATTTCTACAGTCCACCTCACTGGTTCAGGGTGGGGGTGAAGGCAGGAGGAAGGCTGGAAAGCTTGGACTTACCCCCGCGCACGGTCTAGCTACAGGAAGGTATTGGAGACAATGCAATCAGACTAGAGACAGTGCAAAGCTGCAGCACACACACAAACCTGCACACCTCTCCCCATAAATGGGTCCTCACATATTCACCTCTCCCCATAGGCAGCACACGCTCCTCCCTGCATGCAGTGAGCCCCCAACATAGATTCCCTGCACACTTCCCCATGCAAACAAAACATACCATATTCACTTAGCCTGCCAGGGGAATTGAAACAGGCAGGAGGGAACTAACCAAGCCAGAGGTTGGCTGGCACCCTTACACTTGCAAAAGGACCCATCGGATCTTCAGTGCCCATGAGGGTACAAGGACACACCTCGGTTCTACACCTCCTTCTGAAAGATGGAACATCCAGCAGCACAAAATTCCCCGGTACCTTGATGAGCTGATGACTCCCAGCATGCAACACCCTGAGTGAACCAAACTGGAACAACCTAGAATTTTCTTTTGGGATCTCCCAAGTACTCCCCAGGCCTTACGGTCGTTTGCTTGGGAGATATGACATGGCCCTAGCCCAGGCTAATAGCATTGCACATTACAGAGAGAGGAAATTTATGTGGGAAGAAAATTATTTCATTTCAGCCTTGAAAACTGTTACCATTTCTTGGTGGTTAGCCCTGCCCCCATGACTGGAACTAGCTATATTCTTCTTGGCAGTCTCTGATGAGAAGCCCTGGACAGAATGGGCCAATTTATTCCTTCAGAAGATGGATCGGATATGTTGGTGGGGCAATGTGGGAGAAACAGGTACTGACACTGCCTGTGCCATCTTTGTTTTGTGGATAAACAAAGGAATTCGTTCTCCAGGGGCCCTATATTCTTCCACTGCCAGACACATGTCACACCCCTTGAAATCAAGAGGAATTATTCATTTGCTGTGGCAAGGGAATCAGGCTTTAGGGCTGTCCCACTGGCACCTTTCACCAGCATCAAGATCTCTTTTGATATCTGCCCAGAAAGGGATATGTTTTAAAGAGCATCTTTTCGGCTGTGCTGTGAAGTATCTTGTGGGCTCTATATGGTGGCACAGCTCTGTCTCAGTCTGAATACAGCTGCCAATTAAGCAGAGGAAACGAATGCTGCCTTTAATTGCCCTTTTTCAGGGGCTGCTTCTTCTCCAGAGACAGATTCTGCTGAGGCGTTTTTGAGCCAAGTCCAGCAGGCCCTGAGAAATATGGAACTGAGAGAGATGGGGTTTGGCAGGGGAGGGAAGGCAGCTGCCCTGCTTGGCTCAGGGACTGTCTGAGTGGAGAAGAAATGAACTCTACCAAAGCAGAGAGGAAATGCCAGCCTGCCCATTTCCCCAGTTCCCATTAAAACTTGTGTGTATCAAAAAAAGCTTCTTTCACTCCTTGGAGGTTTCCCATCTTATCACTGTACCTGTGTCACTGGCGGCAGTCCAAACAGGCCAGACCTTGTGTTATTACACTGATTAGTTGTCCTAGTGTCTTAATGCTTTCCCAGCAAACTGGTCATGGCCCTGCAGAGGTTGGTTACTGGAGTCCTATAAATCCATCTCGGGCCACTGTGTCTCCACAGCACAGCCAACAATGCATTCTTTTTCCTGACCTGCCATGGCTGTTGCTCTCATCTCCAGCTGGGTCCCCAGCTTTCTTCTGTTGAAAGTGCAAGACTTGTCTTCTGTGGGGTGCTTTGTCTGGAGGGAATGGCTCATCAGGAAGGGGAGGCTGATTTAAGCTGATACAGCCTGAGTTTTTCAAGATCTGAGTTCCAAATACAGCCGGAGGTGTCTCAAGGTGGCACCCAAAATCAAGGGCCACTTCTGAAAATTTGAGCCTCATCTTCTCCGTGGCCCAGTTTTCCTGTGTGTAAAACAGGGATACTAAGGCCTGGTCTACACTACAGCATTGGGTCTACGTAAGGCAGATTATGTCAGCCTAATAAAGTCAGTGTACACTCCCGCTCTTGCCGATGTAAGTGCCCTACTACACTGACAAAATAACTCCACTTCCACGGAGGTGTAGGGCTTATGTCGGTGTAGTTAGGATGAGTCAGTGTCCTTGTAGTCACTTTGTTACTTTACTTACATCTATTGGCTGTCATTCTTGTCAATTTCACAGCTCCTCCGGGAATGGGGCAGCCGACTGGACACCAGCGTGGATCTCCCCGCTGGGAGCTCGGCTGCCCCCTCGGGGCTCTCAGCTTCCCGCTCCCCACTGGGAGAACGGCAGCCAACCAGACTCTGGGCACAGAGCTTCCAGCTGTGCTCCCAGTGGGGAGAGGGGAACCCAGAGCCCAGGGGGGCAGCGGGGCTCCTAGCGGGGAGATCTGTGCCAGTGTCCAGTCGGCTGCCCTGTTCCTGGCAGGGAGCCGGACTACTGGCGGGGAGCTGCGTGCGGAGGTGAGAGCCCTGGCTCTCAGCTCCCCATACTGCCCTTCTTAAGTTGGTGGAAGCACTCCTGGTGAGGATGCGCCCCACTGACAGAAGAAGGGCAGTGTGGACATGAACCACCGCAGTAATTACTGTGGGGGCTGTACGCTGACCTAACATAGCTCGACTTATGACGTTTATAGTGTAGCCATGCCCTACTAATATTACCTATGCCACAGGGGGGCTGGAAGATTGAATTCAGTAGTGTCCAGGATGTGCTTTGAGATCCTGTGCAAGAGAGGTGTTGTCTGGAGGACTGAGCGTGGGTTTGGGAGTGAGGCAGCCTTGAGTTCTAATCCCGGTTCTGCTATTGACTCATTGAGCAAGATACTTGGGCCCAGAACTTAGGGGTCTAAATACCATTGAGGATCTGGGCCTTTGACCTTTCCCAGTCTCTGTTTCCCCATCTATAAAGTGGATCTCATAGCATTTATCTACCACTCCTAGCTTGCAAGTGAGTTGTGAGGATTCATTAATGTTTGTACAGGATCTTGAACGTGTGCTGAAAAGGGCTTTCCAGTGCTGAATTCACTCAGAATGTCTCTATGCCTTCCCAGATTATGCTCCTGGCTCTTGCCAACTGACATGCCACCATACGATCACGTTCGTGTCTTGGGCATTGCTGCCAGGCAAGATTCAGACATTTCTCCCATCAGCTGCAGCTTTTCCTTTGGCAAGTCTTCACTTGGGCCCTTGGTCAGGCAACCTCTTTCTTGATCTCCCGTTTTCATTTGGACTCCTGTATCCTGGCTAAGGGGATGGAAACGGGGAGGGGGAGGGGTGTGAACTCACTGATAGGCTCTAGCTACTGTATGTTGTTCCAGCAATGCAAGGCAGCCGTAAACCTAGTTTACCCAGCTGGTGAAGCTAGTTCTACATTTGCTTTTTGTCAGTGGCACATACTGGTGAATCCGGCCCAAGGATTCTTCTCTTGATGTTGATGAGAGTTACTGCTGGCAGGCTCTGCCCAGCCACTTCCCCAGGATTCTTTCTGCTTTTTTCTTATTGCTGAGTCTTGCTTTGTTCATGCTTTTGTTTTTGCCGATGTCTGTCTGGGGTTGAGTTAGAGGCAGCCTGACAGCTGCTTCTCTCTAAGGCCCATAACGATCCTACCTCATATAAACTCTTTCTGTAGCAGTGTGGATTTGCAGGGCTCGGCCAGGCTCTGCACAACTGCTCTGAAGGACTTGGCAGTCTCAGCTGGTTCTTGAGAAGGCTGGTTAAATCTCTCATACATCACGTCATGCCTCCCAATAAATCCAGCATCAAAGGCTTTCTTCACCTTCTCACTGTTCCTTTTTTCTTCCTCACTCAGCTGGAGTTTTGCCAGGATTTCGTCCCCAGCATCCTCCACTACGTAGGGCAAGAAGACTACTTGGAAACCACCTGTCTCCCCACTGAGACCCGACGCTATTTGGAAGAGCCCAACCCTCCAGATGAAGGCCTGGTCTACACTAGGAAATTAGGTCAGTATAACTACATCGCTCAGGGGTGTGAAAAATCCACACCCTTGAGCAATGTGGTTATACCGACCTAAGCCCCAGCGTAGACAGCGCTAGGTTGACGGGAGAATTCTCCTGTCGACCTACCTACCACCTCGCAAGGAGGTGGATTACCTATGCCAATGGGAGAACCCCTCCAGTCGGTGTAAGTAGCATCTTCACTGAAGCATTTTAAGTGTAGACAAGCCCTCACTAATCCAGCGTCCTGTGGCTATGCCATTAAATGTCTCGGGGGCTGCACTTGTCACTGGGAATGCAGGTATCAGCACTGTTGTTAAGCAAATAGCTTATCAAACAAAATAAATATTTAAATAATGATTTTAAAATGCATTTTTACACCGGTCTTTGGACTCCATGCAGGAATAACCGGACGATGCTCTGTGCCCTGTCTTATGCAGGAGGTCAGATTAGATGATCATAAAAGTTCTCTCTGGCCTTAAACTCTATGAATTTAGGCTGAGTTGTGGAATGCCTTCTCCAGGATCACAGACTTTCCATGTCGGGCCAGGTTGGCCCCTGCTTCCTTGTAGTCTGGCAGGTAAAACTTGTAAAATAGGGTCATGTAGATCAAGTTCACCTCCAGAACGGGTAAGCTGCAAGCAGTCCCTTGATCCTGATGGTCCCCAAGAGGTGTGGCAAGGGGTGTGCTCCTACAGAGCATGGGGGTGGCAGGGTGGGAGAATTCACCTCTGTGCAGAGACCAAGCACCAGTCCTGTGCACTACTTAAGGCATCCTTAAGCCTTAGGAATGAAATTCTGGCCCAGCTGAACTCAAGAATTCTGCTATTGATTTCAGTGGGGCCAGACTTCACCCTTGGATTTCAGTGGTGCATAGGCCTCGGGCTGGCCCTCCACACAGAATTAAATACACAGAGGTAAGAGGTATAGCAAAGAGTAAAGCATGGGTGGTCAGCTTTGGGAAAGGGAAGCCTGGCCCTCTGCCTCTGGGAATATGCCCCCACTACCGATGGAAAGGGGAATGTAAACTGAAGCCAGCCAGTGTTGGCTGTAAAACATACCCCGCATTGTGCCCCCTGCACTGAGGGGGTAGGGAGGTTTCCTATCAAGGACAAATGCTAGTAGAGCTACAGGCAGCTGGATTTTGGGTGGCTTGTGATCCTGTGAACAAAATCTGTGATGTTGTGTTACAGTTGTTGGGTGTAGTTGGTCATAAATGGCAGTAGGCAAACCCAGCGCATCCCAGATGACTTTCCCAGATCAGCACTGCAGTTGTCCTTTGCCCGGCAGCATGTCTGGCCTACTGGTATGTGTGCAAACTGGCCAGGGATCCCACCCCAGCATGGCAATGCTCCAGGTGCTTGTTATTGCTGTGCCACAGCCTGTGGACAGAGCCATGAGCTGTAGCAGACACTGCGCAGACACTGCATAGCAAGTCCTACGGCTCCCATAAGAAAATTTCAGCAATTTGCAGCTGCTAAGGGGAGACAGGGGCACATCTGCCTAGCAGCGAAACCTAGCGTGGTCTTCTCAGGAGCATCAATTTGACTCTAGTCACTAGTCATAATCAAGACGTCCCATTCCCTGCTGCTTCCCTGCCTGCCTCTCTCCGAGAAGGGCCTGCCCCCCATCACTTTACTGTCACTGTGACACTGGCAGACCAGGTGCCAGCTCATGCCAAGGTCCTCATGTCTTCACTGAACACTGACAAACACAGTCCTGGAATACGTCTGGCTCACTTGTGTGTCAGTATTTCTAAAATACGTATTAGAGTTATAAAAATGTGTTTAGACTTTATTAAATTCTTGTGAGTTGCTGCCTGCACTAATCTCACCCATAACCTCTGTCTCCCATATTATAAGGTAATATCTGAACATTTGCATTGTAAGTTTCTGTGACTGTAAATCACCAGACAGGAGAGAGACATTAACTAATGTGAAATCCTCATCGTCAACAGATGGTGTTATGTCCTGCCCCACAAGAAGGCCCATCAACACCAGATGGACTAGTGTGGAACATTAAAGAGGACAAAAGTCTTTGTTGTTTACTCTCCTCTGTGAAGATGAGTCATGCAAGTGAATTCCTCCCATCAACTGAGTTTGCAGCTCAAAGCACAAAGGGGGAAGGGAATAAAACCCCCTAACAAGGAGGAACTGTATCTCTATGCTGCTTGGACTCTGAGAGCATGTCCACACAGCAAAGAAAAACCCTTGGCTGGCCCATGCCAGGTGACTCGGGCTCATGGGGCTCAGGCTATGGGGCTGTTTCATTGCTGTGAAGACTTCTTGGCTTGGGCTGGAGCCCGAGTTTTGGGCCCTTCCCACTCCCAGAGCCTGGGCTCCAGCCCAAGCCTAGAAATGTACACAGGAATGAAACAGCCTCTCAGCCTGAGTCCTGCGAGCACAAGGTGGCTGGCATCGTCCAGCCACGGGTATCTTGTTGCTGTGTAGACATACCCTGAGGGGCAAGGTTTTCTAAGTATAAGCAAGGGATCCCCAGCTGCTTAGCCTAGGTTAGCCCTATGGACATAGAGCTTGCTTATTATGGAATCATCTATTACTTTTTGAAACTTAAGATTTGAACTCATTTGTGTACCTGCTTTAATCTTGTAAATAGCTCTCTTGTTTCCTTTCCCTATGTAATGAATCTCTAGATAGTTTATTGTAGGATTGGCTACAAACGTTGTGTTTAGTGTGAGATCTAAGGTGTAATCGCCTGGGGTAGGAGACTGGTCCATTGGGACTGCCATTAACCTGAATATTGCTGTGATTCATGGTGTACGGGACCAAGGCAGGCTTACCTACCCAAGGGGACTGTCTATGACTCCATGTTCAGGCTGTTACAGTGCCTGAGGAATTCACACTTGATAATTTGTTGGTGAAACCTAAGTGCTTGTGAGATCTATAATCTGGGGTTTGTGCCCTGGTTCTTAACAGCCTGCCCTGAGGCTGGAACTCATGCTCTTGAGTGATGGCAGGACAGCCACGTTTTCACATCTCCTGGCTGCCTGCTTTATTGCACTCTCTGTGACCAGCCTGCGACCTTTTTGCTTGGCTGCTACTACCCTGACTTTTGTGACAGCCCTTTGCTTCCCCCACTCTGTCTACTGCAGCTCCTGTGCCTAGCTGGGCTCTGTCCCGTGCTGCCGTGGAGCGGGTGGGGCAGCTTGCACACTTCCTTCCATGTGTATAGTGCAGCACACTTTTCTCCCCGTGCAGGGTTTTTCCAAATAAGGCCTCTGGACTTTCTCCACGCCCTTTGCGCTCCCCTCTCCCAGTGGGCTCACTCTCCCGCACAGGCAGACTGCTGCTGCCTGCTCAGCATTGAGGAGCAAAAACTTTTAAGGCCAAAGAGCTGGTGCCCGGGCTGTGTGGCTGGAGCTGGCGTGGACTGATTGCATATCCCTCGCCAAACCCCTTCAGGGTCTCACCGAGCTCAGGAAGGATCAGACACACAAATCCGGGCCCCTGTCCCCTTCGGTAGGGGGACTACCCAGGGGCTTCAGCCTTTTCTATTTGTTATTCCTTGTAACACAAATAAACGTGTGCTCTCTGGGCTCCTCCTGGCTTCTCTCAGCTGGTCCTTTCTCTCTCTGGAGGCTGCGTTTTTTCTAAACAAATAACAAACCCACAAAGTTGGGAAAAGAACCAATACCCTGGACAGCCCCACTGTGGTATTTTCATACAAATGGGGCTGGGCTCGATCTGTGGGACTGAGCGCGCCTCTCCTGCTGGTGCTCCCACCTTCCTCACACCTTCCCCGCACCAGCAGAGGGACTGGGACAAGCGCTGCGCCTAATTAATTGTGATTGAAAGAGTTTCTGTCTCCAAACAGCACATTCTGGGTTTGCTGAGATGATAAAGACTCCAGGACAATTTCAGACTTAATTACAGACCCAATTCCAGGGAAGGGGGTGGGGGAGAAATCTTTGGAGGTCCCATTGCTGCAGTTCTACCCCCGCAGGGTGAGAGCTCACAATCTAAACAGGGTCAGGTCTAGTTTATCCTTGCACTGGAGATAACCAGGGGCTGCAGCAAATGAAGTTGTTGACTATGTGGGGCTCCTCCATTAAGTTGCTACTACACTTAAGCACCCCCTAGTGATCAGCATGCTACCTTTATGGACTAGCATACATGCCTTGAACCTATGCAGACTGGTTAATTACACGGCTGTATAATTATTTCAACAGTCTCCAAAGGGTTAAAGCTCATTCTCAACAGCACCCCTGATTGGAGGAGCACCCACACACCAGCTGCCCGTGGCTCTTCCTCCTCCAAGTTTCGCCTGCCTTGTGGATTTATTCTTTAATATGTCCCAGCTTTCACTTCCTGATACACTTGGAAATTTTCATCAAATTTCAGAGAGGCTTTATCGAGGATTTGCGCTATCTTTAAATACACTCTTCATTTGCTCTTCGGTTCCTGGCCTCTTAGTGCAGAAAAACGCCACACTCTCCTGTGTTATCGCTTCCCCAGCTAAAGAGCAGCAGGGCCTTAGTTTGCTATTCTCTCCACACCCCCAGTCTTTTCTGCACAGTTGCCTATAGCAAGTTTAACCGATCGGCACGTAGAGAAAAATCAGCAGTGGTCTAGTTCGGCCAAGTGAAGTGCATTGGTGGTGAAATATATTGTTTGTTCCGTCCTGGGGAAGGGGATATGGGGGCAGGGGGAGGTTCAAACATATTGTAAAAACTCACTCTCTGTTAACTATTATTTGTATTGCTGTAGTGCCTACGAGCACCTGTCATAGACAAGGATCCCATTGTGCTTGGGACCATACAAACATAGGGAAAAAAAGACAGAGCCTGCCCCAAGGAGCTTCCAATCTATGTATAAGACAAGGGACAACAGATGGACACAGACTAATAGATGAGGGAGTACAAGGAAACAATCTTGCTATTTTGTCACATCTGCAGCTATACTGACTCTGGGTGTCAGAGTCAAAAATGAAGCACTCTTGGGCCTGGACTGTGTTTGGGTGAGAGACTCCCAAGGATAAACTCAGGGTGCTGTAGACAGGAGAGCTGTTGACTCTGGAGGTGGCATGCTTCCTTTGAGTCAGCAATGACCCAATGTCCTAGCACCATGCTCTAGTGGAGGTACCTTGGTTCTTCCGAAACATGGGGGTCCTTCAAATTTATGCTCTTTTAAGATTTCTGAGCATTTACTGCAAGAGCAGAGGGGTTACTCTTGGTTTCCTAGCCAATTTCCAATTTAGGCAATTTCACTGTCTTCCTAAAATTGCCCCAGCTGTTTTAATCTGGACACAGTATTCTTCTCCTCTCTTAAACTGTTCTGTAGCATTGCTGGGTGGAGTTAAACAGCTGCCGTATCCCAGTGACTGGCTGAATAAGATTATTCTGATATTTCCTTGACCCTGAAGTTTTTACTTATTTCTTACTCTGGGAAAACTCTTGGCTTCAACATTGGATGAGGCAGGTGGAGATCATGTAATATATTCATGTCTCCCGCTCCTCTGAGGTGCTTATTCCACGCTCAGAATCCAGAGAGGGTTACTGCTAATAACTTACAGTTGCAACAGTTCCTTTCACTCCCAAAGGATCCCAAAGTGCCTTACGATTTTTATAACATAGGGACCACTCACCCAGTATAGACATACCACCACTTCCGTGGTGGACAGCCACGTAACAGCACAGAGCAACTTAGGACAGGGAGTGAAGAACTCGGTAGCCAAATGGAAACAGAGGAAGGAGTTTAAGTAGGCACAATCTAATTACCCACATTGGAATTAGGCTAGAACGCCAGGGGTACCAATGGAAGCCTTCCTGATCACAAAGGGCTTTCTGCTTTTGGCAGAGAAATAGAGCCCTAAGAAACATGCTGGGGAAACATGTTTATTACCAATACAGAGGGCAGAGTGCCCTGTGCTTTGGCACAGCTGCTCCACTTCCCACAGCGCCCTGTGTTTTACCATTGGTAGCTCTCATCCAAATACTGACCAGCCCTGCCGAGGCTTGCGTTGAGAGATCTGACAGGATCCGAGCCGAGGAGGTTTGGCTGCAGGCAGAATAATTCTTCCTTTTATGGAATTCTTCTGCTTCTCCCCCAACAACGGCCCTCAGATCCCTGCTTAGTAACAGGAGATTTTCTCCTTCTCTTGAGTCCTCACAACAACAATCTCACCCACGTAGAAACCAGCTCGCCTTCTGCAAAGAGCCTCCGCTACCCGGGTCTCTCATTTCAAGGAGGCTCCAGCTGCTTTAGGAGAGATGGAGGATGGCAGAGAGGGCAGGAGGTGGTTGGGGGGGGTTAGGGGGGCTTGTGTGAATGTACAAGCAATGCATTTCCCTGCCATACTGTAGTGTGCAGAAGTAGTAGGACTCAGGTGCTAATTTGAGATTTGAAGTATGGGGTCAGACGGGGGTGGGTGTCTTTCTAAGTCTCTTGATCATGTGGCTTGGAGATTCTGCTGCCGCTTCTGGAAAATTTAAGGAATTGGCCAAGAGATCAACAGCACAGAACTTAGCAGTAAAGTGGTTAGAGCCAATGTTAGTTATTTGCAGGAAATGCTGTGGGTAGGCATAACACTGGCCTCACACCCAACATCCTTTCTCACTTGACCAATAAGATTCAGTCTCTCATCTGGCAGGATTACCTGCCTATAGTTTTTCCCCATCAAGATGAGGTATATCCATCAGTCTGACTGTTCCTTCCTCAAGGCTGAGCAGAGCTTTCATCTTACGGGCTCAAGCTTTGGCATTTTAAGCACACTCCCCCTCTATTCCTCCTCATAATATATACAAGGATCTGCCCTGCCTGCGTAGGCTTGGAAAAGCTGTTGTGATTTCAACTGAATGAGCTCCCAGATAGGCTGCGAAAAATGGGATGAAAGAGTAGATGTGGTTCTGCAGAACTTCAGCCCAGATGTGTATCTTCAACAGACAAATCCCCAGGAAATATCAGCTATTGCCAGTCTGTGGTGCAGGAAGCTGAAAGTGGTTCATGGTACATTATGCATAGGAGTGGGGTGCTTTACAGACCATAGCTGTTACAGACTGGTCTGGCCTGCAGTAGTCCGATCTGAATCTAGACTTTGAACGCCCAAAGGTTGGGGCTGTTTGGATGCAGGGTTTTTGTTTGACCGTTATAGAAAGTAGAGTTCCACTGGGATAGGCTGATCTGGGGCCAGCTACCAGCGCAAGGCTCTCCAACTGCTGGCTGGGCGTCAGGGTCTAGGGGTCTCATTTTGTAAGCAGCAGGGAATAGGAATGGCCAGTTCAAGGTGCTGAAGATGAGCACCTCTGTGCCCCTCTAACACCATGGTGGGGCATTAGTTTAACGCTGACCAAGAGGGAAGGATGCCTTTTAGTAACTCACCATAACTTTCTGTAGCATCTGTTTTTTTTAGTGGTTTCTCCATCGAAGGACTCAGTAGGACTGAGCTTGCTCATCTTTTGAGATCTGGAAAGCCCACAGCCTGAGGTGGTAGTACGGCAGGCTGTCTAGGTAGGACCACTCTCTCAGGCCTAGGCAAGGTCGGGCTGGGTGAATCCACTTTTCTGTTGATTTGTCACTCAGGTGACAAATCGGTGAAAGAGGCCAAACTGACCGCTGAAGAGCCTGAAGTTTCCATTTACCCATAAAATAGGCACAGTAGAAGTATCATCAGTGTAAGCTACCCCCACGCAACACACTATGCACATGTTCCTTGGCTTTGACCTGGGCAATTCAGTGACTTAGCATCTCTGCGGAGATGGCCAATTAGTGCCATTCTAGGTTATCTTCTTGTGATGTACACTCCTGTTCGCTAGGAATTGGACAGGCCACCATCGCATGACACATAAGTCACCAAACAGGTATTAGAGAAGGATCACTTTAAGTGATGTAGACCTAGGCTGGCCTGGAATCAGTGCACTGCAATTCCACAGTGCAGCTCCAAGCCCCTTGGCCATTCAGCTTCCTCCCTCAGTGTGTGGCTCCCGAAACCTAGCATATACCAGGCAGAGGGTTATGCCGAGCATTGTAATACTGGAGCCTCAATCCTGTTTCTGGGGGTGTTCAGGTTAGTTTGTAGGTACTCTTTGGGAGGTGGCTGGGAGGTGTAGGTGGGTCGTTTGACCATATTCATTACGAGACCCTCCTGGCAGATAGTTTGTGGAGCAACAGCAATACGCGTACTCTCCCGCACCCATCTGTGCTCCTCCCCTGCTTATCCCTGCCCCCCATCTCCTGAATATGGTGACAGAGTTCCAGAATGGTGGCTGTCAGAAGGGAATTGGGTATAAAAGAGTGGAGAGGCCTAAATGGTAACTTTTCCATCCACAAGGGTGTGTGTGTGTCTAGTAGAAACCACAATATAGGAAATGTTTCCTGAATTTCAGCCTGTTTCCCCTTTGATCAGTTTTACGCCATTTCTCCAAGTTATACCCCCTTGCACCACCCAAAACTATTCCCTTCATTCCTTGATGTTCTCACTTTCAGATAGTTGGAGATAGGAATCATGTCCCCCCATTAATTCTCTCTTTGAGGCTGGGTAGTCAAGCGAGATGTCTTCCTTTTTTCCAGTCTTTTCTCATCACTCAGTTCCTTCAGCCCTTTAATAATTTCCATTGCCGAGAGCAGAACATGGCACCACTTTGCGGGCTGCATGTGATCCCTCTGCACATGCAGTTCAGCATTGCTTGCACCTCGCCCCTGTAAACACACATCCAAATTTATTTTATCTCTTGCCCTATCCTATGGATCACTGAATTAAATAGCCTTTACCCTCTCTCTTGCAACATGCAACCTATAAAGATGTCAGGCAACAATCAGTTGTATGACATTCAGATCCAGGTTTGGATTCTGCCACCCACTCAAAGTTTTATGGGTGTTTTGGATATAAGGTTTCTATAAAGAAAAATATTCAGTGTGATAGAGGGATTTAAAATGGTATATGGAAGTTCAGTCAGGATCTCCTATTTGTCCTCCCACAACACAAGAATAATAAAGTACAGGGTAGAGTTGGGCAAAAAATTTTGAGTCAAACGTTTTTTTCACCAAGAAGTGTAAATTCAGGTTGACAGAAACAATTAGCAAATTGATGCTGAATTTGCTGAACTGTTCTGGTTGGAAAAAGAATTGAAACATTTCATTTTTGAAATGAGACATTTCAATTTTTCAATTTGAGAAAACTTCGTTTAGAAATTTACTTCAATTTTTTTTTGAAGTTTAAAAAGCCAGGAAACTGAAATGTTTCATTTGACCTGAAATGATTTTTTTTTTGTTATGCTGAATTTTTTTTTTTTTTAAAGTTTGGTGTTGGGTCACTCTCACATTTTTTATATTTTGGTAGGGCTAGGAAACCAAAACATCTGTTCTTCACGCACTCTAGCACAAGGTAAATTTACAAGAGAAATAAGGAAGATTGTTGTGCAACAAATACTGAACTGGTGGCTCTCACAGCTATGAGGCATGACTGGAGAAATAGCTGAGTAAGATTCAGAAAAAGATTAACACCTTTATGAATAAGAAATACGTCTGCAGTAAGTCTCTCTATGATAAAAAGTACAAAGGCCATCGATCCTCAGACTTCAGGGATAAATTGATCAAGAGCTGGTTAGAGAGAAATCTTCACCACTCCACCATAGTATAGTATTACACCTTACAGGCTTAGCGCTGCATACAGTGAAGTCAATGGCAAAACTATTGTCTTCAGTAGGTGCGGGAAGTGTGTGTCTGTGTGCGTAGGGGAGTGATTAAACTTATCTCTGAAGCATTTAGAATTGGCTGCTGCTGGAGACAGGAAAAACCAACCAGATGGACCATTTATTTGTGTCTATGTAGCAGATGGTGGGATACTGGTCGACATGAACTATTTGTCTGCTCTGGTGTGGCAGTTTGTATGTTCCTTAGTTCTGCCACCTATAGAAAAGCTTTAGAAAATTCAGTGTACCACTCAGAACCACCCACACTGAATTCCCTGCTCAGCAGAACAAAAGATTCCGGGATTCTGCTCTGCAGTTTGACCCTGACTGCATCCTTCCCTTCTCTCGCCTCCTGCCTCAGATTAGTTGTCCTTATAACGCACAATGTGCACTTTGGTGTAAATGAGAGGAAGGGGTTGTTGGAAGCTAAAAGATTTTATTCCCTGCTCTTCCCCCCACCCCCACTTCCCTGCTGGCAGCCAAATAACATGTCTTGTCTCTAAGCAGTATTCGCAGTGTATAATTTAGGGCCTATAAATAGATGGCTGTTATTAACAAAAAAAAATCACATACACACATTTTCTCCCCTTTCCAGGCATCAGCCAAACCACTCCAGGGAGAGAATGGAAGCCACTTTAAATGGGAGGCACGCAACTCCCATCCAGGTGGCTGTGTTTCTCTCTACTTCTGCCTTCCTTTTTATTCAGTTTATTCTGCCCCATCTCTTTCCCCCTCAACGTTTTTCTCTTTCTCCATCTGTGCCTGCCTATGCCCCTCCCACATGCTATCTCTGTCCACACCCAGCCATCTGTCACTCCCACCTGCCTCTGCTCCTCCTGTGTGTTTCCTGCTTCCTTCCCCCAGTCCTCCATCCTCACCCATCTTAAGTAAAGTTCCCACTGGATAAAAGAGGAGCTGAGACTCTGAGAAAGAGAGACAGAGGGTGACAGGGATTGAAGCAGGGGGCCAAAGCCATAAAAAAAGCATGGAACCAGTGTAACTGCTCACCAAATAGCACACACAGGCTGGATTCCTCTGCCCAGCCCCCAGCCAGAGTAGCTAGTCTGGGCACTTGGCATTGCCGCAGGAGGAAAGGGACAGGGGAGAGGAAATTGTCCTTGGCAGATTGTGAAGCAACCACAGCACAGCAGTAGGGCAGCTACATCCACCTAAAGACTGGAGTAGCTCCCACAGCCCTAGTGTCTCTTCCCCTGCAAGGAGATGGACTCTCTATGTCAGAACAGCCCCACCGTGGGCTCCCAAAATCTTGCTTCCTTTGTGCAACAGGGGTGAACAAGTCCAGGGGTTTTGCCAGGGCCAGCTCCAGGCACCAGCCGACCAAGCACATGCTTGGGGTGGCACCTTGTAAGGAGCAGCCAATCTTGGGGTAACGGGGTGGCGCTCGGGTTTTTTTGTTGTTGTTTTGGTTCAGCGGCGCTCGGGGGGGGGGGGGGTTGTTACAGCGGGAAGGTTCAAGGGAAAAGCAGCAAAGAATGGAGTACAGACCTTGGCTGCTGACTAGAGGACCCTGAACTGGAACCCAGAGTAGAGGGCAGGCCCAGGGAGAGACACCGCTAGAGGAGGGTGCAATGCCTGGCCAGGATTACCAGAGTGGCCAGGAGGAGGTACCACCTGCAGTGAGTGGACCCTGTGATGAGGTTCTTTATTTGGCATCCAGTTGCTGGGCCTTTGGGGTTCATGTTTTCAAGCTTTTTTCCATAACCATGAGGGCTAGAAACTTATCTTTTTTAAAAAGATGAAAGCTGAGATTCTCACATCATCCCAGGATTCCAGGAGCTGGGGCTTTAAAAATGTCAAATATCACTAGACTCTAGGGTGACCATATGTCCTGTTTTGGCCGGGACAGTCCTTTTTTAAGCCCTGTCCCGGACATCCTGACTTTTGGGCAAAACTGGTTATTTGTCCCATTTGCTCTTGCCAACTGATCAGTTGCCAAGAGCAAATGGGACAAATGCGCAGTTTTGCCAAAAAAAGAGGGGCATCCCCCCCAGGGGACACAGAGGAACATTTGGCGAAGTTGGAGGGCTGACAGCCCCGGGCAGTGTCCTGTTTTCACTTTGGAAAATATGGCCAAGTCTCTACCAGTCTCACAATGTCACTGTGAGAGTTGGTGTAACAGGGTATGCGCTGCTCCTGCCTTTTCGCACCACAGAAACCGGCTCTGACTCTACCGGTAGCATATCCACCATGCCGTTTGTTTGAGTTCCCTCCACCAGCAGCCTTACAGCCCCATGCAACACTACTAGTGCAATATCCCCTGTGCTTTCAGCCCTCTTCTCAGGAGCAGGGGTCTCCCTCCCTTGAGGCCCCTGGACTCAGCTAGCCCTGTTCCTCTCCCCACGTCCTGTGCCTCTTGGCTCATTAGCTCTCCCAGCCCACTGGCCTGCTTAGTTAATTACCTTTAATTACCCCAACTAGCTTTCTCAGGGGAACTAATGGGTGTCAGAGTGCTGGCTCCCGATTGGCACCACGGGGCTAGAGGCCTTTCCTCGGCTGGGAAGGAGGGGGCAGCACACGTACCATGGCTCCCTGCGAAATGCACTGGCAGTGTGGGAATGGAGGGTGGGGGCCGTGGCCAATAGGAACATAGAACTGCCCTGTAAGGAAAGTGGGAGTTGCAAATGGCACAGGCCAAGTGGCAGTACCCAGCAAATCCCCTATCGCCTGTTAGCAAATGGTACAAGCAGGCATGCACAGGAGGAGGAAGTGGGGCTGTAGGGTGACCAGATGTCCCGATTATATAGGGACACTCCTGATATTTGGGGCTTTGTCTTATAGAGGTACCTATTACCCCCCACCCCCGTCCTGATTTTTTTACACTTGCTGTCTGGTTGCCCTGCGTGGATGGAACCTTCTGATCTTGGGTTGGGGGAGAGAACTCTCTTGCACCTGAAAATGCACCCTCTGTACTTTCTTCCTGAGCGGTGCAGAGCACAGTTAGGAGGGTGATTGTTCAGGGACAAATGATTTTGGACTTGCTCTGGGGGCCTTTACTTTCTAGGGTGACCAGATGTCCCGATTTTATAGGGACAGTCCCGATTTTTGGGTCTTTTTCTTATATAGGCTCCTATTACCCCCACCCCACCCCCGTCCTGATTTTTCACACTTGCTGCCTGGTCACCCTATTATTTTCCTCTCTGCACCTCTGACAGGTATCTCCCCTGCCTTCCTGTGATCACCCCCATGCCCAAACCAGAGCCTTTCCCAACTGCCTGAGGACACATGGTTTTATTTTGCAGCATGGGGATGGCCGTCCCTTGAAATCAGCCTGCACTGCGGAGGGAATGTGAGTGTTTGTGGGGGGCGGAGGGGAGGAGTAGTTAGCAGAGGAAGAAGAGACAGGCTCAAGGTTGTGGGCAGCAGAGAGGCCTGTGGAATGCTCAATGAGCCCCGCAGTGGCCCCCAGAGACCTTCCTGTGTGAGGCGAGAACAGTCTCTGGGCCAGAATGAATTCTCAACAAGGCTGATGGACCAGAACAGAATGGATAATGAAACAGACCAAGCTGGGGAGGGGAGTACATAAGCCCACTTGCCTGCCAGTCCCTCAAGAGTGTGGGGTGGGGAGAGATTCAATATGGGCAATGGGAGATCAAGCTGCCTCTTCCCAAGACACCTGGGATGGATGGAACAACTTGAACACACAGGAATAAAGCTTCCATGTGTTTTGATGTCGTGGGTCCCTGCTAACCATTTGCTAATGGGCGACAATGTCTCGTGGTCACAGGTGCTGGAACTAAGGGTGCTGGGGTGCTGCTGCACCTCCTGGCTTGAAGTGGTTTCCATCATATACAGGATTTACAGTTTGGTTCAATGACTCTCAACACCCCCACTATACCAATTGACCCAGCACCCCTGCATGTGCTTCATCCCAAAGAATCCCAGAGCACCTGAAGCCATACACAGGAGTCGCTTCACCAGCCACTGAAGTGTAGCCATCTCTGGGGCAGAAGCAAAGTAGCTGTTCTAATGGCGCACAGCAACACAACAGCCAATGACAGAAATGAGAATGCCATAATGTAAGGTTGGCCCAATGTAATCACTCAGTCTGGAATCTCTCCAAGACACTGGGGTTGCCCCCCGCCTTCCTTGTTAAAAATGCCATGCAATTTGTAATGACCCCATGCATTCAGGACCTTGGTTTCACCTCTCATCTGAAAGAGGATGCCTCCAGAACAGGGTGACCAGAAAGCAAGTGTGAAAAACTGGGACAGGGAGTGTGTGTGTGTGTGTGAGGGTCTCGACGGACCACTTAATGATCTTTCCAAATGTTGTTTGTAGCATTAGCTAACTATTGTAAAGCGCTTTGGATAAAAGTGCTATATATAAAAAAACTTAATAATAATTAACATTTTTTGTTCTACAAATAAAAGCACACACCTCATATTTTAATATCAGTAGTCTTACCTTTCTAAAGTGATGGACGCGTCCTCTCTCCCCCTCCGTGGCAGCCCCCAAGCTGGGACTGGGAAGGAGGGGTTGTCTCTCCCACACCACAGCAGCCTCAGAGCTGAGGTTGGGAAGGAGGGCCGTCTCTGTCCCGCAGCCACAGCCCTGGAGCTGGGGAAAGTCGCCTCTTTCTCTGGCCGCCGTAGCCCTGCACATCCCAAATTCCTCCTACCCCCTCTTCTCACCCCACTGCCCCCTCCCATCTACTCTGTATTCCCCCCCAAGGCCACCACCTCACCTTACACGTGCGTCTTCTCCAGGGTCCAGGCACCTAATTAGTAAAGCCACGCCTGCACGGCTCCACTAATTAGGTGGGTGGCCCTTCATTCTCTCTTGTGCAGCCGCCCAGGCACACACCTTAGCGGGAACTATCCATGGACCACCTGAATGGAGCTCGCAGACCACTGGTGGTCCGTGGACCACAGTTTGAGAAACTCTGATGTACATCACAGCTATGTCACCATTAGCGGCTGCTCCATTGTGTTCAAGCAACGTGAAAGGCCAGTCCCAGGCAGAGGCATCAGATTCCATAGCCTTGGATTGTGCTTTCCTGGGGGAGTTTAGTTAGTTGGTTTTTTTAAATAATTTCCTGGAGGCTGGCAGTTTTTTCACAGCATGCATGTTTATGGTGGGGATTTTAATTATTTATTTTTCTCATATTTCATTGCACATTTGTGTGTCACTGAACACTTATGGTTTTTGTGTCTTGGAATCTAGCCCTGAGCTGCCTTCTTGGGCTTTTGAATTTTAATGTAGGAAATTATGTACAGCATCTGCTAAAAATAACATCTTAAGTGTCCTCTAAAAAGGGTGGTCCTCAAAACAGTGGTACCTTAAAATTACAAAGAGGAATGTGAGAGGCCAAGGCCTGGAATCGAGAACCTTGTTGACAGCCCTGTGTTGTGGGAATCAAATCTCTAGAGAAAATGAGTCTACAGTTAGAGTACTGGGAGCAGCACTGCAGCTTTAAGGATGATGGTTTTCCATTCTCAATCCCTCTCTTCAGTCTCTGGAACTTTCACACGCATTTTCCTATTGTGCTGAAACATCTCCTGCCTGGCCTCAGACCAAAGGGGAATGAATATCTCTGGGAAAGTTCAACAGAAACAATTCAGCAGTTTTGAGTTAGGGAAATGTGAAAAACAGAGTCTGAGGTGCTGAGCACCCAAAACACCAGTTGTTAGTGCACTGTCTGGATGTTTAATACCTCTGAAAGTCAGGCCAGAGGTGCACGTGTTCAGCTTTAAAAAGAAGAGTACTGCTGTTTTAGGTACGAAAATATTTGTTAGTTGGCATTTAGATAACAGGTTAAATGGCTGAGATCTATAACTTCAAACTTTGCCCCGTCCAGTGCTCACCAAGGAACAGTTGTTTAGCTAAGTCTTGAAGAGGTGTGTATGTGTGTGTGTGTGTAAAACAACCAACCAAAGCTATGTTATAGAAATCTACAGACCATATGTACTGTATACATTTCCTTAACAATGTAGTAATGCATTTTCATGCATGTGTTCCACTTGCAACTGTGCATCTAAATTACTAAGGAAAACTTGTCTAGCAGCTGCCTGTTATATAATTTATAATTACTAATTTAACTATTCACTTACAGATGCAACTTGATGTGACCACAGGCGCCAACTTTTTTCTGGGCCGGTGGGATCTCGCGCCCCCACCCCGACTCCACCCCTGCCCCAAAGTCCCCGCCCTAACTCCACCCCTCCCTGGCCCTATTGGACCCCTCCCCAAATCCCCACCCCAGGCCTGCCTCCTCCCCCAAGCACTCTGCATTCACCCTCCTCTCCCCTCCCTCCCAGGCTTGCAACGTGAAACACCTGTTTCGTGGCGCAAGCGCTGGGAGGGAGGGGGGAGAAGCAGGATGCGGCAGCGCGCTCAGGGGAGGAGGCGGAGGCGGAGGTGAGCTGGGGCATGGGGGCAGGGTGGGGAGCTGCCGGTGGGTGCAGAGCACCCACCAATTTTTCCCCGTGGGTGCTCCAGCCCTGGAGAACCCATGGAGTCGACGCCTATGGATGTGACTAACTGGCATGGGTATCTGCCAGAGCCGGATTAACCCATAGGCTAATAAGGCTATAGTTTTAGGCCCCATTTTAGGCCCTCCTATTTTTAGGCCCCACTGTTGGCCCTCCATTCCATATTGAAGTAACAGCTGAGCAACGGTAGCGGGGCCATCGGAAATTTTTTTGTCTCATTAGATATCATTTTGTACAAATTAATCCATCAAGATTGTGAATTCAATTTATGGTGGTTGTGATTTTGTCTTCGTGAGCTAAGCAAGTGTTTGTGGGCCCAAGCAATATTGAACTTTGTACACAGTAGGCCTACACTGGACAATAGAAACCATGTCGAAGAAAGGAGGATGGCGGAAATTGAAGGAGGCCAAAGAAAGATGGCAAAGACAAGATGTAGTGCTGAAAGGTTCTCCTTCGCTCCTAACGTTTTCCCTCCTACTAAGTCTGGTGGTGAGAAAGTCCAGGTGAATACCAGACCAAGTGAACCTGCTGTGCCTGTGCCTCATGAAAAGGAGCAGCCTCCTGTGACTTCTCTAGCTGCAGTCTCACCCCACTCCTCTGAAGACTTTCCCAGTGATAGTAATAAAAAAAAATCCCAGGCGAGTGGGACATGACTTCTGAAGATCTCAGTGCATACTGGACTGAGAAGGGCCCACAGAAATACCAGAATCTAGATGCTGACTTTTCATTGACAAAGCGAGAGTACACCAATCAGAATCGTTATCTGACCAAATCAATGTTTGAATATGTGATGCCGAACAAACAGATTGGCAAGCGAGAATGGCTCATCTATTCGCCTTCTAAGAAGAAAGTGTACTGTTTTTATTGCTGCCTGTTTTCTGATACCAAAAAGTAGGGAATGTTCTGCGAAGGTTTCAGTGATTGGAAGATTACTGAATATATTAACAATCATATAATGAGTGAGCAGCATATATTGTCAATTAGCAGCTACCATGCCCGAAAGAAAGTTAGTGGCAGAATTGATACCCAAATGGAAAACCAGTTTTTGGAAGCTCGCACTTATTAGAAGAATGTTCTCAGACGTTTTTCTTGCTGAGCGTGGTCTGCCATTCCGTGGCTCAGATGAGACTGTTGGATCAAAACACAATGGCAACTACCTTGGCGTACCAAAGCTAATCGCTAAAGTTCGACCCTTCCTTAGCTCAGCATATCAATGAACATGCAAATCATGGAAAAGGCCATACATCATATCTATCAAAGACTATTTGTGATGAATTCATTGCACTGCTGGCAAAGAAGACGCTATCAGCCATTGGAGATGAGATCAAAGATGTGGGATATCTTTCAGTGTCCATTGACTCAGCATCGAATGTGTCACATGTAGATCAGCTGACTGTCATCTTGCATTATGTGCTACCCAGCGGACCAGTTGAGCATCTTATGACCTTCAAAAACATCACCAGCCACACAGGGGAGAAACTTGCCTTGTACCTACTGGATTTCCTCACCGAATATGGGATTGACATCAGCCTTTGTCGTGGCCAAAGCTACAACAATGCAAGTAATATGAGTGGCAAATATTCAGGGGTGCAGGCAAAGATAAAAGTGTGCAATGCTTTGGTTGGTTACATACCATGTGCTGCACGCTCACTCAACCTTGTTGGCTAGTCTGTCGTGGATTGTTGTGTTGAAGCAGATTCCTTTTTTTGGATTTGTCCAAGAATTGTACAATTTTTAGTCTGCATCAACCAGTCATTGGATGATTCTTAGAGATTCACTACCAAAGGGATGCCCAGTGCCCAAATCACTCTCAGGGACACGGTGGAGTGCCAGTGCTGAAGCTGTGAATGCAGTTGTTCTGGAATACCCCAACATCCTTGAAGCGCTGGAGAGCATCAAGAATGATGAATCTCAAAAATTAGCAACAAGAAAAGATGCGAAGATCCCGAGTCATGCAATGCGCACTTTGGAAACTGGTATTTTGTGTGAGGTCTGGAATGATATACTTCAGCCATTCAGCAGGTGCAGTCTAAGCTTGCAAAGTGCTCAAATTGACCTTTCCATTGTTGTAAACCTAATGAGGAGTCTTGGAACTGTTCTTCAACAGATGCGGGATAGTTCTGATGAGTATGAAATTCAGGGGGCTGTAGGGACTGCTAACCATGAGAATAAGTCAGCCAAGTGCTGCAAAAGACAGAAGACATGTAACGATGCAACTGCCCACTCATTCAGTGACAAGGAGGCCTTTAGAGTTAATACCTTCATCACAATCATCGACAAACTCAAGAGTTCATTGGAACATCGGATCGAGGCTTAAGAAAATTTTGACAAAACCTTTAGAGTACTGACATATTTTTCGCCTAACATTTCAAGTTCCGAAGTCAGTGAAGGTATCAAACGTCTGTGTCAGAAGTACCCAGACGATCTCCAAGTAGATTTTGCTAAAGAATTTTTTCAATTTGTTGACTTCACATCACTCTCAGATATAGAGAGAAAAGATGATGAAAGCAAATCTATTTGGATGTACCGAGTTATCACTGAATCCAATGTGATAGAATGTTTCCCAAATGTTGAAACTGCATTACGGCTGTATTTGTCACTAATGATCACTAGCTGTAGTGGAGAATATTCCTTCTCCCTTCTAGCAAGGATCAAAAACGTCCTCCGATTCACCATGACTTAAGAGCATCTCAGTGCTTTGTCCCTCTTGAGCACTGAGAACGAAATCATCAGGTCTTTGAGTTATGATGACATCATTCATGACTTTGTATGTATGTATGTAGATAAATGTTTGATGACTTCATAATTTTTTTTGCAATATGTAATTTATATTTAGGCCCTTCCCTTCCATTAGCCTTAGGCCCCTCATAACTTTAATCCAGCCCTGGTATCTGCAGATCCGTGATTTGTAAGCTGGTCAGAGAAACTGTTTGCACCACAAGTACAATTGGATGTACCTAGTAAAATGGCTTCCTTACTGCAATACTGACCCACTGCCACCAGTTTATACCTAGAAGAAATTGGTTACAGGCTATTCACACAGCACATAAATATCCTGTGTTAATATAAAGCAAATGTCCACAGGAAGTGCAGCACCTTAGATGGGAACTCTGTAAACTGATGATGTTATATTCATGTACATAGCCACATTTAAATCCAGATTGGATGTTTGTCTGAAAGATCTGCTCTAGAAATTATTTTGGGGAAGTTCTGTGGCCTATCACAATGATCCCTTGTGGCCTTGGAATCTAGCAATCACATTGTACCAAAACATTTTTCCTACCTGAATTGAATAGGAACACTGCACCAATTGTCAGTATATCAGATGGTTTCTGTCATCCAAAACCTGCCTGTTTAACATTTACCAGGATACCTACCTCTCTGCGTACATACAAATTGGTCTGTGCACACATTTGTGAATCTACCTGTGTATGTACCTGTAAAATCCTTTTTAAAAACACCAAGAGCCAGTCAAAATAACTTGGACTTTATTGACTAGAAGTATTAAAAATAAATCAAAGTTACAATGTTCCAGATGAAGGTATTTTACCTTTGAATGCTGCAGGGCTTGAGCAGAGATCATTAATGTCCCCGGTTGCCACTTCAGCAACAGACAGCCAACAATTCCAGCCTAAAGGCTTGATTCTCTATTTCAACCACGTTACACTGAACTCAAGAGTAGGCGCGAAAAGAGGTTTTATGCCTCTTTTGTGCCTTTCTGTATTCTGTGGATGTCCAGGGGCCTAGTCAGCCCCTGGTGTAAGTTAGATTAGCCTCAGGGCAGTGCTAACGTGCATTCGGATTGCTCTCAGCCACCAGACATTGTTGCAGCAGCTGAGACTAGCTGCAGAGCAGTGGTGATCCAGCCACAATCCCGGCATGCTCCCTGTGCTGGAGGCTGTGAGGGACGGTGGCCTAGAGCTGGCAGAGCTTGATTTTATATTTTTAAATAACAGAGAATGTGCAAGATTTTATTTCCCCTGCTGTTATTTTAACTCCCTTTGGTGACATAGGGACCTCGGCAGGGTAATATGGCTATTCAGTTCTGGTCCATGTGGTTGTCATCTCATTGCCTAATCAGATTTTCCCCCCTCCATCTCTCCTATGTTAGGAGATGTAGGGCCTGATTCTGGTCTCACAAAAACTGGTGTAAACCAGCTGTAACTCTGTTGAACTCAGTGGAGTTACGTTAGCCTGAAACTGGTGTGAAAGTAGAATCAGACCCAATGTTGGTGCTGTTGTGGAGAGCTGTTCCCCGGCTCCTCCTTAGCACCCGGAGAGGTTCTGGTGACATGTAAAGTGGATGGCAAAGCAATGGAGCTGAAATCCCCCAAATCTGACACTCACAGACCTCAGCCTGTTTAGAAGAAGAACTTAAGGAAGCCAGATCCTTGCCTAGTCCAATGAGCGAGCGACTAGTATCCGCATATGAGCAGAGGGGGGTGGGAGGGAGAAGCTAGAAAATGTGGGGGAGGGGAAGGGAAAGAAAGAGGTGACAAGAGAGTATGGATGAGACTGAATTCCAGAGATTGGGGGTGGAGGGAAAGAGAGGAAGAGGGGAGAAATGATGGAGAGTATGTGAGAAAGAAACAGAAAGGAGAGGGAAAGAATAGGGGGTGGTGAAGAGGACAAGGGGGAGGCAAAGAGAGACTCATTTCGGCTTTAGATTTTTTTTTCTCCTGCTCTTTATAAATCCTCCCTTTACGGGTCCTTCACTGCCAATGGTGAGCTGCCAGGGAGGTGAGGGTTATAAGAAAGAAAAATGCCAGTGGGGGTCTCGGAGGGTTTGGGGGCACGCTCCATTGGTGCTGTGCGCTCCTTGCTCTCTTTCTCCTCGCTGATGAAAAATTCATGATCACACTTGGATCAGCGTGTGTGTATGAGCGTGCCACAGACAAGCAGTGCAACAAAAACCAGGAGTCAGTTTAGCTCCAGGTGCTGTTGGATTAGAAAACCTTTCCCTCACCACAGCTGCCTGCTCCCCACTTTCTAAAACTCATACTGCACCCCTTGCATAGCAAACACCATGCTAAGCCCCCGTCTCTTCCACTGACCACTAAGGGGCCTTCGCTTTGAAGGGTGCTGCTAGCTTATCCCTCAGTGAGTTTCATATTCTGTTTGTGTAGTCCGTTCTATGATCCTGCCCGGCCCTCCTTTGCACCTAGCCGTCACCCTCCTCAGTTACGTGCATGCTTTACGGCCCATATTTTGATACCCCTTGGCCTGGTCTACACTAGGACTTTAATTCGGATTTAGCTGCCTTAATCCGAATTAACCCTTCACCCGTCCACACTACAGAGCCAGTTAATTCGAATTAAAGGGCCCTTTAAATCGATTTCTGTACTCCACCTCGACGAACGGAGTAGAGCCTAAATCGATTTTGTTAATTCGAATTAGGGTTAGTGTGGACGCACACCACCGAATTACTGTGTTTAAGTTAATGGGGTAGTGTGGCCGCACACCACCGAATTAATGTGGTTTAAAACCGAATTAAGGTGCTTAGTGTGGCCGCGCACAATCGAATTTATACAACCTGTTTCCCAAATTCGAATTATCTAAATTCGGATTAATCCTGTAGTGTAGACATACCCTTACTTATGCTTACACCACAAGCAGGTGTAGGTGTGGTGGTGATAGAACTGCTTGTGGAGTAAGGTACTAGTCAGTGCAAGTAATGGCATCACAGTCTGGCCCTAAGATTACACAGCATATAACTAGCAATACAAGATAATACATTCTATGCAGTTCGTGCACGGAAGATTTTAGAATTTTTTTTAGCTTTAATGCCCCTGTGCCCCTGAACTGTTGTTTTACACTGTGATCAGAGCTAGAAACATTGATGCAATAATAGTAGCACCCATCTATCTCTGTACCATGCCCATTTCTTATTGCAAAACAGTCATGCTGATGGGTTTCCAGCCAAGACATAAAGCACATAAATTACTGAGAAATCAATAAATGACTCAATGATTTTAAAGTGACTAAAATGAAACAGATCTTATTTATGTTAATGAAAATGACTGACAGTTCTAGCACCTGTCTTCCTGAAGGATCTGTAACTGCTTCACAGACTGCATATACAGCAATCATTCAACCACAGCTGAAAATGCAGCTACCTCTGGGGTAGATCGTGACCACTGACTAAAAATGCATGAAAACATGGTACAGCTGTATAAAACAGGAAGTGAAGAATAACACTTCTAATTGAAATTGTTGGGGAGAATTTTAGGTAGGTGGAATGTAATTACAAATTGGAATTTGACCAGACACTGAGCTAACACCTCTAATCTTGTGAAAAACGCCTGCCATAGACTATCTAGAGTTTGATTTTTCAGGAATTTGAAGATTGAGGTCCATGTGGCTCTGGTGTGTGTGAAATTGCACACCTGCTTTCTTCATGTAATGATTGCAGTTGTGCATACAGATGCAACTAAAAAAAAAAAAACCTATTTGCAAGTGCAAAATGCCTGATTTCCATAAGGAGTTCTGCAATTGTATACAAAAGCTGGTGCACCTCAGGTCTTAAATTCTGAAAATCTGTCTTTGAATGAGCAGGCGTGGGCAGACTCCTGATTTTACATCTCATCCAAATCCAGTAAGTTATTTATCTTCCCTTCTGCTATTACTCAGATTTCAAGTCACCGCTTGGAAAGCCACCTTTAAACCATTTAGTATATCTGTGGCTTATTGCAAAGTTAACTCCTGGATGACCTTGTGTGTGTGTGTGTGTGTGTGTGTGTGTGTGTGTGTGTGTTGTTCCTATTTTAGGCACTCGGATAGAGGACCTCTCAATTTAACAATCTTATCACCTAACATCTGGGCTGCTCATATGAACTCGCCCCCTAATTATACAAGAAAAAATGGGCCATCTCCTCAGTGGGTGTAAGTGAACATGACTCCAGCAAAATCACTGGTGCTTTGCTGATTTACCACAGCTGAGGATCTGGCCCAGTTCAGTGATCTACAACTGTTAGGGTACGCAGGTGCTACAGGGAGCAGATAATATGTCGCATCAGCATACAGAACTCATGCACGTCAGCCATAAGAAGCCAAGGAAACTGTCCAGTGAGGTAAAGGGAACCCTCCATATGCGTAGTTTTACTTGTATGTTTGGGGGGCCCACATGTGGGGGGGGCAAATTGCAGTTTGGGGAGCAATGACCCCTGATTCCCCCCTAAGCTATGTCCATGGGACCCTCCCTCAACTGTCACTGGTTACTAGAGGTATTCAGAGCACTTTGTTGAGGCTGAAACATGTCACAGCTGAAAAACACTGTGCCAAATGAGAGACTTGAACCTGTCCAAAAATGGACATTCTGACACAATTCTGTTGCCGTGGAAAGGTTCTGTTGTTCTATGTGGCATGAAAACAAATTTTGAAACCTCGAAAGTTGCCGCAAAGCAGAATTGTCACCCTCCAGTTGGCTTTACTGGCGACAGATTATAGCTTCTTTTCGTTCCTCCAGTCCCTGGGGGTAGAACAGTACCAACTGTTGAACTTGGAGAAACGACTCCCTTCTGCTGGGAGGTCTCCCCCTGGTACCAGATCAGTAATGCTCTGCACCCTCTTTCATCTCTCCTCCAGACACACTTTCCTCAGTGCTGGGCCAGGGAAACACCCCCCTGGTGCTAGATTAAGGAAATGATCCTGTTTAGGCAGGAAAATCCCTCACTATCTCCCAGGAAAATGAGTGAGGGAAATGCTCCTCCTCTGAATCAATGATTCTGCCCTGTAATCTTGGTGAAGGGTTGGAGAAATGGCTCCCCCTTGTGCTGAGTCAGGAATGCCTCAGGTGCTGAGTTTGAGAGTCAGAGAAATGCTTTCCTCTTGCTGGGCAGCACATCTTGGCACATGTTCTGAACAGACGTATATAATTCTATGAATGTTTCTCTCACCTGGCTCCTGTCCTTCCTTCCTCCTTCAGTGCCCATGATTCAGGTAAAACATCCTAGATCCATATGAAAATATTGCCATGTGGGGCAAGAGGGATCTAAGTGGGTTTTCTTAAGGAGGATAAAGTGTGTGTGGTGGGGGGAAGAGAGTTGAGGCGGAGGTATCTGGTATACTCACTTTTCACAGTCTATTCTAAATATGGCCAGACCCTGACCCCTTCCCCCGCAGCACGCACACGATCCATACACACACTTCTGGTGCATGGCTGCACTCCGGTCACACACTGGCTGCATAACAAGTTCAGAGAAATCCATGATGCGGAACAAGCAGAGCTGGAAGCCATGAGAGAAGGAGGAGGGCAGAGCAAGGAGGCGGGGGGGAGGGGCTGCCACTCCTGTGTGCGGATTCAGTCCTCAGCGACTGCTTATTTGCACCCCAGCCAAATAGAGCTTTTGCCTTCTGCACAGTTCATTTTATTTATTTATTTATTATTTTTATACAAAATGGTGACTGAAGTCTCAGGGCACCCGTACACCATTAAAATTCAAGGTGGCTGAATAAAGCTGCCATGGCTGGGGGAATTGTACAGATGTGAAATGGGAGCGAGGGGTCCCTTCGGAGAGCAGGGCGTCTGGCTGTGTAGCATTCAGCTCCCTCCCACTGCCCCCTGCACATTCCCAGTTGGGAAGAGTGGGGTGAGTCAAGTGGTGAAAAGATTTTTAGACTGTAAAGATCAGAGTGTGTGTGTGTGTGTGTGTGTGTGTGTGTGACATTAAGTGTAAGATGCCTCTTGTGTGTTTATAAATCTAAACAAATAAAGCTATATACAAAC
This sequence comes from Terrapene triunguis, assembly GCF_002925995.2. NCBI lineage: Eukaryota > Metazoa > Chordata > Testudines > Emydidae > Terrapene > Terrapene triunguis. Next base: position 81,958,049 of record NW_020664419.1, on the reverse strand, counting down.
CCTGTGTAAACTTAGCTATGGATATGAAAAGAATCCTCACCCCCACCAACTGCCAGGGCTACTGCTCTTTCCTGTGGTAGGCAGGAACAGTTACTGGGCCTGGGTTACTGCCTCTTTACTCCCTAGGTTAGTGGTTCTAATACTGCACTTGCCTGAGGGGACTGACTAGATAAAGAGTGGGAGAAGGATCTTTTCACATCAGGTGTCTGATTTTTGAGCTTGCTGAGAGTGGTTTTACATTAGTTACTCCTTAGCTACATCACTGTCATCGAGATCAGAATCCGGCCCTATGTCATTGGTTCCAATGCACCACCCGGCTGGGAGGAGGTGCGTGGCTAGCTGGTTCTTGCTCACATGCTCAGGGTCTAACTGATCACCATATATGGGGTTGGGGAAGGAATTTTCTGCCGGTTCAGCTTGGCAGGGACCTTGTGGGGGTTTCATCTTGCTCTGCAGTGTGGGTTGCGGGTCACTTCCCAGTATCATCTGGATCGATGTCCCTAAAACATTTCCCTGCCATTGCAGGGGCCGGGGGGATTGGTGCAACTTGGGCTGTAATACCTGTGGGCTGTAATACCTTGGTCTAACTTCAGTGGTTGGGTTCAGCGTGTGCATGCTGGGTAGTGCTGGTGGCCTGTGATATGCCGGAGGTCAGACTAGATAATCTGGTGGTGCCTTCTGGCCTCAAATTCTATGACTCTGACTGAATATTGCTATTATCTGGGTTTTCGGATTTGGGTGGAAACACTTTGCTTTGCTGTCTAATCCCCCACCCCTAGTCCTCCACAATCAACAGAATGGTGCTGGCTGGCTTTGTAGTCCTCCTCAGGCAGAGGGAGGGAAGATGTCAGCAGATGAGTCTGAGCTGTAGCACCCTATGTAGATACATACAAATGGCTCCAGTCCCCATAGTAACTCAGTGCCCTCCAAGTATTTATGGATTTTTCTGCACAGCACTTCTGAGATGGAGAACTTAGGTACAGAGAGACTAAGTGACAGGCAGAGCTGGAAAAAGAACCCAGGTGTCCCAAGTCTTGGTCCAATACCTTAACTATGAGATCATTTCTTCCCCCTTGGTCTTATGCTCTGAATTTTCCAGAAGGTGTGGTGGTGTTTGGATCAGGGGTGTTGCTTTGGGCCTATACTAAGTCTCTGGGTTTAGGTTGGAAAGCATCTTCTTTTGTTTGGCCATTTACTCACTAATAAGTCTGGGACAAGTGAGTACCACAGGTGGAAAGGGGAATGGATTTCTGCTGCAGTCAGTTGATAGCATGTATTTTAAGACTCCAGGGAAGCAGTAGGGAGTTTGACCTCTTAGTAATCTTCCAGCTTTCAGTTTTCTTTCTGCCCCATTGAGGGCATCTCTCAACCATTCCCCAGGGGATTTCAAGCATTGCTATTATATATAATCATACCAGAAAGAACTATCTGACCCATGAAAGGAATGAGAGGGACAAACTAATTAATTCTGGGCCACAGAAGTGAAAAAGAAAGCAAATACTCTGCAATTAATCAGGAGCGGCTGAGCCCTTCTCTTCTATCAGATATGGTGGGAAGTGCTAATTGCAGAAGATAAGCCACACAGTGAGAAGCACAGGACTGGCTTCTGTACCAGGGAAAGATAATGCTTTCTGCTCAAAGTGTATAGCAGGGAGCTCTGGAGGGGAGGAGAGAATGGACAGCTCCTCTGTCATAGGTTTGTCAGCTATGTAACAGAGGGGGCCTAGACAGTTCAGGGCAATTGAGGATGGGAATGGGATACAGAGCCTGCATCATAGGTAAAATGGGATTAATGGTACCTACTTCTTTACTAAGTCACTCTGAGGTCAGTAGAGATGACAACAGCTATATGGAACAGATTCTGATCCCAGCTGCTCTACTCCACTGACTTCAAGGGAGCTTCTTCAGTTTTACACCAGTGTAATGGAGCTCAGAGTCTGACACTAGAAGTGCTAGGTATATCTATTATTCTTAGCACGCACCTTGAGGCTATTGATTCTGCTTTGGCCCAGTCAAGAGTCTTGTTACACACTGCAGAGCTGAAATCACTGATACCTAGGTCTGAATATTAGACCTACTTTGGGACAGTGTCTCTATTGCAAGAGACTGCCCAGTGTGCACCAGCAGTGAGGCTCCCCCACTTGAAATCACTGAGAGCTGAAATCACTGAGAGCTGTGTTAAGTGGGGGGCCCTGAAGACATCTTGGTGAGTGGCCAGCTGGGCGGCTGGCAGAGAGGGCCAGAGCAGAGCCCCGCAGAGAGGCACGACAATTGGCCATTGGGGCGACGAGTAGTTGCCCGAGCAGTGGAGCATGTAACGTGCCTCCTTTACTCCCCCTTTCCACGCAGGGTGGGAGGTGAACTCTGCAGATGAACCTCTGAGCTCTGGGGCTGCACTGGCCAAGGACAGCAACTGTGAGTGGGGTACAGAGAAGGGACGGGCATGTTAAAGGGACTTTTGGGTTGCTGGACTTAAGAACCTGAGGGGAAAAGGACACTGCCCAACTTACTTGGGGGTGGGTCTTTTGCTCATGGTTTATATTTAAGAACCTTAGTTGCGGTGTTTTCCCAAATTAATGCTGAGTTACTTCCCTCCTTTTATTAAAAGGTTTTGCTACACTCAGACTCTGTGCTTGCGAGAGGGGAAGTATTGCCTCTTAGAGGCACCCAGGGAGTGTTGTGAAATTGTCCCAGGTCACTGGGTGGGGGCTCGAGATGGTTTTGTGTTGTATTGTTGAAAAGGAACCCCTAGATACTGAACCCGGCCCTTGTTGCTGCTGGCTCCACCTGGCAGAAGGGTTACATGTCAGGGCCTGGCTCGGATCCTCAGTCACATGGGCTATCGGTAGCACACAACCCCTGTAACTCAGCTGGCTCCACTGGCTCCCTGCTGAGCATTGGGTGAAGCTTAATGGGCCAGGACAAATAACAGGCCACCTTTTCCTCTGTGACCTTGACTGTAGTACAGCTCCACTCCTCAGGACCAGTGGGATTCTGTCCCCTAAGGGAAGGGATGTGTGTGTACGCCCACATGTGTGTGTGTGCAGGAGACATGCTTTAGCTCACCAGGGACTCTTGAATTCACTCCTGTTCGAACTAATCACCACACAGCTCACCTCTTTGAGGTCCAAATACAAAACTCACTCCTTTGACCTTGTAATTTCCCCTAAACAACTCATAACCTAGTCGCATAATGGGGAAAAAAGACATCAACTTACTCCCCATGGGGGACCTAAATCATAGTTTGTGTGTGTGTGTGTGTGTGGTTTTTTACTCCAAAGGTGCTCAGATACCATGGGGTTGGTATATACCCTCGGCTATACATATGCTCCTCCTGCCGCAGCCAATCAGGGGTCTACGTGTGTACTGAGGATGGGATTTAGCCCCCTGGTGGTAGAAAGAGCCATGATGATAACCAGACAATCACAGAAGACTAGAAATTGGAAGTGGTCAAGACCTGTCTAGAATGGTTTTAGAATAAATACATTCTATGTGGTCAGATTCTGTCCTCTGTGGTGCTGGGGTAAATCCAGAGTAACTCTGACTTTAATGGAGTCAGTCCAGATTTACATCAGTGTAAAGGAAAAGTCTGCCTTGTATAACTGAAGTAATGCCTGCTCTATTTTTTGTGTGCAAACTGACACCCTTCCTGGCCCTGGGGGCCATTTTATGGCTCTTCCTTGGAGGGGAGGGGGTCCTCTCTGCTTGGCCGTCTCTCAGGCCCTGCAAACGCCCATGTCTCCTTACAATCATATGTGATCTGACAGCAGCGACCACAAGCCCCTGTGTTTCACTATCCCATTCTTCCTTCCAGGATTTCAGCAAATTTACATTCTGCCTGCTCTGGAGATGAACCGCAGCTGCATCCTCCTCCTCCTTTTGGAGCAGAATTCATCAATATTTTAGCCCCAAAGGGGAGGGGGGAGATATGTATATGTCTACATAGTTATAGAAAGAAAGGTTATCGCCATGCATGGAAGCAGATAAACCTGGGGAAATAAAGTGGAGGGGAGAAGAGAGCTGGGGGAGGGCGGAAGGAGGGAAATATTCCTTAATTTATTTGACCTCTTGCAGGATATAAATATTCCTGTGGAAGGAAAAATCCATGTAATGTGGAAGAATCCCTGTTTAATCATGATTTAATTTATATACTTCAGCCATGACAGTAACTGTATTACAGCCATGTCAATACAGCAAATAGATTTGGGAGAGGCAGAGAGAGCTGGAGAAAGAGAGAGAGTGAATGACATGAAGAGAACAAGAGGCGGGAGGGTGCGCACATGGACTGGGGGAGGGGGTTCAGTAGCAATAGTCTTTTCGCTAAAGCCCCTGCGGCCCTTACTCAGCATAATATGGCCAGTCAAGTGAATACAACGCTTTTAAAAGGCTCTGGCAGCTCTTTCATTAAAAGCCTGACCGCGAGGCTGGGTTATAAATAATTTGATATTAAGCACACATATAACAAAAAAGGGGGGGGGGGAAGAGATCATTCCCAAGCCACGAAATAATTATCCGGTTGTGTAATTTTAGCTCCAAGCTTCTGGGGGCTGATGAGGCATCCCAGGGCAGGGACTGGTGAAAAGCATGGCTGCAATATCGGAAAAGGCTCCAATTGCCTGTTAGCGGGCAGGGCGATGTGGGGCTGTCAGCTGGGTGATACGCTTACCTGCAGTGAGTTGGAGGAGGCTCAGTTACTAGACGAGGGAAATAAGCGCACAGACGGTCACTCATTGTCTCTCTCTTCAGGGCCGGTGCAAGGAAGTTTTGCGCCCTAGGCGAAACTTCCACCTTGCGCCCCCTCCCCAGCCCTGCAGCAGCTCCCCGCCCCCCCTCTGCCCTGAGGCACCCCCCCGCCTGCGGCAGCTCCCCCCCTCTGCCCTGAGGCACACCTCCCGCGGCAGCTCCCCCCCCGGGAGCCGTGCAGCAGCTCCCCACCCCAGCTCACCTCTGCTCCGCCTCCTCCCCGAGCATGCCGCCCCCGCTCTAATTCTCCTCCCCTCCCAGGCTTGCGGCGCCAAACAGCTGATTGGCACTGCAAGCCTGGGAGGTGGGAGAAGTGGAGCGGCGACCGCGCCGCAGCCCAGCCCAGGAATGCTATGAAAAAAATTGGGGGCACCGCTTTTTGGCGCCCCCAAATCTTGGTGCCCTAGGCAACCGCCTAGTTTGCCTTAATGGTAGCACCAGCCCTGTCTCTCTTTCACAAACACATGCCCATTAACTGCATCCCACACACACCGACATTGGCCCAGTGCTAGCTTCGCTTGCAGGGCCCTATGTGAATTCAGTTGGCAGTGGTCTGCCTGCTTGCCACCCCCTTTCAGGCTGGGGACACCCCCCCTCACCTCTTTGTGGGACTGCTCAGCTTCCAGGTGTCCCTTTCGGGGACAGTGTAGTGTAGAGGAATTGGGCAATATCCCTTTAAATAGTTTGCAACCCCCCCTAGTGGGACTGTGTTCTAGTACAGAAGCCACCTTATCCCTAACAGAGCAGCAGTGTATGTAAGTAGCCAGGCCTTGTCTGTTTGCATGCAGTTAGTGAACAGGGTTGTGTTTGGAACCCAGCTGTGTCCATGTGGTTTCCTAATCTTCTTAAAGCTGAGTAGAGGACAAAGACACAACCGACAGGGAAGACAGGGAGTGGACACGATGTGCCAACCAGGGAAGCTAGGGAAATAAATCTTTGTTGCTGCCTCTGGTGCTGGCATCCTAAAGGGCCCCAGATGCGGGATGGGAGTTGTGAGGTGATGGGAGGTCAGATGTGCATAGGGTTCCCAGGTATCCAGTTTTCGACTGGAACAACCGGTCGAAAAGGAAGCCTGGCAACTCTGGTCAGCACTGCTAACCAGATTGTTAAAAGTCCGGTTGGCGCGGGGCTGGCAGGCTCTGTGCCTAGCTCTACGTGGCTCCTGGAAAGCTGCCGGCATGTCCCTCTGGCTCCTAGGCATAGGGGCAGCCACAGGGGCTCTGTTAGAGTTACCAGACGTCCGGATTTTCCCGGACATGTCCGGCTTTTTGGTGCTCAAATCCCCGTCCGGGGGGAATTGCCAAAAAGCCGAACATGTCTGGGAAAATGCCGGCATCCCTGCCCCAATCCCCTGCTTACCTGAGCGGCTCCGGCAGGCTGGGAGCTGCAGGTGGATTCCCCGCTGCGGCGGCGGCTGCTGCTGCTTCCCCCAGACACCTCAGCTGTGCAGCTGAAGAGCGGAGCTGCCCCAGCGCTACCGGCTTCACGGTTTGCCGGGCAGCCCTTTTCGCGTGGCTGGGAGGGAGGAGGAGGGGGAATGCGGGGTGCTCAGGGGAGGGGGCAGAGTTGGGGCGGGGACTTTGGGGAAGGGGCAGAGTTGGGGCGGGGCCGGGGGCGGGGAAGGGGCGGGGCCGGGGCCCCGTGGAGTGTCCTCTTTTTAAAAACCTTTAATATGGTAACCCTAGGCTCTGCGTGCTGCCCCTGTCCCAAATGCTGGCTCTGCAGCTCCCATTGGCTGGGAACCATGGCCAATGGGAGCTGTGGGGGCGGTGCTCAGGGTGGGGGCAGAGTGCGGAGCCTTCTGGCCACCTCTGTGCCTAGGAGCCAGAGGGACATGCCAGCCGCTTCCTGGGAGCCGCCTGAGGTAAGCGCCACCTGGAGCCCGCACCCCACACCCCCTTCCATGCCCCAACCCCCTTCCCCAGCCCAGAGCCCCCTCCTGCACCCCAAACCCCTCATCCCCAGCCCCAACCCAGAGCCTGCACCCCCAGCCGAAGCTCTCAACCCCCCCCAAACATCAAACCCCTGCCCCAATCCGGTGAAAATGAGCGAGTGAGTGAGGATGGGGAAGAGGGAGGGGGGTGGATTGAGTGGGGGCAGGACCTCATAGAAGGGGCAGGGCGGGGCCTTGGGAAAGGGGCGGGGAAGAGGGTAGGGCAATGGTGTTCGGTTTTCTAGGATTAGAAAGTTGGCCACCCTAGATATGCAGTATGGGGCATTTCAAAGCCCTGTGCCCTGTGCAGCCACATACTATAGTTCACCTTAACCCTAAGGCCATCACTGGACTCACATATCCTGTGCACAACCATGTGTCACTGCACACACTTACTCTACACATCCAGATACCTAGTGCACATGCACCCATCTCATCCTATGCACACTGACCCCTCCCTTCCTCTCCCCCCCCCATCTGCTTCTCTTGCTGGGTCAGCTTTTGCTCACAGAGTCCTATTCCCTACTGGATGTGGGCTTGCCCACTGCACACCCAGCCCTGGATTTTAAAGTAAGTTTGGTGAGGGTAAATGCTCACAAATGTGAGGAAAGCATAGGCATAGGACTCAATCCTCAGGCCTGACTCAGCCCAGCCCAGCCCAGGAGCTAAGGGAAGGTCTGATACTTTTATGTCCCTTGATTCTGGGGCTGGCTGGAGCCCAGTTCAACCCCACAGAACAAGCTAAGGAAGCCCTGAGGTGGCTCTAGCTTGCACTCACTTACAACAGCCCCCAAAAGTCTGTCCCAGCAGTCAGGGGTTGCTGGAGCTCTTAATCATGCTCTTTTCCTCCTGGACATGTCCTCCATTCCATGGGGCCTGGAAGGAGGTTGAATACAGCCAGCTATCCCAGCCCTATGCCAGTTGGGGAAGATTTCCCTACAGTAGGAGAATCCGTGGCCAGCCCACTAAGTTGGCTTTGAAGTTACTTGGTTCCATAGTAAGTCCATAGTGAAGAAACTCCCTTCTCCTGCTATGCCTCATTTCTGACCTGCAACATCCCAGTCTTCCAATTCTGAGCCTCCACCTAGTGTTCACCATTAAAAGATCCACATTAACTCATTGGTATTTTGGACATATGAAGTGCTATATAAATGCTAAGTATGATTTTTGTACGCAGTGTAGCTGTAGCCGTGTTGGTCCCAGGATATTAACGACAATGTGAGTGAAGTAATATCTTTTATTGGACTGACTTCTGTTGGTGAGAGACAAGCTTTCAAGCTACACACAGCTTTTCTCTCACCAACAGAAGCTGGTTCAATAAAAGTTATTACGTCACCCACCTTGTCTCTCCATTAATTATTATTATTATTTATTCTTATTTTAGTCAATAGTTACTACACAGTTTCTATCCTTATTTCCCCTTCTAACTATTGGATAGGAGAAATTGCAGTGTTTGATATAGATGTGGTAACTGCATGCAAATACTGACATTTTAATGGCAACCAATACAACTCCTAGCCAACGGTACCCCCTGTTGCCCTCCTCTGACTGCTCCCTTCAGTTCTGCTGGTACACTTTAATATTCACCTGCAGCACTAGCTGTTATTGCAGTGTTGGGTCTTCACACAGCTCTATCAATGCACCTCAGTCCTGACCTGTAGTATCACCTGCTGTTCCAGTCCTGGGTTTTGCTTGAGTTGGTGACAGCCAATTAGGCCAACCGTGTGGAGCTTTTGAGAGAAAGAAGAATGGACTAATCCTCTGCCATGACACCATGACTAAAACCATATTTAAACACAGAGCAAATGCAGCTCCAGCAAAACTGATTCACAAAATAGTTTGACCCACCTAAATGTAGATGGTACCAGACTATGTTCATCCTGAGTTAGAGAGTGGGCCATACCTAGGGCCACGTTCACTGCTGCGTCACTCCAACTTTAAATTGGTATATTCATGATTGTTATCTGTGTTACCGTAGCACCTAGGAGCCCTAGTCATGGAGCAGAACCCCATTGTGCTAGGTGCTGTACAAACAAACACGGAAAAAAGACGGTCCCTGCATCAAAGAGATGATGCCATAGCTTAGTGTTCAACACTGTTTTTAAACAGAGGCTTAACTTGGCCAGCTGCACAGCCTGACCAGTCCGAGTCAGAGCCTAGATGATACAGCAGCTGGCACTGCCCACATTTGGTGACGTTATATGAACAATAGTTTTGTTGTGACTCAAAGGGAAGAATGCCCCAACTGAGTCACTGACACTGAGCTCCCCTCTTCCTGAAGCATCCTGGGGCTTGATTGTACCTCTCATTGGCTTTATTGCATATTGCTCACATCATGCAGTGAGAGAATTAAGGCCCCTTGGTTTTAACTGAAGGTCGCTCAGGGTATGTCTACACTGCAATTAAAAATCCATGGCTGGCCCGTGCCAGCTGACTCAGGCTTGGGGGGCTTGGGCTAAGGGGCTGTTTCATTGCTGTGTAGACATTCAGGTTCAGGCTGGAGCCTGGTCTCTAGGACCATGCGAGGTGGGAGGGTCCCAGAGCTCAGATTGTAGCCTGAGCCTGAACGTCTACACCACAATTCAACAGCCCCTTAGCCCAAGCCCCACAAACCTGAGTCAGCTGACACAGGCCAGCCGTGGGTTTTTAATTGCAGGTTAGACATATCTCCAGACATGGTTTGGCCAGACTCCATCATGCTAGGCTTGAGGGAGATGTGATTGCTCTTTCTCTGTGAGTTCCAATATGGCCCCCTCCGCCATGGTATCCGAACATCTCCCAGAGTTATGAAGTGCATGAAGGTCAGTCAGCCTATTGCCCAAGATGATATGGCTGCAAAGGGTTCCCTTTTTTAAAACCAGTACAAATAAGAACAATCTTCCTGGACAGGCATCACAGTGGTAATCCGGGCTGGCTTCAGCTTTTTTGCACTTCGGCGGCAGCTCTACCGCGCTGCTTCATTCTTTGGCGGCAATTCGACGGCCGGTCCTTCCCTCCGAGAGGGACCAAGGGACCTGCCGCCAAATTGCCACCAAAGACCCAGACATGCCGCCCCTTTCCATTGGCCACCCCAGGCACCTGCGTCCTGCGCTGGTGCCTGGAGCCGGCCCTGGTGGTAATAAGCAACCTTTTGACTCTGCTTCTGGATCCAGGGTGAAGAAACCCTCCTGGTATTTAAAGAAAGGCTGCCTTCACCTTGCCAGTTTGCAGGAACATTTTTTCCCATCTGCATCGGGGAGCAGGTTGCATGCTTTTCTTTCAGATGTGGACCTTGCCTTAGTGATTCATGTCTTGGTTGCCTCAGGACAGGGTGACAGCGGTGCCACACCTTCAGACCATTCTGAAATTTCAGCTGTTGCAGAATGTGGCTGCCTGATCAGTACGTGGGACTTCCTGCCAGGTGCACATTGCATTTGTGCTCCGTGATATGCACTGCCTTCCAAATGGTTCAAAGGGTTGGTTTTGTCCTACAAAGCCCTAAATGGTTTGGGTCCTGGTTACCTAAGAAACCGCCTCTCTCGCTCTCTGTAATTCTGCAGCAGTTAAAATCAGCAGAGGCGTTCAAGCTAGCAGCCCCCTGATTCACATGGAGGGAGTTCCCAGCAGGGCATTCTTCATGTAGGGCCCTCATTGCTGGAACTCATTCCTCTCCCTTATGACAGACCCTGAATATGTTGGTCTCCAGGACAAGCTGCATGGCCTATCTGTTTAGTCTGGATTAGGTCATTTGAGGTGTCAGCAGGCGCAACGAGGGGAGATTTTCCTTTGAGATGGGTTGGGAGGTTTTGCGGATATTGGTACAACATAATTGTATGGATGCTGAGTACAAGCAATGTGTAATTGCTTATAGCCAGGGCATTTTAATCAAATTTAAATCAGTTGAATAAATAAATAACTTACATTAAATAAACTTGGATCTCAGTCATGCTTTCTGCAATGTGATTTTGCCTCAGTCCCGTCTACACTATCCCTTAAACTGTTTTCATGCCCTGTTTGAATGTACCATGGCCAGTAACTGGGGGGATAGCTCAGTGGGTTGAGCATTGGCTTGCTAAACCCAGGGTTGTGAGTTCAATCCTTGAGGGGGCCATTTAGGGATCTGGGGCAAAAATCTGTCTGGGGAGTGGTCCTGCTTTGAGCAGCGGGTTGGACTAGATGACCTCCTGAGGTCCCTTTCAACCCTGATATTCTATGACTGGGGATGGTGTACAAAGCCCTACATCTTTGGGCACTAGCTCCCCAGGTCAGTAGTGAGTGACTGGAAGCCATTCCCATCTGATGGCTGTACAATAGTCCAAGTAAAACTAGTTGGTAGACCTCAGTCTGGTTCCTAGTGGGACAGATCACACCAGTAAGCAACTGGTGCCAGTTGGCAGTCTCAGCAGGAGGCCAAGGACTGAATGGGCCTGGGGGTCTAGAGTATGGATTTTTCCAGGATGCACTAACAATTTGTTCTTTAGCTGTGGTTGTTTATTTGTTTTGGGGGGTTTTTCAACCCCCTTGAGCAGATTTCTTCCTCTGTGTCTTGGCTGCATGTGGCTTCAATTACGCTGAGTGTTTGTGTGGCTCCGTGTGCAGGGAGAGACTCCGATTCATTACTGTGAAATGTGTTTGATCTCATCTCAGCTTTCCATTTGAAATGGAAATAGCTGCATTTGTCAGTTTGTCAGGTCCCCAAGTAGGCATCCCACCAGAATTCCCCGACAGGCGTCCCTCCTCCCTTGCCACTCTGCAAAGCTAATACCCAGCCCACCCCACGTTCCTGCTATCCCAGCAAGATTGCTTTTCCCTAGTGTAATTTTGTTCCACGGTTGATAGTTTCTTATTCATCCTGATGGCAGTTAGCTTCCACTTTTCACTTGATCCCTCCTTGCTCTTCTCCTATTCCTTTCCCTCCTGCCCTGCCTCTCCCCTTGGCTTTATTTAGCTCTAGCATCCCCCCACTTCTGCCACACACACTCACTCTTTCTTACTGGGTTTTTGGCTCTCAGCCGGGGGAGAGAGGGAAATAAGAGGAGGAAGAGACTTGGAACTTCACTCATCTCTGGTAGACACTTGCCTGTCCAGGATGTTAAAGTGAGCGGAATGTTTAGTCAGTGGAGCAGTAACTTGGGGGCATAGACCACTTGGGGTTGGGACAGTGATTTATGGGGGAAGGGGAGGATTCAGAAGGGGCTGGAATATGGCAATATGGATGGGGACATTTTATAGAGTACACATAGCTTGTCCATTCCAGGTGGGCAGGTGAATCCAGTGCAGTTTGTTTTTCACATAGATGCCACACCACCAAGTCCACACAACAGATAAACACTTGCTCTGTTTATCTGCCTGATGGCTGCGCTCAGACTTCATTGCAGGTAAACACTGAAATCCAGGGCAGGTTCTTTTCCTCCTCCCAAGTGTTGTATCCAGGATCTATTCCAGGCCAGCACAGAAAGCTTTGTGCCATGCCATTCCCCCCGACCCTTGTTCCCAATGAATCCCCTCCTCTCAGCATTGGCCCTAGCCGTGAGCCAGGTGGGAGGGTGCATAGGGATTTATCCACACTCTGGGAGGCCCTTCTTTGTTGATACTTCCAGCACATTGCTGCAGCCCCCTCCTCCTTTCGTCTCCCTCCTTGCACTTGGAAAGATGAATTAGGGGACTCGGCCCTTCCTGGCCCTTCAATGACCAGTGACTGGTTCCCCTCCCAGTGACAGAACTCTTCTGAAGACTACCCTCTCCAAGAGTCAATTCACAAGTGCCTGCCCGAACCCACCCCAGCTTCCCTGAGAGAGTGTCGCGCCACAAGGGGAAGTCAGCTGGAGGCTCTTCTGCAAAGGGCCCCACAAGTCTCGGGTTCTTTCCCCTTGCTTGTCACTGGGGCCAGACTTCATTAACCTTGTCATAACAATCCTTCTGGCTAATATGGCCGCCGAGGTCACCCCGTGGGTGCAGTTTGGTTTGCAGCCCTTTATGGATATCCTTTATTTCTCTGACTGTTACTCCTTTAAGACTGAGCATTCACAGACCCTGCCACCCCGCAGTCACTGATGCCAGGATGGGCCAGTGATTGTATTTCACTAACTCTGGAGCAGGAGGAATTTGATTCATTTCTGAGTTAATCTATCACTCTTTGGCATCCTTTCAAGATGGGCCTCTTGCTGTAATTGCAGGACAGGGAGAGAGCGGGGAAGGAGAGTTCAATGTATTCCATTAACATTTTAAAAACATTTTAATTACGATAAAAATTGAAAATGTTTTTAATGTGAAAAAGACCCTGGCTTTCTCAGCTCCTCTCGGTCCTCCTACAGAGACACCCCCCACACGCTCTCTCTGCAGCTCTTTCCCCACCACACTGCTGCTGCCTTCCTTTCTCCCTCATTGCACTCACATCACTACTAACCTTTCCTTCCCTATGTAGCTGTTTCCTTCTACTGGACCCACCTTCCACAGCATTCACAGCCCTGGGGTTTTAGCGGCCAAAGCCCAGCAGTCAAACCAAGGATACATCACATAGGGCAGCACAGAGCACTCACCACTTGTTCTGGCTCACGACACACTTCCAACCTGGGAGGACTGAGGCTCAGGAATAAGATTTTGGCCGGACATTATATGTCACTAACCCTCTGACCAGGGGCCCTGACTTCTTCAGCATTCCAAGGCACATAAGGAGAGAAAGATACAAGATCAGGAATTAGATTCAAGGGCTCTTGCATAGGGCAGAGCAGGGCAGGGCACTGAACTAACATCTAAACCACTTGTCCTGGTCACCACAGTATGTCCAGCCCTGAGAAGAAAGAGACCAGAATTGCTCAGGAATCAGATTCCAGGGCGCTTTCCCAGAGCCACCACAGTGTTCCCAGCCCAGGGAACGAGGGACCAGGAATCAACCCAGAGTCTCCTGCATTGCTTTGGAGAGAACTAATCGTTGGGACCAGACTCCCAGCAGTAGGGGTCCCAGCAAGATGCCGCTGCCCATGTACCATGGGCAAGAGACCAGGGCCTGAGAATCAGATCTGGATTCTCTCACATGAGGCAGCACAGAGCATCAGCCACCTGGTTCTCAAAGCCAGCCACTGCAGCAATCCCCAGCTGAAGATGGGGTAGAGAAAGCGGGGCCTCCTCCTGAGATCTGGGACCACCTGCATAAGGCATCACTGAATGCTGCCCATGGGGTTACCAGGCTGTCTCCTCTACTGTCAACAAACACCCCCAAAGAACACAAATGCCCTCCACAAAGCGGCAGAGGCTGCTGTCTGCAGTGTACAAGCAATTGGCTCATATTCATCTCACACAGAAAACATAATTAAAGCTGCCCAATCTCCCTTATTGGAGGAGCAGGAGAGAAATGAGTAGTGGGAAGGGAGGCAGCAAAAAGCAAACTAATCTCTCTTTGATTTTATTTTTAAGCAATTTTTTTTAGCCGTGGTGAAAAGTGCCAGATTGGCAGCCCAGCAGCTGCAAGTCCTCTATTTACTCACAGGCAGCTCACCGCATCCCCGACTCGCACGGCACAAGTGCTGCTGCTGCTGCAGGACCGCTTCCCCTTCCCTCTTTAAAGGAGCAGACCCCAGCTAGTAGATTGGAGGGATAGCACTTCTCTACCTCCCAGGGCTGTGGGGAGGACAAATCCATTCCTGCATAGGAGACGCTGCGATATCTTGGGATGGGGCCATATACTGAGATGGATAATAGAAAAGATAACATCACCCTCTCCCTCCCTGCATTCTCCTCTCTCTTGCCCTCTCCCTACGCTCATTCTCCCAACCCATCTCTCCAACCCTCCTCCTCACTCCCTTGTTCTCCTTCACTTTCCTTTTCTCCCTTCCCACTGCCCTACTCTCTGCTCTTTAGACCCCTCTTTGTAATGTCAGTCTTGGAGCTCTAATGAGACAGGCTGCCCATCAGTCCACTAGTGAAGCTCTGGACTGGGTAACCCCATGAGAATCTATTATTTCTGGTGTGGTGTTATGAGCGTTCGGTCACCACAGTGGGAGTAAGTTTGCCCTCAGCCTCCCAGAACCCCCACCGATCACATGCCTGAGAGCAGCCTTACGTCCCAGAGGTGTCTTGCTGTGGGGCGTAAGGCTGAGCCTGCTCTCTCTAGTCTGCATTGTTTGTTTCTTTGGCAAGGAGGAAGGAGACATGCTTTAGCTCACACAGAGGCGGTGGGCTATGAATGTTTCTGGACTGGGCTGGTTTTACCTTCCTTCCTGTGCTCTGAGTGAATACACAGGGGTGGCTTTCACCCTGAGCTCTGCTTTCCCTCTGCAATGGGCATTGTCACATCCCTGGCCTTCACTGAAAGGTCCTTGAACTGTGATGGGTAAATTGACGTCCTTCCTGCTTCTCTGCCTGCCCGGGCCATGGCCCTCTTAAAAAGGCTTTAGGCCAAGCAGGAGGTTCTTCCACCTTTGCAAAACTCCCTAGGGCAGACAGAGAAGGGGGGTGGGGCATTTCCTTTTCTATAGTACGTTGCCTCCAGCTGGATGGAAGATGCTAGCCCCAGTCCTGTCTTTGGTGCGTGGAGGTGCAGTAGATGGGTATGTGCTGATGTGTGTCATTTTGAGAAGATGTGACTGAGCCAGCATGTATGTTCCCACTGAGCTCGCTGCATCACACTTCTCAGCTGAATTCACAAGAGCCTGCTGCTGGCTGCCCCTACAGCCCAAACCAAACCTAATAATTGATGCACTAATCCTCTGGATCCCCTCATTAGCAGCCGCTAATGGCTGGTGTGTGAGCGAGGAACACCCCCGAGCAGGACCAATTCAATTAAGCGTCTAATAAACCCATTGTAAATTGCAGTAATGACGGAGTTCAAAGGAGGGATTACGGAAACTCTTCGCAATGGTTTATGACAGCAACAGAGGCGGCCCTCTTTTTACTGGTAATTGCCTGCTATGGGGCTGAATGACTTTCCTGGAAATCCTGTCATTGACTGGCTGGTAACTGAATCTGCTTGGATGGCATGGGGAAGAAGACAGGCGAGGTTGAGATGTCCACATGGAATACTCATACTTACACCAGACCTTTCCGGTAGCTGGGTAAAACACCTCTAATGTACAGCCCAATAACATACAGAGCTACATATCCCTCCAGCCTTTCTATTCCAGCCATGGACCCCAATACACCCTACTCCTGACTGGTAGCACTTCTGGCTACAGCTGGGCATCTAATTGTAGCGAATAATTGCCATGACTTTTCTTCTGCGAGTGAATTGTCCATGAGCAGAACATGATTTTCTTGAATTTGTTATTCAAAATGATTTGCCAGATAGTTTCTACAGATAATTCTTGCTCTGTAGCTCATTCCAAACAGTTTGTAAGCCTTCAAAATTTGAGCTGTTTTGATTGGATTTGTAGGTCACTTGGCTTGTTTCTGTTCCCTGATTGGATGCACGTAACTGCTAAATTGAATTCCCGTGTAAGTATTTGCAATGATGACTTGAAATCTTCTGCAGGATTCATTTAAATTTGGATGCTTCCCCAAACATACCCAGCCGTGAACTCATTTCCTAGAACGCTTGTGGGAAATGAACAGAAATGGGGCACTGACACGGTCGGAACAAATTGGTTAAACAATTTGAAAGAATATTTACAAGTCAGCTCCACAACCTGCTGTTCCAGTTCCAGGCCTCACACTGCTCTGCTGATGCATCTTGCACAAGGAAGAACTGGAGCTGGGTAGATGAGGTGGGAAGCAAAGGGGTTACATGGTCAGAGGGGGCTAGATTCACACAGGGACTCTGTCTCTTTAGGTGCTTAAGTCCAACATTTAGGCACCACTGACATTCACAAGACCACTGCTCAGCTGCTTGCTAACCCTAGAGGTGCTAAGGTTTCTTAATTGCCTAGGTTCCCACCTCTGGGCATGTGCACTGGCACCTCAGTCCTAATGCCTCTGAGCTTCTTGGAGCCCTCACGCACACCTATGCCTCAGCAAGAGGAGTTCCCCGCCTATCTAGCCAGCAGGGCCCAATCCAGTCGTCCTGCTCAGAGCATGTGTACCAGTTCAGGCCTCCCTTGCGTTACAGCAAGCCTAGTAGTGTGAGCCCCACACAAAAGACAGCTGGGGCGAACAGATGGCATGTCCCAGTCTAGCCAAGAGCCCAGTGGTTAGGACACTCATCTGGGAGACCCAGGTCTGAATTTCTGCTCTGCCTGATTTGGAGGTGGGACTCGGATCCAGCTTTCCCACAGCCCCGATGAGTGCCCTGACCTCTGGGCTGTTGGCTGTGATGGAGTGTGTCGCTCTCTGGTTTTTCATGGGAAAAGGCTGTCTTGGCTTAGGTGCCTAACTCCCCGAAAGCGGTCATGGTTGAGAATGCTGATTGGAGATAGGAGCCTCCCTCTGGCCTGTCAGGTGCCAAAGGGAGTTAGGCACCTCTGTCCCTTTGTGGATTGGGGCTCTATGCCCTGCCCCTCTGCTCTGCCTTTTGCTCCTGGCTAGATTAGGCAACTCCCCACTCAGCGTGCTGGCTTCTGTGGATCCCTTTCTCAGGTGCCTAACTCTTCCCGTGCACTGCATGAGGAATCTGGCTGCCTAATCTGGGGCTGTGAATTCCACAGAGCAGCAGGGCACCTAGGAGCTGGGTGCTACAACGCTCAGCTTTGCAACACCTAAGTGCCAGTTGGGAATGTAGTCCAGGGAGAGGAGACTCATGGTGTAAGGGGGAGTTTCTTTTTGAGGGGAAAAACTGAACCACATCTGTGGTGAAAAGACCAGTCTGTGACTCTGTGCTGTGCAAAAGGAGCGGAAATTAGACTAGAATGGAGTTGGACCAGGGATTCTGTTCTGTGGAGAGAGGCAGGAGAGGGGAAATCATGAGCAGGCATCTCCTTCCCAAATTACAGCCCTGGAGTCTGTCAGTGGGACTCCAGACAACTGGGAATAGCTCCGAGCGCTAGCCTTGCTTCTGGGTGTCAGTCACCACCTCCAGTTTCTGTCTTTTTCTTCTTCCCCTCGCTTCCTGTTGCCTTTGTTCTCTTAATTCTTGCTTATAAAGAACACCAGGCCATTCATATGCAAATGAGACAGAACGCTGGGGGGAGTGTGTTGGAAAGGGGATGTATTCCAAATCTCCGCCTTCCTTTCACGTTCCACTCCAAAATCTGCTACTACTTCCATTCTCTGGAAAGGAGAGAGAGAGCGCGCAGGATGGGAAGGGCCCCCACTATGGCCCCTTTGCGCAACTGGTTTATCTGGCCAGCTGAGAGTTCCCCTGTTACAATTATTACTGATGAAGATTATTAGACTGATTTGGTGTTGTTTCCCATTGGTCAGTCTGTGTTATGTGTTCCTATGCGTGCCCATGCCAGACAGGATGGGCATCTGCCATAGCTCTCAGCTGCAGAACATGGAGGTCCCTGGTTCAATCCCCCCTGTTTCAGCCAGGATGGGGGCTCTTGTATGATCATCCATACTGCACCAGAGGCAGGCATGTGAGTGCTAAGACAGGCTTATGTGCTTCACTGAGTCAGGGCCTAAAAGCTGCATCGCCTTACACCTGTTTGGCAAAAAGAATTAATAGTCTCGGTCAAGTATCATGTGAACAAGTGCCCATTTCACAAACAGCCCCACAGCACATTGGCACCCTTATATTGTCGTGGCCCCTAGGAACCCTGATTTGGCTTATGCAGCAAAGGGCTTCTTCCGAGCTGTCCAGGGCTTTAATGAGAGCTTGTTCTGTATTCTCTGACAGGCTCATGCTCCCCTTACCCTATCTCTCCCCATCTCTTGCGTCTCGTTAAAGAATGGCCTTTGCATGCTACACCGGGTCAGGGAGTGAAGCAGAGAGAGATTTCACTCCAGCCAGGTGACCTTTTACTTAGCACTGCAAAAATGCTGCCACTATCTGTGCTGAAATATCGAACCTATTAGTCTGAGAGGTTCACCTTTACGAGTCTGAGGTGATAGCTGTTGAATAACAAGAGAAACAGAGCTGGTCTAGCTCCCCAAACCCTGACTGTGGCAGAGCTCTGGCACATCAGCCCACTTCCTCAACGCAGAGCCCATTTTTGAAAAATTCAGTTATTTAGAATTGTTATTACAGCAGCACCCAGAGGCCTCACGTAAGATCAGGGTCCCATTGTGCTTGGCACTGTACGTATACAGAGTTGGCAACAGTCTCTGCCCCAAAGAGCTTGACAGCTAAATAGAGAAGACAGGCAAAGGGGTGTGGTGAGCTGGAACAGAGGTAGTAACTTGCCCAAGGTCACTATGATGGGGTGTAGCTTACATTTGCAGTTCCCTAGAGGAGGCCCTACCATCCAACTACCCATCACTGCCACCAGGAAGCAGCAGAGTGACAGGAAAGGAGCACCAAAGGTGGGTCCTCCAGGCCTGCCCAGAGAGTCTTCATAGGAGGAGCCAATTAGAGCCCAGTAGGCTCAGATAAAAGGAGTTACAGGGCCTTAGCAGGTCAGTTCCTGGCTGGGACCAGAGGAGTGAAGAATGGGGCTCCTCTCTGGCCAAAGAAGCCTGACTGTTAGATAGAGTTTACGGCTGGCTGAACTTACATAGCTGGGATTGCAGAGAGAAGAAACAAAAAACCTTAACCCTGAGATGAGGGTAAAGCTAAAGGGGCCAGGTAGGAAGAGGCCGAGTGAAGAAGTGGCAATGAATTGCATTGAGCAGTATGTGGGGCTCCTGTTTACATAAGGTGCCTGGGTTGAAGCTCAGAGTGGTGGGTAGGGCCAGTTTCCCTACCAGCTGCAGGTAAAATGGCATAAATCCCAGAAGGGGATGGAGTTTACTTGGAAGCCTGAACAAAGGGCTGAATTTAAAGGGCCCAGAGCTGGGGCTGAGAACCCTAACAAGGGCAAGTAGACAGTTTATTGGACTCTTTAATATCCTAGAAGGGGCTCATTTGGACTTTGTGGCTTCGCTGGAGGATCAAGACCTGTCAAAGTTGTCTGGCAGCCTGCAGGGGGTAACAGGGGTGAGACAAGGACTTCAGTATCCAGCTGCTCAGAGGTGCTCTAGAGGTGAGTGCCCTGTTATAGTCACCCAGCAGCTTAGCGGCAGAGTGGACAACCTCTGTTTGCTGAGACCTAGTGCAGTACCTTCTACATTACACTATGCTGCCTCTCTACAGTCAAGGCCCCTTGTACTCAATACAGGCTTGACCTAAATTCTGTAGCAAGATCTCTGCACGCTGTGGCACTCCTGGGCAGCAGGGCTGAAGGTTCTGCAGCAGCATAAGATACATTCATTAAAAACCTCCTCCACATTTTAATTTAATATGGGCATGAGCGATAGTCAGAGTGTTCCTTGGGTTATTTATTGTCCTGCTATTAAGTTCAATTTGTTTCATGTTGCTGGTAAATTTTTATTTTTCCAATGCACTGCAGGATCCTGTGTTGATGATGAACCACAGCATTACAGAAGTTGTCAATGGGAAAAGGAAGGCTTTGATAGTTGGGGAGAGGACAGCCGGGGATTTTGACCCTTGATAGTGGTTTGGGTTTGTGGGATAAGTACATTAGTTGGGTGCTAGAATGATCAGCAGTGAAATAGTTGAAAATGTGGCTGTTGAAATTTGTATCATACAGACTTCAGTGGTAACATGCCATTGAGATAAATGAGCAGAGCATACCTTTCAGGGTTCTTATTTCAGGTTGCCTGCAGACTCAGACAGACATCGCACCCAGGGCCGGCTCCAGGCGCCAGCTTGTCAAGCAGGTGCTTGGGGCGGCCACTCCGGAGAGGGGCGGGACGTCCAGCTATTCGGCAATTCGGCGGACGGTCCCTCACTCCGGCTCGGAGCGAAGGACCTCCTGCCGAATTGCCGCCACGGATCGCGGGCGCGCCTTTTTTTTTTTTTTTTTTTTTGGGCTGCTTGGAGCGGCCAAAACCCTGGAGCCGGCCCTGATCGCAGCACTGGGTTAGGCTTAGTTCACATTGTCCAGGTTCTGGAAAAAGAAGATTTTTATAATAATGAAAACTTAGGGCTTTTCTAAATGGATATTTAGCTCATGGCAAGCTGGGGTGTGACTCTACCCCACACTGGCCTGCCCTGCTCTGACTGTCCATGTGCACATTAGCGGTTTGTTAATGTGCTTTGATCTAGTCTTGAAACAGGACTAGATCAAAGCACATTAAAGAACTGTTAATACGCCTTGGCAGGGTGCACACAGACAGTCAGAACATGGCTGGCTAATGTGGGGTAGAGTCACACCTCAGCTTGCCATGAGCTAAATATCCATTTAGACAAACCCTTCAGTGCTGGGAAAAGAACTCTGCAGCCAATTGCATACCCATGAAACTGCAGAGTACAGTATTCTATTGTGATGGCCCTGGACCCAGCACTAACACTCTTGCATAAGCCATAGTGTTTGGGACAATTGCTGTATAATACTGTGGTATTTATTTATTTGTGTAAGGCATTCAATCCAGAGACGCCTTGGTCCCACAGTGGGCAGAGAATTGCTGAGATGGATGGATAGAGAAGCACAGCACTGAGGAGGTCTTTGCTCTCCAGCAGGGTTAAGAATGGCTGATGGGGATGGATATAAAAGTGTGACACTCAAGAGTCCTTTGGGCCTTGGCCAGAATCATGCTGGAAGCTGCTCACATGGATGGATGGACAGGAACAGTGCTTAGGGCCTTGCCTACACGAGGGAGGGTTTTGAAAAAATGTCTACTGTTGCTAGCACCTGTTCAGTTGAACCCATGTTAGCAAGGCTAGGCGCCCCTGTGTTGGCTGCTGACTCTCGATTTAGCCCTTGTTTCATTTACGCCTGCTGAGGGCAAGTCTAACACACACAGGAGTCTGATCCAACATCCATTGAAGTCAGTGGAAACTTTCAGTTGACTTCAGTGGGCTTTGGATCAGAACCACGGTGTTGAAAACAGCATCGGTAGCGTCTGGGCTATGCATACTAGGCTACGCTAGTGATGGTAACATTAGTTCACCTCTTTCACCTCTAGAGTAGATAGGCCTAAGAATCCTTCAGCTTAAAGTGAGCCTGGGATGGCTGAGCATCATTAATGGATAATAGGGCGGACAGTGGCTGATCTGGATGGATGACGGGAGGAGCACTGGAGAGGCCTTTGCTCCACAATGAGATGAAGGCCTTTTGGGGATGGACAGAAAGGAGCAGCACTGGGGATATTCTTCCCCTAGTGAGACTGAGAAAATGGATCTGGATGGAGGGACAGGTGGAAGATTTCACCCTGCAGTGGACCTGAGACTGGCTTTGATGGGTGAATGGACAGGAGTGGCACCGAAAAGGATTTCCCCCTGCAGTGGGGCTGAGAGCAGTTGGAGTGCAGGGATTCCTGGACCGGAGCAGCACTGACAGTCTTTGCCTTCAGTGGCACTCAGAGCATCTGAGAGTGACTTCATTGAGAGAAGAGATTCCCAGCATTGACAGGTAGACAAGGTGCCTGCACATTAAAAATGAATTTGTTTTATATGTGAGCTATCAATTTATACTGATCTAGATCAATAGCTATGACTTGTATTTACATAGTGTCCTTCAAAAGACTGTCAGGGCTCCATTCAAGTGGGGGTGAATGCTCTTGTGCTTAAAGCACAGGGCTTAGAACTGGGGCAGGCAGGCTCTGTCCCCAGCTCTGCCACAGCCTTTGTGTGTACACTTGGCCACTTTCAGAAAACTCTTTATGCCTCAGTTTCCCCAGCTGTTGAATGAGGACAGTAAAGCATATCTCCCTCACAGCGGCTGTTGGGAGCCTGAACTCATTGACATGTGTGTAGCTTTCCCAGATCCTGAGACATGATGCTGTGTAAGTGAAAAATATTATAGCGAACAGTAACAAAATTGCCAGGGCTTACAGTGAGTTAAAACCAAGAGTAACCCTGTAATTCTTTAGGCTTGACTGATGAGGCAGACTATCATGAACTGTGATAGGCAGAGGACTCCAGACCAAGGAGCATCATTATGGTAAATGTGGTATTCGTGTCTTATTTTTCAATCAGGAGACGTGAGTGGGTAAGGCATGAAAAAGGAAGATCTGGCTCGCTCAGAATCTGAACTGTCGGGCTCACATGGCTTAGATTTCTGGACTGGTTTTGTGCACAGCACTAATAAAACCCATCATCCCAATGGGTGCTGATTGACTCCTTTGTTGGAGTCTCTTAAGAGGGGCCAAGGATTAAAGAGGCAATGGAGACTGAACTGCCAGCTCATCCCTCCAGGTGGTCCCTCCAAGACAAGCTTTAGTCACATCACTCTTCCCACATCCTCCACTCCTCGCAAAATGCTGTTGCTGCTGTCTGCACTGTGGGAAAGTGGAGGATTTCTGTATGTAGTTATCTGCTCTGCTCCTTTTTCTGATTTTTTTTTCCAGCTGGCTTTCTCTTTCCTTGAGCTTCTTGTTCTGGATGGGATATGCTCCCCTTTACTGTGTATTCTGGTAGCCATTATTTCCCTTTTCTAGTCTCTGCAAATAATCTGCTCCAACTTAGTGGTAAAAACAAAACTCTACATTGAGCAACTCCAGAAAATGACAGCAATTATTGGCACATCTGGCCACAGCAAGGCTCTCAATGTACAGGTAAGGGGTAGGGAGCCCTTCCACTCCCTGGTCAAGTACAGATATTACTTCCAGAGGGAAATTCTCTTCTCTCTGAAGTTTCACCTACTCCCAGGTGATGGGTGTAGAAGAGACATAGGGGTCAATTAGATCCAATGTACCTAGCTCACCAGACCCTCCATTATCTTTATAGCAGATGTTGCCCTTCCAGAACTAATCAAGGGTCTGAGTCATTCCCTTTAATGATATGTTTTGTACACTAAAACAAGAAGCAACATTTTAAACAATTTGATTGCAATCCAACTTGTTCTGATTCCTACATGTGGTAGCTCTCCAGGCAGACCTCATAGAGCATCCTGTAGTGGAAAGCAGAGACCAGGGGAGATGCGAAAGTGTGCAGAGCCACCATTTAGACATAAGTCATACCAAGCATCTTCTTTGCAATCTATGTGAGTTAATTTAAATGGTATCACCCATGGTGAGCTAGGCTGCCTTTCTCTTACACTGTATAGAATTGCACAGAAGCACTGTATCGGTGCTGTATTGCTAGAGATGCCAAACAAGTGAAAGGACTTTGGGCCTAGAGCCTCAAATGTATTTAGGCACCTAACTCCCATTGATATCTCTGAGGGTCCATATGTCCTGGTATTGGTCACAAGTAGGAAAACAGTGCTCCATAGAATAACTTCCTGATTAATCAAAGAAAGATACCACTCTGCTTCAAGCTGTTCCCTTTGTACTTGTCTAAGGTGATGCAAATGGACCCTTGTATATTGTGCACTGTGAAAAAGCAAATCAACTGGAGATAGGGAAATTGAAAAGCCACCGACACTGCAGGATTAGGTAGCTCAGATCATGGTGGTTGTAGCCATAAAGAAAGTGAGAGAGAGAAAGAGAAACAAAATTGGTCCCCTTTTTCTCAGGAAACCGCATACAGGATATACATTTGGATATGATTAATATGATTGATAATTGACCTAAGACAAACTGCAGCAATAGTTGCCCTTGATACCCTTTATATGAGACTTGCCTCTCCACTAGTGCGTATTGTTGGATTTTTCAGGACATTTAGCTAATCTGACTGCAGTGGGACCACTCACATGTGCAAAGTTAGGCATGTGCATAAGTCTCTGCAAGAATGAGGCTCCTAAATCATGGTTTACATGCCTTACGTATAGCATGTAATAGGAGATAGGGCCTGATCTTAGGCTGTACCTATATTATGGGCTAGGAGTGTGATTCCCAGCTCACATACACATACTCATAATGACTCAACGAGAGTTCATGTGAGTACAAATAGCAGTGTACAAACCCACAGTGGCATGGGTACAAATGTGTGTGAATCCCATGGCTATGTACTTGGCATATCTAAGCTGTGCTGCTGCTGCCCATGGTATCACAGCTACGCCACTATTTATACTTGCACTAGCTCTCCTCCTGCTAGAGTAAGTAGATGTACATGAGGTGGGAATCACACCCTGAGTTCTTCATGTAGATGTAGTCTCACAAATACTTACTATTGGGTCTAATGTCACCTCCAAGGGGAATCCCCTTGTCTCGGCTATCCATGGTAGACAGCAATATGCCCAGTAGAAAGTGTTTACTGGATTGGGTCCCTAAATTATAACTCCCTTTGCTTTCCCTTTTATTGCTTTTCTGGAATGATTTCTTAATCCATATACTGCACTCCATTTATAAGAATACACTGCATATAGTGATCAAAACCACTGGGACAAAATCATTCCTATACTGTGCTTGTGAGAATCAACCGCTTATAAGAATCAAATTATGTGGGACGGATGTGATTCTTATAAAAGGAGTGCACTGTATAATGGAATGAATACATAGCTGTATGATACACAGTGATTAAGGCCTGGATCTACAAAGGGACTTAGGCATTATGATGCTGAGGGTTGCAATACCTAACTTTCAGGCACCTAGAAAATCAAAGGAACTACACCGGGATCCACAAAGTCAGAGTTAGGTGCTTAGGCTCCCTATATAATGACTGGGGAGAGATGGACTCCTCAGAATGCTATCCCCAAAAGCCGACACATGAGGCAGAGAGCTGTCTAACCTCTCCAATGGGAGATACTGATGAGGGGGGTGTGTCCTAAACTCTGCCTCTCTCACAGAGTTGGATGCATAATTCTGTGACCTACAACCATGAGCCGAGCCCCTCTCCTGGAGTCAGGTGGCTTAGGTGCTTGAGAAATTCTTTTTGAGAATGTGTTCGGTGCCTGCCTCACTCCATACAAAGGCTGGAGGAGATGTCCGTCTTATAAGTTTTAGCCCAGTGGTTAGACCACTCACCCAGAATGGGGGAGGCTCAGCTTCAGTTCCCCTCCACCTCCTGCCATGCGGGAGAAAGGATGTGATCGGGGTCTCCCACCTCTCAGGAGAGCTCCCTAACCACTGAGCTATAGGATATTCGAGAGGGGCAGTGGGGCTCCCTCAATCTCTCTTCTTGAAGCTCCTATTTGTCCCTTGGTGCATGGGTCACACTGGGGCTTGGGCAAGAGATAGGCATCGGGATGCCTAGAATGAGGCAGCAGTGTGCATGGCCAGAGGCAGAAGTGTAGGTGTCTAGGGAACTTTTACAGAGAAATTTAGGCACCTACAGGATTAGCAGCAGCCGAGTGAGGGTTTTGTGAATTGCAGCAGTGTCTAATACTGGGACATAGGTGCCGAAGTGACTTACACAATACATGAAGTCTATAGGGACACATCTACACTGCAATTAAATCCCCATGGCTGGCCTGTGTCAGCTGATGGGCTCGGGCTGCAGTGCTGTTTAGTTGCAGTGTAGACATTTGGGCTCAGACTGGAGCCTGGGTTCTGGGACCCTCCCCATGCTTGGGGTCCCAGAGCCCAGGCTCCAGCCCAAGCCTGAATGTGTATACTACAGTTTTACAGCCCTGCAGCCCGAGCCTGACTCAGGTGGCACAGGCCAGCTGCGGGTGTTTAACTGCAGTGTAGACGTATCCTAGCAAATCTGGGAATCAGGTCTCCAGCCGGTCATCTAACCATAGGACCAACCTTCCTCTAGTTGTAAAGTATATTATTAAGGCTGATCACTGTTAGGGACTAGAATGCAGAAGCTCCTAGCTTTGTGATCAGCCCACTAACCCATCTCTGCTCTTTAGGGATGTATAAACATCTCTTACTTCATGCAAAACATTATAGTTTTGCAAATTCCCGAACAGGCAAATTTTATTGAAAACCTGTTTCACGGCAAGTGTTTTGCTCATCTCTTCTCACGACTATGACTAAGAATATTTCATACCCAAATTATCCATCATATTTAATACTGTTAACTTTTCCACACTGACTGCACAACCCAGAGAACATACAAAAACCCTTCTGGGATTCTTTAGTATCATAACAGCAACTACAGAAGATATTTGTCCTCCCAGTGAAAGGCATTTGAATCATGCTGTTGCTTTAAAGCCCTTCAGGAGCTTCTCAAGCTCTGAACTGATTCCCAGGCGAGTCGAATCCTCATTGTTTCTCTCTTTTTCAGACTCTGCTTGAAAGCCTGGGGAATGGGTAGGATTGGCTGTTGCCTGCATGCAGAATAAGGAGTGGGGATGTTAATTACCTAAGACAGGTGTGAGCTGGCTTTAAGGGGCAAGGTTTAAAGGCAACCAGAACAGTATTTTTTCTCTCTTGGGCAGGATAGCATTAAAGCAGGTAGAATAGGGCAAAGAGTCACACTGGGGTTTATGCATCTGTGCCTGGTGGTTGAAAAGGCAAATTCTTCTAATCTTTGGGATTTTGTTAGGAGTGACTCTGCAAGATGGAGGCAGAGGCACAGAGCTAATAGCTTTCTGAGACAATCTTCTGTGGTCTCTCCTGGGTGCTCTTCTGTGTTTCTGTCACCACTGTTGTCTGGTATCGTAAAATGTCAAGAGGTGAGTTTGGTAACAACTGCTGGGCCCTGAGAGATGTTTGGCAGTATGACACTGATCAAAGTTGCTGACTCGAGCTTTGGCTTGGCTGCCTGCTGGTATGCGTCTCTTAATCCTGCAGGCAAATCACCTTTGAACTGGAGCTACCTGAATGTAATGGTAGACTGCAGGTAAGGAAGCCTCCCATGTCTCTTCTGGCATACACAGAGCTGCTTGCTGGATCAGGGCTGGTCTAACAGCAGTGTCCTTCTGATAACAGGATGCTGGGCATGATATAAGTGTGAGCCTGGCAAACCAGGGGCCAGCTCCTTCCACAGACCCCATGCCTTAGTGGAACACTGACTGATACAGAGCTGGAACCAGTCTGGCTCGCCTGTGCATTAGAATGGTTGAAATAGGGATTGGGATTATAAAAATGTGCTTAGTGTTTAGATTTTATTGAATGCTTGTAAGTGAGACAAATGCATGCAGCAATTTACAACATGGGATACAGATGTTATCAGGTAATATTTAAGCATTTGTATTATAAGCCTCTGTAACTGTATGAATCACCAGACAGGAGAGAGACATTAACTAGTGTGAAATGTTGGTCTCCAACAGAAGGTGTTATATTCTGCCCCTCAAGGAAGGTCCATCCACACCAAACGGAATATCGGAGGACAAAAGACTTTGTTTGCTCTCCTCCCAACCCCCCTCCCCCCCACCCGCCGCCCCATGAAGAGGAGACATGCAAGTGAATTCCTCCCATCAGCTGAGTTTCAATTTGAAGGGGGGGGGGGAGGAGGGATAAAAACCTCTAGCAAGGAGGAATTGTATCTTTATGCTGCTTGGACTCTGAGGGGCAAGGATTACTAAGCATAAGCAAAAGATCCCCAGTGCTTGGCTTGGATTAGCCCTAAAGGACATACACAGCTTGCTTATTATGGAAGCTTCTATGACTTTTTGAAACTTAAGTTTGTAACTCATTTGTGTGCATATGTTTACCTGCTTTAACCTTGTAAATAACTCTTGTTTCCTTTTCCTATATAATAAATCTCTAGATAGTTTATTTTAGGACTGGCTACAGGTGTTGTCTTTGGTGTGAGATCTAAGGTGACTGCTCCTTTGGGCTGGGAGTAACCTAAATATTGCTGTGACTTCTGATGTAAGGGACCTTCTATCAGAAAGGCAGGCTTACCTGGGTAGCAAGATAGAGTACCCAACGGGACTGTCTGTGACTCCATGTTCAGGCTGTTATAATCAGTGCTTAATCTGTGCCAGGGCTGAGCCCTGGCACCTCTAGGCTTAGCAGTTCATAACCCCAGCACCTCTGGGCTTGCTGCATCAGTGATGAAAGTTTAAAAAAAAATTGGTTGAGCCCCAGCATCTAATTGCTTGAGCCCCAGCACCTCTTTCATTACAAATTCAGCACTGGTTCTAGTGCCTGAGGAGTTTACACTTGATAACTGGTTGGTGAAACCAAGGTATAGAACTCCTGACCGATTTGGGGTTGTTGCCTTGTTTCCTAACAGTCTGCCCAGAAGTTGGCACTCATGCTTCTGAGCCACTTCAGGACAGCTTGACAATAAGAACTTAAAAAGATCTTCAAGGAGAGTAACTGCTTCCTTTTAAATTCTGTTCATCCAACTCCTGGCTGATTAGAAAACTTGCTCTTGTATTTAAAGCTTCTTTCACAGATATCTGCCTTAATGACCAGACCAGACTTTCAGATGGAGCTATAGGTTACTACGATCAGGTCACTTGGAATAGGGCTGGGTAGCGGGAATTTGAAATGCCCCTGGTTTAATGATCTTCCTAATCTAATGCCAGATTCTTCGATCTTAAAGCCAGAAGGAACTATTATGATCTAGTCTGACCTCTGTATAATCCTGGCCATTGAATTTCACCTAGTGAATGAACTCCAAGCCATTTCACAGGGACACCAGAAAACTAGTCTGGATTTGCTGGAGTTTTTTTGGGGTGCAAATCATCAGCTAATGTAGTTCGCTGGCTCCTTGACCCAGAGAAAGGATTCACTGTTGGAGGTGGATTTCTAGGTCAACTTTTAAATTGGATTTAAATAATTGGCAGATAAAAAACACTGGAGAAGACTGACCCTGCTTGAAGAGCATCAGTGCAAGCATCCAACCCCCTGCACACCAAACCTATCCTACCCTGATGCCAATGCACTTACTAAATGTTGCACAGTAAGCAAAGTTTATGTTAATACCGACCAAGTGTAAGCATGTGACTGCTATCCCTGTCCTTGGGAGTGTGCACTCTGCATAGCGTCTCTGTACGTCTTCACTGGATGATGGTAACTCTTCCAAGTGCCTCTTCCACCACTGCGAGCAGAAGTGACCCGTACTCTGCACTCTTCAGCTACCTTATATCTTAATGGACTCAGTTACCACCAGACAAACATGACCCTGACTAAACTAATATGAAAGGCACAACTGAAGGCAGTTCTTGTCAGCAGGGTGTCATCCCTGTTTACATGGCTAGTGTGAAAGAAGGAGGAACTATCCCACCAAACTATGCAGTAGGTGAGTGAGGAACCCCTGCCTGTAGTATGGCTGTGTAAATCCTTTGCTACAGTGGCCTCCTGGCATGGTGGTGCTAACACCATTTTCCTGAACTGTTAAGAATGGAAGCTCTTTGAGGGAGGGGCCTTGTCAATCAACAATGAATATGAACCACACTCCTTGCTAATACCAGGGCTTTGGAACAACCTTCTTTTAAAGGCGATGGCTACACTACAGACTTTACAGCTGCACCAATGCAGCAGCACCGCTGTAGCACTGCTAGCGCAGAAGCCGACGGGAGAGAGCTCTCCCATTGACTTAATTACTCCAGCCCCCATGAGGGGATGTAGCTATGTTAGTGGGAGAATCTCTCCTGCTGGCATAGCGCTGTCCATACCAGTGCGTAGGCTGGGGTAACTTGCATCACTCAGGGGTGGCTTTTTCATACCAGTGGGCAACAGAACTTATACCGATGTAATTGTAGTGTGTACATAGCCAAAGAAAAGAATCACAATACTGAGTTACTTGTCCTTGATAGATGATGCCAGACTGCCCGGTTTGCAGCATAAACCTGTACTCCAATCCAACCCCTTCAAGCATCCCAGCTATATTAAGAACAAATCCAGCTGTGATTCCTATTGAGTGTCATTATCCAAGGTGAGTCACAGACACTCTAGTCAATCTGTCACTCATTCAGCCTCCTGAGACTGGATTTAGCTATAGATATCTCTTTTAAGACAGATCATCTGAGCAGCAATGCCATCAAACCAACATGGTTTTCATTCAGCTCTGCATGGTCTGCAGAAGAGAGGCTGCGTTTCAGCTTGTGCTTGATGAATGGTAGGTGAGCACAGAGCAGGGATGGCGAGGGGAAAACGCACTTAGCCTCATTTTTCAGAGGACCCTGGCATGATTGGTCTTACCTGAAAAATGTACAAGGCTTTTACTCTAAGGATTGATCACCAACAGTTTGCAAGTACTGGATTCTCAATATTTATTATCTTAGGGCTGGTCTATACTTAGCCGCTAGTTCGGCGGCTGGAAATCGAACTTCCGGGTTCGATTTATCGCGTCTGGTCTGGACGCGATAAATCGAACCAGGAAGTGCTCGCCGTCGACTGCAGTACTCCAGCTCAACGAGAGGAGTACCGCGGAGTCGACGGGGAGCCTGCCTGCCGCGTGTGGACTGCGTCTGAACCGCGGTAAGTTCGAAGTAAGGTATGTCGACTTCAGCTACGTTATTCACGTAGCTGAAGTTGCGTACCTTACTTCGACTTGGGGGGTTAGTGTAGACCAGGCCTTAGCAACTGTAAATTGCATGACATTTCTGTTATTATCCAGGATGGGGCTTAGAGAAACCTTTGGGAATCTTAAGAGAGACGTATCAGAAACATAGGCTAGGTCTACACTAAGGGGGGGGGGTCAATTTAAGATACGCAAATTCAGCTATGCGAATAGCGAAGCTGAATTCGGCGTATCCTATTTGACTTACCCCCTGTGAGGATGGCAGCAAATCGACCGCCGCGGCTCCCCCGTCGACGGCGCTTACTCCTCCTGGCGAGGTGGGAGTAAGCGCGTCAATTTGGGGATCGATTTATCCATCTAGATGAGACGCGATAAATCGATCCCCGAGAGATCGATTTCTACCGCCGATCTGGGCGGGTAGTGTAGACTAGCCCATAGTTATGAAAACTTTTCCTTCTTGGGCTAAACAGGCCTTGCCCAAGACATCATTGCTAGAAAAAACGATGCTATTGTAAGACTTAATGGCTGGCTGCATACTTAAAATTCTCTCCTCACAGTCCCACAAGTAACGATGTGCTTATATAGCCCTAGATTGCAAAGAGTGTTTCAGATATAGCTTGTATAATTACCTCTCTGCAAAGGCCCTGGTGAGGGGTTTGGTGAACTCTGTAATGTTAAGTAGTCTTCCTATCAAACATAAAAAAATGCCATTTTGCAACCTCACACTTGCTTTCTGGGAATCTGAGTGCAAGTAAAATATAACTGCTCAGCTTTCCACAGGAAAAATGGAGAAGAGGGACCAGCATGACTGATACAAATTCACTTTTAAATTAGAGCAAATACTTGAGCAAATTTCTTCTATTAAGAGAAGTGCACTGGGTATTTAGCTGAAGCGGGGAGCAAAAAAGGGACAGAGCTGTTGAACTGAAAATTTATTAATGGAGCTATATCTGTGAAAATGGGAATGGTACTAGAAAATTGATGGCTCCGTCCTATGGGATCAAAGAATCTTGTTAAATGTACTGTATGATATTAAAATATCATTGGCAATCCCTCAGAGTTCGAGGATGATTGTCTTCCAATAAAATGATAGCCTGTTATCACTGGTGGATCAGCAGGTGACTAATGAGACCTGTTTTGGATCCACAGATCTTGTCATAATTGGGGAAAACATTTCCCAATGGAAGGGGAGGATCTGGATTGTTAAATCAGGGTGTGGCACGTTCTTTCCTCCTTTCCATTTCTCCATTTCCTGTTGTCTCCAGGGGATCTCAGATTATGGGCATCCTTGCCACAAAGCCCTTTTTCATTTTGGTCAATCGAGGGCTTGGGTTTGCTATGAGTTTGTCAATATTGCACTTCTTCATGTTGGCTTGGAGGGTATCTGTGAAGTGCTTTTTTTGCCTGCCCCTTGACCATTGGCCACAGCTCAGATGTGAGAACATGACCTGCTTCGGGAGTTGACTTTCTGGCATTTGAAGAACATGAACAGCCCAACGGAGTTGGTGACAGATAACCATAGCTTCAATGCTGGAAATTTTGGCTTGGGACAGAACACTGATGTTGGTACGTCGGTCGTCCCACTTGATTCAGAAGATCTTTTGAAAGCACCGTTGATGGCATCTTTCAAGATCATTGAAATGTTTACTGTTCATAACCCAGGTCTCAGCACCGTACAAAAAAGCAGGAATAACAATGGCCTCAGATACAAGAAGGTCGGTTTGATTCTTGATCTCGTGATCTTCGAAGACATGTTTTCTAAAACATCTGAAAGCTGCACTAGTGCATTGATAGCAGTGTTGAATTTCCTTGTCAAGATCAGCTTTCTGTGACAGATAGTTACGGAGGTAAAGGAAGTGCTCGACGTTCTCCAGGGTCTCTTTATTGTTCTGAATTACAGGAGCAGGATCCTGATGATTCAGAGCCTGTTGGTGGAGTACTTGGTGTTAAGTGTGAGGCTGAGTTGGTTGTAAGCCTCAGAGAAAGTGTTTGGTTATTTTTGAAGATCTTCTTCCCAGTGGGCACACAGGGCACAGGCATCCGTGTATTGGAATTCAGTGACCGATTTAGTGATAGTCTTTGTCTTGAATTGAAGTTGATAGAGGTTGAAAAGCTTGCCATCCATTCTATATTGGATGTCAAGTCTGGAGGGGAGCTTGTCAGCAATGAGAAGGAGGATGACCGCAAGGAAGAAGACATAGCCTTGCTTGACTCCTGCCTTGACTAGGAAGTGGTCCGTTTTGGATCCATTGCTGACGACCATCACAGACATGTTGTCGTGGAAGAGTTGGAGGGCAGCAACAAATTTTGGTGGGCATCCAAATTGAAGGAGAATTGTCCACAGACCTTCATGACTGATGGAGTTGAATGCTTTCTGAGGTTGATGAAGGCCATATACAGAGGTCAGTGTTTCACACGGCACTGTTCTGGAACTTGACGGGCAGTGAAGATCATGTTCATGGTACCTCAAGGTGGCCTGAATCCGCATTGTGATTCTGGGAGGATTTCTTCAGCCAAGGGGAGCAGCCAGTTGAGGAGAATTCTGGCAAGAATCATTCCAGAGATGGAAAAGAGGGCCATTCCTCGATAGTTTCCACAATCCAATTTGTCTCCTGTATATTAAAACATTAAAATATACAGCACTGGGGAAAGGAGAGGCTCCTTCTGTCTATAGGATAATAGTGGTAGGCAGGGCTTTACCTGCTTCCTTGATATTCTTCATGACAAATGATCCTAATGGCTGTTGTTGAGGGAGTACCACTGGTTCTCTATATCTACAAGGAGTGATGGTAGTGATTAGAGGCTGGAGCAAAGACTGAGGTCTTTTTCCTGTGAGTGTGAGTAGATATGTGTGTTGCCATAACACCACCCCAACTGCTTATTTGGGTGAGATCTTGGACCTTCCTGATGGCACGTGTTGCATGATGCCTCCCTGGCTTGCCTAAAACACAGGGTCAGAGCTGTCCGAGTAAGGTAGAGACATATGTTGCCAGCAGCCTTGTACAGTACTTGCTACCACCTGCTCCTTGGGGGTGAGGAGAGGGAGAAGCCAAACAAATCTGGGGAAGGAAGTGGAAGCTGCTTTTTCTCAGGGAAGAGGGGAAGGTAAAGAGGGGTGGGATTTTGGGCAGGTGAGGATGGGATAGAACCTCCCAACATCTTGTTCACATTTTTTTTTTAAATAGTGTATCTATGTAGATTTGCCTCACACATAATCTATTGCTGGCACTGGGAAACTCTTGTAGTATCTACCACTAACAAACTCTGTACAGTACACAACATGAACTAGTAAGTCTGTACTCCAAGGCTGAGGCTTGATCTGCACCAGAAAGACACCAAAGTCAATATGCCAAAGCCTTGCAGAAAGATGGGGAGTAGCTTTGGGCAGCCTGATTGGCCGCAAAGGGCCTCCTCTGAAACTCAGCCACCCAATTATTCATAGATTCCAAGGCCCAAAGAGACAATTGTGATCATCTACTCTGACCTCCTGTATAACACAGGCCAGAGAACTACCCCAAGGTAATTCCTAGAGCAGATCTTTAGAAAAACATCTAATCCTTGGTTTAAAAATTGTCAGGGATGGAGAATCCACCACAACCCTTGGTTAAGTTGTTCCAATGGTTAATTACACTCACCATTAAAAAGTTACACCTTATTTCTAGTCTGCAGTTGTTTAGCTTCAGCTTCTAGCCATTGAAGCATATTACAACTTTCTCTGCTAGACTGCAGGGCCCATTATTAAATATTTGTTCCCCATATAGGTACTTATAGACTGTAATCAAGTCACCCCTTGACCGTCTCTTTGTTAACGCTGGAGCTCAGTCTGTTTATCTTATCAAGCAAGGCATGTAAGGGGAAAGCCTCCTGTGGTTGCCATTTCTATATCTTTGGATGCTAACTTGTTTTGCTTATGTCTGCTAGAGCTGGTGTTGCCCTGAGCTTTAGCCAGAGCTATTGGAACTTCCCTCTGCGTTAAGGAAGCTGTTGCTGTCTACTCAATATTGCATCCTAAATCATTCTGCAATGTGGTTACAGATGAAACTGCAAAGATTAGAACTCATCACAAAGAACAGCACCTCCTTTCTCAGGCCTGGTGTTAACAAGATGCCCACATTCCTGTGTATTGCTCTCTTTCCCTAATATTTGCGTTCTAGCCTTGCTGCTGATCAGCTAGCACAACCCATGGTAAACAAACAAACAAACAAACAAAAAACCATAACATAAAGTGCACTTCTCAAGTCTTGAGTATGATACAACTATCTTCATCTAGATCAGTGGTTCTTAACCTGAGATGCCCTTTCTGGGGGTGCGAGACATGCCAGAATTTTTTAGAAGATAAATCATCGAAAACACAAATTAAGCACAGGCATGTAAGTACAACTACTTTGTTTCATCAAACCTAAGCATAAGATAATGCGTGATGTGTATGCATCAATTTGCACTGATGGTGCCCCTGCCATGCTAGGAAAAAAATCAGGATTTGTTGCCTATGGAAAGAAAGAAAGAATAATAAATATATAATTCTAAAAAAGTGTGTAATTTTTCATGTATTCTTAATTTTACTGTGAAATTAAAATAAATATGTAATGCTATCTCTTTCATTCTATAGTTATGATATATCTAGGTTTAAAGAACTGACCTACTTCAATTATTTTTGATAAGGGGTGTGAGAACATATTTTGAGAACCAAAGGGGTGCAGGCTGCAGTAAAGGTTAAGAACCACTGATCTAGATGCTTAATGTCAGTCTAACCAGCACCAACTTGCCCTTCCTGTTCAACTGTACAGGACTTCTTGCAAGAAAATACATTAATAATAAATGCATGGCAGCAGAGGATGTCTCTGGTTGCTCGATTTGACTCCCTCAGGAAGGGGAAGCTGTAACTCATCCTGTATGGAACGAAGGTAACTTCAATAATCAAGTGGACAATCCCCTATTTCTAGTGGGTGGGAGAGAGAAGATGGGCTTCTTCCCTCACTTGGGGAGAAGTAATTGTTCTGAATCTGTGTATACCACTATATTTATCTCCAGGCCCTTTATAGTCCAGGAAGGAATGGTCAGTTCTCCCCTCTTAGTGGTACTCCTTCTAGGAGCCAGGTGTAGCATAAAAAAGAAATAAGTGTGTACTGTGCCAAGAGGCAATGGAGCCTCTGCACGGTGCCAGACAAGCCAATCCACCACAATATATCATGAGGAATGCTGTCACCAAGAGCCTTAATTTACAGCAACTGTGCTGCCCTATATCTCTGAAGGTTTGTATGTCACCCTCCCACCCGGCTCAGCCCCATCCTGTGACCCAGAGCAGGTTTTTCAAAACAAAACATTCCCAATGCACATTTTGAGATAAAAATTACTCTCATAATGAATGTAAAGCCTCAGAATTGGCTGAATGCAAGGAAAAGGTATTCTTCCCCCCCCCCCCCCCCCCCACACACACATGCATTCCCCGGAATGAAATAGTGGGGCTGCTGATTTATTAGCATTCACTCAGCCCTGCCCCTTTGCATAATCTTCTAGTCCCCTAATTTTTCTCTTCCATTTAGTGTTGGTGCTGTGAGCTAATTAATGCTAGAAATGGCAGCGCTCTGGATTCATGGCCTATAGGAATAGAGTCTCTTACTATCCAAGTTTTTTCCTGGGGTCATGGATCAATGTTCACATTGCACTCCCTGTCAGTACCCTGCCCGGGCCGGGGAAGCTAATGATCCAAGCAGCAGACCGAATTGGTGATGAACCCTGGTCATGTGCCTTCTGAGGCAAGCTAAGAAGAAGTTTCTTCTCCCCGCTCACTTGTACCTCTGATTTGCAATAACCTTCTGCCTTAAGAGCCGTGTGCCCTGATTCTCAGATTTCTGATGGGATAAGATAAAACATAGACAAATGGAGCCTTCAAAAACATGGCAGAGAAAGCCAGGGTCAAAAACAATCTTTTCTCCCTCGCGCTGTGAGCCAGGAATTTTCACCTATGCACCCTGCGTGGGATGGGAGCCTGGAATGGCTAGAAATCCCACCCATAAAAGTTCTTCCCATAGCTCTAGTATAAAGTAAATTAGTCATTTAGACACATTCAAGTTAATGTAATTTTATTGACAAGGTAACTTCCTATATCACAATGTATAAATCATATACGACCTTAAACTACCCCTCCAAAATCTTCCCTCTTGCTCCCCCGACACCAAATCCACAATGCATGGAAAGTAGAAATGTAGTCGTAGCTTATATACAAGGCAATTTCATTTTTCAGGGAGAGAGGGAAAATGTTCAAGCCTCCATCCTTGTGTAAGGAAAATACCAAATGTGAGCATATGGGAGAGAGAGGGACATTATCTTGGTTCTGCTTGCAATGACTTCTTCAGGCACAAGAAGGTGGAGTTACAGTTTCTGTAGTGATTTCAACTAGTCTAAAGAGATGGTTTGAAAATGCCTGTGTCTGTGTGAGGAGATGTTAATGTGGTGCACACAGGGTAAAATGAGACATCTCACACACACACACACACATAGGGATGATACTGTCTCTGATACAGTGCGTGTACATGAATGGTAATACTTTATCTGAAGGGAACTGTAGTCAGGATCTGTAATAAATCAATACATCTGACCCGTTTTATTTGTAAAACATGATCTGTGTTATGTATGTTACATGCTGTCATAAAAATGC
This sequence comes from Terrapene triunguis, assembly GCF_002925995.2. Taxonomy (NCBI): domain Eukaryota; kingdom Metazoa; phylum Chordata; order Testudines; family Emydidae; genus Terrapene; species Terrapene triunguis. The sequence continues at coordinate 81,920,570 of NW_020664419.1, read as the reverse complement.
TGTGGAGAAAAACTACCCCTTTACAGTTTCGTCCTAGAATTCTTTTAGAAGCTGCAGCCCTGTCCAGCTTCCTCCACTCAAACCCCTCACAGGAATAAGAACTCGTGGTAAAGGTGGAGGAGTTCTCTTTTCTTATCTCCATACTCCACTTTCTGCAGTACTTTAGAAAGGAAGAGTGGTGATGGTCAACTGCAGTATGGGGCACACACCCACCACGTTGTGTGCTCAAACATTCTTCACAACATCGTTGGTGTTATCCCCATTTTACAGATTTGCAGAGAGAGTTTAAATGATTCCTGTGAGGCCTTGTCATGAGTCAACAATAGACTTTGGATTAGAAATAAAAATGGTCTGACTTGGGTCCCTGTTGTATCACTACAGATCATGCTGTCTCATTATATACAAAGGCTGTATAAGGAGCATGTGTTTTACTCATGAAAGCATATTGACTCATCTGAGCTAATACAAAAGGGGCCCCTTTCATATATTAGTTGATACACATTTGTGATATACTTATTCTGTCTAGGCAACTTTAGTGCCCTCATCACTGTGGTATCTGAAGGTGTAGGTGTGTGTGTGTGTGTGTGTGTGTAACACATACATCCTTGCCAGATGGCGGTGTATGCCACAGCACATCAAAGGAATAGAGGGGGAAGGGTACTTTGGCATGACTTGGCTGGCTGCAGGAAACACCCTCCTGCCCATAGACTGGCACAGATCGGAAACACCATCTGCCAGAGCATGGACTATGTGTTCCAGGGGGGAAACCCCCCCCTCCCAGATTTGACTTTTTTCCCTTCCTTTATTAACATTTATTTATTCAGTCTTCCTCCCTCTCTTCTCCACTCCTTCATGCCATCAGTTGCAGGATTAATGGCATCATGTCAGAATCTTTAAATAGATCTGCTGTGCAGGTTCACAGTTGAGCGGCATTAGCTGAGCTGGCCAGGGGAACATCTGGGCAACATCTGTCTGTCGTCACACAAAAGACCGTGCGTGGCAGGGAAAGTTAATAAAGCTAATTGGTTATTAAGCTCTATTAGCCTTCAACAATACCACCTTGGAATCCCTCCAATATCCTTGGAGCTACTGCCTGGAATCTCTTCATGTTTGGAGTAGACCATGACCACAAAGGGCTGGGACAGACTGGGCTTGCAGGTACTGAGGGTTCTGGGTAGAGCTACTGACAGACAATGGTAATAATACAAGGATTTTTCTCTTATATAGCCCCTTCTTCACCTCAAGGACCCCCAAATACTTTGTCAATGCTATTTAACCATTGGCTGGCCTCAGCTCAGATGCTGCCATAGGTCTAGTAGCATGTGAAGTTGGTAGCACATTCGGTTATCTCCTTCAGCTGAGACCTTGATTGGTGGGGTGGTACCTTCACTCTCAGGCTTCCCTGCCAATAGCACCCAGAGGCTTTCTGCTGCTAGAGGATGATAACTCTGCCCCAAGTACAAAACACACTTCTCCCAAGGAGTCAAGCAAAGACCAGTCAGGACAAGGGTTTAAACACCCCTCCCTGCAGACCAGAGCGATGAGGGTTTATTTAGGTTTACAAAAAGGATTTTAAAGTTCCGGGGGGGGAGTGAGAGAACCAAAACAAACAAGGGGTAGAAAGTATAACCTTGTATAGTTATGCTCATTGGCACATTCCTGAGCAAGTGGAAGCATAACCTTCCCTTACATCAAATTAGCAAATCAAGCTTTCCTAAGAGCAACTTAGGTAATATATTGACAGTTGTGAGAGTTAACATGCTGCTGTTTCAGGAAGTGTCCCACCCCCACCAGGTTAGCCCCTCGCCCAGTGAGTGCCCTAATCAGAGACCTCAGCTCCCCTGCTGATTCATAACAAGTACTTGACCCTGAGTCTCCCAACTCCCAGGTGAGTGCCCTAACTCCAGGGCTATTGGCTGTTCTGGAGTCTCTCTCCCTCCCTCCCCCTCAATCACAGACTTGAGAAACCTTTCCAACAAAAGTTTAGTTGAAACTGAGCAGTTTCTGTGAACATTTTTGGTTTTGATGAACTGGCCTTTTCTGGGCAAAGAACATTTAGTCAAAAAAAATTCCCAACCAGCTTTATTAAATAGGTAGGTGTCATTGACACTAATTCATTCATTGCCAGCTCATGTGCAGTCAGGCTGTGTGCACTCACTCAAACCATCTCCTAACTGTGATTAGAGAGTCTCTCAGAATAGGTGCAGTTAAAAACTGCTGTGTTACGCTGTCCCAGATTGCTCCTGATCTCCCATGTCTCCTGTGTAGGGTTCAGCCAGTAATTAATTCTTGAATGGACCTTCCTATCCAGCCCAGGCTTTTGTTACCTTGCAATCTACCTAACTACAGCTGCCTGAGCAAGATGAGGATACAAAGTCCCAGGAGCATGACATACGTACAAGTTGTGACAGCTACGAGAAGGCAACAGATGTGAAACAGGGAAAGACTGTTGTTCTGTGTTGATAGGCCAGCGAGTCCAGCTGCCTTGCACTGATGAGCTGCTTCTGCATCTCCTGCTTTAGTCCAGAACTGGATCTAAACATGCTGAAATGATGCAAGAAAGGCTTCGCCCAGGGCCAGCCCACAACATTTTGGCACCTGAGGTGGGGAGCTCAAATGATGCCCCCATGCCCCCTCGCTTGGGCCAAACCTTTGAAAGGTCTCAATTCTGCCTTCTTCCTGTTCTACTCCTCTCATGGTACTGCTCTGCTACCTACCCCAATAAAGGAGAACGAACAACTTAAAATGCCTTGTTCAACAATTTTAAGTAACACTTAACTTTCAAACGCCTGAACAGCAAATGTAACTTTTCTTGTCTGCATAGTAAACACTGGCATTTTTATCTGTTTGAATAATCAAAGTGATGCTTTCCGTGCCTTCTGGGTTGCAAAGATTTGAACTGCTTCCTGCTGAAGGTCCACAGTCTGGGCCAGCTCATGCTCTGTTGAGATGGACCAGCCTCTCCTATGTCATTGTGGAGCGTAGATGTGTTTTTATTAACTTCAGCTTGGAGAAGCTGCGTTCTCCACTGGCAACTGTTACAGGAAGTGTTAGAAGTAGGCTCAGAGCAACAAAAGCATTTGGAAAGAGGGTGGTGATCTTATTTGTGCACATATATTCCAGAACAGCCTTTGGAGTTGATCCTACTGAAATGTATGTTGAAAGGGCTTCCAGTTCATCACCTAAATCACTCGCATCAATATCGCGCATGTCATCATGTGTCACCACTGTTTCTAGTGCCCTGCATTGCTGGTGTAGGTCTTCTTCAGGTATAGTGAGGAGTTTTGGAATATCAGAAAACATCCCAAATATACTGCTGTGTTTCTTGAGCTGCATGAAACGTTCTTCAACTGACTGTATTGCACAATCTAGCACGTGGTTAAAGAATTCAACTTTGAATTGTTGTTTGGGGTCTCTTATGGGATTATCCCATGCCTTGCAATCAAAATGTCTTCTTCAGTGACTCTTGTATTCTTGAATGGGTGGGAAAATAGCTTCAGTGTGAAGTTCCTCTGCCAACTTCTGTCCATTCTTCAGAACATTTTGAAATCCCTCATCTGACCGGTAAGACTGTAGGTATGACTTTGCTTTGTCCAGTTGTTCCATTGCTCCAGATATATCAAGGTCAACACCTAGGAGTCTCTTGCTTTATCGCCTCCACTCGACTTTCCCATTGTGTGGCACTCAGTGGTTTCAGTGTCAGAGAGGATGTTCCCAGATGTTGCTTCAAAATTTGCCATCGATGAGTTGATGCAGAGAAAAATACATAGATGCTTTGAATTACATTAAAAAATTCAGCAGCCTCACTAGAAGCTGATGCTGCATCACTGACCACCAAGTTCAATGAATGAGAACTGCATGGGACAAAAAAAGCTCGAGGGTTTAACTCTCGGATCCGTGTCTGCACTCCTCTGTTCTTTCCTCTCATGTTGGCACCATTATCGAAGCCCTGACCTCTCATGTCAGCTATCGCAATTCCCATATCTTCCAGCTTTTTAAGAAGCACATTTGTCATACCAGCTCCTATAGTATCATCAATGTCAATAAATTCTAGAAAATGCTCTCTGACAGTCACTATTGCAGGAACATTTTCACTAGGTTCTGTTGTTGTTACAAAACGCACTATTAAAGTAATTTGTTCCATATGGCTGCTGTCAGGTGTGCAGTCCAGAATAACAGAGTAATATCTTGCTGACTTCAGATCTACCACAAACTTCTGTTTGACTTTTGTTGCCAGTAATTGTATGATCTCATTTTGAATTTTTTTTCAAGGTAGTGGTGTGTGTACATTTCTTGGGTGGTGACTCTTCTTAGATGCTCCTGGAGTATAGCATCAAACTCAGCCATCAGCTCCACAATTTGAAGGAAGTTTCCATTGTTTGGCACATACAGCTGATCTGAAGTGCCATGCAGTGCTAGGTTTTGGGTAGCAAGCATTCTCACAATGGCAACGAGCCTTTTCAGAACATTTTGCCAGTAAAGAGACTGATGCAATCTTCTCTTGATGCTGATCATCTATGGTGGCCTTTAACCTTAGTCTCATCTCAAGCTCTTTCCACCTATGGAATGTTCTCTGATGATTTGCTGCCTTCTCATGGCATGCCAGATATCTAGCCAGATTTTTCCAGTCTTTTGTTCCTGTAGAACCCAATGTGGCTGGAACATTAGACTGGAAGAGTTTGCAACAAAAACAGTATGCAGCATTCTGGGTTTTTGAGTACATAAGCCATGGTCTCTCCACTTTGTCACCATTGGGGATTTCATACCAGTAATGTGTTGGATGGAAACTTCTATTTTCATTGTCTTTGGGGAACATGAAGTTTTTCACTTGCTGCGGCCCATGCAGTACAAGGAAGTCCCTCAGGCTACTGCTCAAGTGGGTCCACAGTCCTGGATCATCTAGACTTAAGGAACTAAACTCAGCAGCAGCTGTTTCTTCCGCCTCCACCACACTCTTCTATGATCTACACTTTTCTTCAGGAATGTGCATGGTTACATCCATTTGAGATGGAGATATGGATGCTGCAGTAGCTGCCAGGTCACCTGCAGTCTGACTAACTGGAAGATCAGGCATCTCCTCACCACTCACATCCTCACTGGGGCCAGAAGGCTCACCGTGAACATTTGTGTCTATGTATCTCAGGAGAGCTCCTTCCTGCTTAGATAGAAAAGCTTCCTTTGCTTGCTTGCTTTTTCTGAATGCTGCCCCAGAGGGGCGTTTTCTTCTTTCACTTATGACTGCTGTTCTGTGCCAGCTATAGTGGCTCTCAACACTCAATTGAAGGGGACAAATAAGAAGGCTGGTAGCAGGGCCTGTGTGAGGGAAGATATCAGCGTCTTAAGGACCTAACTGGCTCCTACTACTTCAGTTGACTGCCTGTTCTCCTCAAGTGGGTTCAGGGAAGCAGCAGGAAACAGGAAGCTCCCTGAGAAGCTGGTGTTAATCAGTCCAGGCTCCTGGGGGTGCTAGAGAGGTACATAAGAGGCTCCTCCTCCTCTCTCTCCCTACAGCTCCTGCTGCTTTCTGTTATTCCCTCTCACCTTTTCTTCTGCCTGCCTGTTATGTCTCTTGTGCCCTCCTTCCTCCAGCACAGCACTCCACCATCTCTGTGCATCTAGAGCAGAGAGAATACATATGCACCAGCAGCTTACACAATTTTCTACACTCTGGGTCCTAGTGGCGCCCTCCCACAGTCTGGCACCTGAGGCGGCCGCCTCAGTTCGCCTCATGGTAAGGCCAGCCCTGGCTTTGCCTGTGGTATGTCTACTCCTGCTGGAAGCAGCAGTAACAGATGCTGTGGAGAAAGCTGGTGGCAGACTCAGGATTTGACTAAGCATCCAGACGACTGAATCTCTAAACTGAGTTTTGTCCGTCTCTAGTGGTGGTCACTCTGCCTCATAATGGGGACTAATAGCACTGCTCCTTTAATTTATGTGGGCAGAACAGTTGTTCAGCGCCATGTGGCTGCAGTTCAAAATTGCTGTCCCTCATTATTTCTAAACAATGTCATTAGAGCTGGGCGACCCCTGCAGCGTTTGTAAACAAACACTGAGCCCCGCAGTGAAGTTCACAAGGTCTTGGGTATGAACGAAACCCTTCAGGTTCACGTAGCGGTGAGAATCAGATGAACTCAAACTGCCAAGGAAACATACTCCTTAGACTCCAGTGGCCTGGAACATCCTCGCTGGAGTCCTCCTCCAACGTGGCTGGCTACATTCCTGTATGCAGTGTTGTAGCCCAGGATATTAGAGAGACAAAGTGGATGAGGTAATATCTTTCACTGGACCAACTTCTGTTGGTGAGAGAGACAAGCTTGTGCGCTTACAAACCGCTCCTCTTCAGGTCTTTGTAAGATCAAAAACTTGGTGAGAGAGACAACAGAAGTTGGTCCGACAAAGGATATTACCTCACCCACCTTGTCTGGCTACTGTCCTGGCATCTTCAGGGTTGGTGTCTGGTCAGTCCAACTATTTTCTGTAGCTGTGCTGAGGGGTGGTAGGCAGGACCTCTACCCCCATTCTAGGATTCTGGGGGGAGAGGAGGAGACTGGAAGAGGCCTTTCTCTCTCCACAGAGCACAGTGAGAGGAGAAGGCTCTCCCAGTGTAAATGACTCTGCCCTGTGCTAAAGAGCAGATATCCCAGAAGGCTTAGCACAATAGCTAGGAATCCCTCTTGGGTCCCCTAGCACCTCAACACTAGAAAGTGAAGCCCTATAATTCCTAGTATGTAGTTGCTAGAGGACCCCCTGAGGGTTGCATAGCTACCACTCTAAGCCTTCTGAGAGCTCCAGCTGCCCCTGGTTTAGTGCACAGCCTGCAGCAGGAGAGAGGAGGATTCTCCTCTCACTTCCTGGGGTGGAGGTTCGGCTAGCTTCTTGATGACCTTTGAGATTTAGAGGGGACAATAGTTCTGCCTGGCAATTTTTCTGAAGACAGAACATGGAAGGAGCAGGAGTGCCAGCCATTGCCCTGCCAAAACCCCTGGCGCAGAGCTACCCAGGTGTCTGTAGGAAGAGGTAGCAGACCACTGGACTTCCTTTGAAGACATCTCCAGTAAGTAGTGGGTTCCTGGGACTTTGATGGGGCACCTGTTGGGGGAGGAGGAGGTGAGACCAGCTGAGGAGAAGGTCATGGAATTCCCTACTGTGAAAATTTCCTCCCCTCAGGTTTGCTAAATATATTGAACCACAAATCCAGGCTCGCTTCAAGGTTTGCTGTCAACACTGAGCATAGCTGTAACTGTGAGGTTGCTTTTAACCCCAATGAACATTGCACTCAAAGTATCCAAACCATCCTGCCAGATTCATAGTTAATCCTCACCATGACGCAGACATCTACCATCCACGCCAGAATCAAGCCAGACCCACATCTACTGCTCACCATAACAAAGACCCCATCGAAACCTTCCAGCTGGATTCAGACCCTACTGACCGTACCTCACTTCCCTTTGTATCCTAGTACTGCTTGACTGAAGCTGCTGCCACTCCACCTGGTGGATTTGCCAATGCTCTTGGTGTGACCGGTCTCTTTCTCAGGCTGTGCACATCAGTCTGCGCTCCCCTGGGTGGTTCTGTTCCTTACCCACCTGAGTGCTGATGCCATGGTAAAAATAACTCTGTACGGAAATGAGAGCGCTGATTGGGATTTAAATAAAATTTACATAAAACTGTGCCCTGAGTACTAATTAATTAGGTGCCAAGAGCCCCTAAATGGAGCTTGTCTAGTCTGCCAACCGAAGAAAGCTATCAATAGAGACTCACAAGGGCTTACTGTGGTCTGGCTTTTTGTGCATTAGCATACAGCCCTGGAGCCAAATTCACCACTGGCATGTGTGTAACTCCATTGGTTATAATGGAGTGGCACCTGCTTATGCCAGCAATGAAATTAGGCCCTAGATTTGATTCCTAGTCCTGCTCTGTCCACATATCTTTGTAAGGCCTAGGCGTTACTGCTGTGCACTAGGTTTAAATCTCTGTAGTTGTCTCTTTGCTTGTATATCCCGTGGGTTAGGGCTGTGCACCACCAGGTTTGGTTTGATTTCTCACCCCCCCCCCCATTCACTTTGTGGTCTACTGAACAGTTTTCTGTCCTGGCTGTTCAGGAGACAGCACAGGTGGTGGCAGTACTTGCTGTCACTCAACCGCAGCCCCTCAAGCTAATTTCCCCCCCATCTATTACAAGTATTACAATGGACAGCTCGGTGACGTGTGGTGACTTGCTGGCTAATTAAGCAATGAGATGTACCAGTCCTGATGACACCACCAATTAATTTGTGCCTCATATTCTTCAGCTAATTTAATCTATCTTGGATTTCATACTGTGCTCATCACAGTGAAAGGGGTGAGTGTGGTGGCCATTAACCAGCATTACAGTTTACAGCAGTTTCTGAAGTGCCTCACTGCCTTATAAACTGGGGTATTTGTACAGAGAATTAGTGGAAGTTCTGTTGCCCAAGACATTTCAAACTGGACTGGACCAAACTCTCTATACCATACTAGAGAGAAGAGTTCAGCTCTAGCCAAGATAAGGTTGACTATATGACCCAAAAGGTCTTCTCTTTCATGAATTTCTATGGGGCAGAGTCTGAAACTCTTACCCTGAATAGCAATAGACTGTACTCCACAAATAGCTCCACTCCACTGAAACCTGCAGGACTACTTGCACATTAAAGGCCTGATCCGATGCTTGTGGAAGTCAATGGGAAGCCTCCCATTTTGAGCTGGTTGGAAAAATTATGATGAAACATTTTTTCATTGATGTTCTCCATTCATCAGAGATGGTTTGATTTCAATGACATTCCCATGGAATGTCACTGCATCCTGTTTACCTACAATTCCCTCTGAAGTTTCAGTTGAATACTCTTGTTATTTATTATTGGTATTGGGCCAGAGCCTCCAAGTCTCGGTATCAGGGTCTTACAGGAGAAACCAGGGTTCTGTTGTGCTAGATGCTGGATGAATATCTAAGGGAAAAAACAGAGCTGGTTAAAAATCAGCAACTAAAACTGGGATTTTTTCCCCCCAAAGTTTTTTCCTGTGTGTTTTTATGGTGTTCAAGTTTTTCCTAAAACTTGGGATATTTAAATTCAAGCTTTTAGTCTCAGTGAAAAGGTGATTCACTTTGTAGTCTAAACATACAGTTGAAAAAAGGAGCCTTGCTGGGGTCTCTGGCTGGCTCAGCTTTTATCCTCTGGTTAGATACAGTGAGTTCCGTGTAGGCTAGTGGGTACATTTTACAGGCAAGACATTTAAAATGGACTCCTGCCTGCTGTGTGTGGATGCTAAAGAACCCGCCATTTATTTTGTATAAGGAGGGGCTTGTTCCCTTGCTGCTGTCCTTGCCCCATGCTGGTTGTGCAGCACCCTGTGAGCCGGTTCACTGCTGGCCCTGCCCCAGAGGCTGCTGCAGTTGAGTGATGCTTGGAGTGTATAATTTATAATTCACTTCAGGCTGAAACTGGTTGGACTCCCTGCAGCCTTGGACATCTTAAAGGTGGCATGTCTTTGCAGGTACGCTATGCGTATTCTGCTTTGTAAACCACTGTGGATATGATTTAAGATGCCTGCAGCTGCAGGCAAAATGCCAGAGGATAAAGTTTTTAAAATGTCCCTAGCTGCCAGGGTTGCTGGCAAGATATTCATGGCTAGCTACAGTCCTGGGATACTTGTCAAATACATATATCTACTGTACCTACATGGATCCATTATCTGGCCAGGATACGAGGGCTGGGTTAAGGTTGTTGGGGTACATTACTTCTGCATTTCCATATTTTCCAGTTTGTTTAATTTTAAATGTGTCTTTCCTGACCTCCCAAGATTTGTGTTTTTTGTTAAAATCACATCCTAAAGGATCTCAGCTTTGGTTATTGATACACATACTATATTTACAGCTGTAGCCCCTCCATTTTAACAAAGATTTTTGCTTTGGTGGCTGGAGGAAGAAAGAGAATGTGGGATTGTCCAGTTTGGTGTGAAGGTTTTAGTGCATGAGACTGGGAAAACAGCATTACATGTGAGTTGTTACACCTCTTCTGAATTATGCCTGTGATTCCCTAGTCAATAGGTCACTAAAAAGAAAAAAACAATTTTAAAATTGTTTTAAAGTTTTAATTTTGTTGGATGATATTGTGTGTGTGGTTTTTTTTATTATTTTTTTACATCTCTCTACCTGTAAATTCAGGCTCTTTTAATAATGTGGGTTCAACTATACAGGACTTACAGGGAGAAAAGTATATAAACTAATATCTTTTAGGTATCTAAAAAACCATCTCTATACAGAATAACATAGTAGTTTTAAGATCTAGTATCTCAGGGGCCACCCAGGACTGCAATCAAGTGTTGTATTTCTCACAAGAGAATCTGGAATCTCCCCTCCAATGACAAAGTTCTGGGCCAAAATTTTCAAGCATATGTCCTCCCTCCAGCTCCATACAAAGTGTACAACCCTAATGGGGTGTAACCAAATGTTACGGATTTTAATATGGCTAAATGTAAATGTATATATCCGGGAACAAAGAATGTAGGCCATACTTACAGGATGGGCGACTCTGTCCTGGGAAACAGTGACTTTGAAAAAGATTTGGTGACGCTGTGGCCAAGAGAGCTAATATGGTGCTCGGAGGCATAAATGGGGGAATTTCAAGTAGGAGAAGAGAGGTTATTTTGCCCCTGTATTTGGCAGTGTTATGACCACTGCCAGAATATTGTGTCTAGTTGTGGTGTCCACAGTTCAAGATAGATCTTGAAAAATTGGAGAGGGTTCAGAGAAGAGCCACGAGAATGATTAAAGGATTAGAAAACATGACTCAAGGAGCTCAATCTATTTAGCTTAACAAAGACAAGGTTAAGGCATGAGTTGATTAGTTTATAAGTACTTGCCTGGGGAACAAATACTTAATAATAGTCTCTTCAGTCTATCAGAGAAAGGTGTAACATATTCCAATGGCTGGAAATAGAAGTTAGACAAATTACAAGTAGAAATAAGGTAAATTGTTAACAGTGTGATTAACTACTGGAACAATTTACCAAGGGTTGTGGTGAATTTTCCACCACTGGCAAATTTTAAATCAAGATTAGTTGTTTTTTTCTAAAAGATCTGCTCTAGAAATTATTATGGGGCAGTTCTCTGGCCTGTGTTATATAGGAGGTCTGACTAGATAATTACAATGATCCCTTCTGGCCTTGGAATCTAAGAATCTATAAACTCTCACCACAGACAACAGCTATAGGAAAACCCAAGCACAGCGTGAGACTTCATTACATCATCAAAACAACACTGTTACAGAAGGTCACTTCCTTTCCACCCAAAATACAAACAGTCCCCTCTATTAACAATCAATCATCACAACACCCTCAGACATAACCATCAATTAAAAATCTACACCATACACACTAAGCATTTACTGTAGCTTAGCACTAGTTCAATGTTATGAACAATTAGGAAACATCCTCTTTTAATGTCTCCATGTGGTTGGTGTTAAAAGTTGTGTGTTCTGTGTGGAGGCATGTGTGCAGTGAGTGGTGGATATGGGTGAAGTAATATAGAGAAGAATTGTGATCTTGTGACCAAGGCACTGGATTGGGACTCAGGGGATCTGGGTCTCATTCCTGGTTGGGCTAAAGAATTTCTGTGTGACCTTGAACAAAGTCACTTAATCCCTCAGGCCAGATTTACAAAACTATTTAGGCACCTAAAGATGCAGATAGGTGCCTAGTGGGATTTTCGAAAGCACTTTGTAAATCTGGTCCTCAGTTCACTATTTGCACAGTGGAGATAGTTCTTGGGTGGGGGAGGCTCTGTGGACATTGTTGTACAAGAGATTAGACTAGGTGATTTTAATGGTCCTTTCTGGTCTTAAAATCCATGACCCCTATGAAGATTGAATCATGGTGGTAGGTTCAAAGGATTGGGTAAAGACGTAACTAATGATTTGCTGGTTTTTCTTATGGTTGTTGATGATAAAGACACTTAAGCAAAATTAACAATTTTTAACAACACTTTTTGTTTAGGGCCGTGTATCTGTATAGAGATACAGACACATTCCTACCATGACTGCGATCCTGTGCAGTGCTAGACATGCTCCATCCCAATTTAAGCCATTCAAGGGCAGTCAGCCCCCTGCAGCAGTAGGCCCCCTCTGAAATGATGATATCCAGATGACAAATGGCAGAACCATGTGATAAATTACAGAGCCATTGAGAAAAATGAACTCATCATATACCTTTGGCTGTCTAACCTGCCCCTTTGTCCACTAATCCATCTCCCCCAGGACTTACTCTAACTTTCCAAACCACTGAACACCTTCAAATAGCTGTCATTTAATATTATATCTATATTTATATCTAGATATAAACAATACTTCCTTTTTCTATCCCCAAATATAGAACTTTTTTCCCAAATAATCTTGGCGTGAGGCCCAGAATGGGCAATATTCAGTCCTGGCAAAGTGACGATTGGTTTTCTATATATAATTATGTCATGACTTCAAAGTCTGATTTCATGGTCCTGGAAAGGATTTACTGAGATTCACTTAGGACGCCCAGCCAAACTCAGTTATGGCTACTCCACTTGTGAATAATGTGGCCATCCAAAATTCAGGCCAATGAACTCATTATACCACACCCTTATGTAATCTTTACATGACAGCCAATAAAATTATAGATACCTTATACAGTTATCTATTTATTTATTTATTTTTAATTAGCACTGATTTTTTATATCCTTCCATTTCTAAAGTCAGGAGTGAAATTCTAGCCCCATTGAAGGCACTGCATGTTTTGTCATTGACTTCAGCAGGGCTAGAATTTCATTCCAGGTGCCTTAGTTATCATGGGACCAGATTTTCAGCTGGAGTAATTTGGCAGAGTTCCACTGAAGCCAGCTGAAGATCCAGCCCATGACTCCAACTGTGTCTGGCTCAGTAGGAGCCACAGAAGCCTGTAAGAATGGCCAGAAATAGCTTTTCTGAAGCTAAAAATGTCACTAATGCAAAGTGTCATCTCTCAAGATCTTGCAGGATAGAAACAATGCAGTGTCCCATTGAGAAGCTGGAAATATCCCCTCCCTCGTGGTGTAATGGGCCTGGTTCTAGCTCTGTAGGGGCTCAGTGTATCCCATTTCAGAATTATTAAGTTTTATGTCATGAAAAATAGTTATGGGCTCAGGTCTGAGTCTTGCCCATCTAGGGCCTTGAGCAGGTGCAAATTTGAGGGGGAATTTCTGTATTTTGGGGGGAGGGAAGGGGAAAGGAGGGAACATTTCTTTGGCAAGTTTATTTAGAAAAGAATACAAAAATCAGTATCTGCTTGAAGCTGTTCAGTAGTTTGATGAACATAAGAACGGCCATATTGGGTCCGAGCAATGGTCCATCTAGCCCAGTATCCTGTCTTCTGACAGTGGCCAATGCCAGGTGCACCAGAGGGAATGAACAGAACAGGTAATCATCAAGTGATCCATGCCCTGTCGCCCATTCCCAGCTTCCAGCAAGCAGAGGCTAGGGACACCATTCCTGCCCATCCTGGCTAATAGCCATTGATGGACCTATCCTCCATGAATTTATCTAGTTCTTTTTTGAACTCTGTTATGAGTCCTGGGGGAGATGCATGAATGGTCAAAGGTGTGTGATAAATTAATTCTTCACATCACTTCCACTTGTGTAATAGATGCCTGGGAAGTTTTCTCTCCTTTCCTGTCTCTCTCTTTCTCCACCCACCTGCCATGTATATACAGTAACTCCTCACTTAACGTTGTACGTAGTTATGTTCCTGAAAAATGCGACTTTAAGCGAAATGATGTTAAGCGAATCCAATTGCCCCATAAGAATTAATGTAAATGAGGGGGTTAGGTTCCAGCAAGCAGGAGTCTTTGGGAGCAGCTCCAAGGCAGAGGGCAGGAGCAGCAAATGGCAGTGGGGGTAGGGACAGCTGCAATTGCTAGCCTGCTGGGCAGTTGCTGCACAGGGAACTTAGGGGAGCGGGGAGCTGATAGGGGGCTGCCGGTCCACCCTGGTTCCAAGCTCCCACCAGCTAGCTCCAATGGGCTGCTCTTCCTGCAAGCAGTAGACAAAGCAGGTGGCTGCCAAATGACGTTAGAAGGGAGCATTGCACAACTTTAAACGAGCATGTTCCCTAATTGATCAGCAACGTAACAACGTTAACCGGGATGACTTTAAGTGAGGAGTTACTGTATGTATGTGTTGCTCATGAAAGTGGGGAACAGCTGTAAGCTCTGTGGGGAAGAGACTATTGTGTGGTGGTGTGTTTCACAGGCCCTGATCCCTGATTGAGGTCCTTAGGCACTGGTGCAATAGGAATACTAACAAATAGGCAGAGAAAGAGAAAGCAGTGCCCCTATATACAGTTCTCCATATAACTGTCTGCCTTTCACTCATGGACAAGCTGCCTGTGACGTGTCAGATTCAGAACTGCCTGTTACATACATGCAGCCAGGAATTGAGGATTTGGCTACTGGAGTAGAAGAAAACCCCTTGACCTCCACACCAGCTGATATGAGAGGTGGGAAAGGCCCTGGATAATTGGCTGGAGCTGGCACTTACCCTTTCAGGAAGGCTGGAAGTGACTATGATTAGTATCTTTCCTGTCTTTAATCTTCTACCTTCAATACTTACATGTCCTAAAGAGAAACAGAATCTGCCTACACACATTTCTAACTGGGCGATCCCCATTCATTCTCACCACCTGCTCCTATCTGAGACCATGACTGTTTCAGTGTCCTAGGTGGTGTGGGTGCGTACACTGCATATCTGAGTGCACAATAGCTACCATATTGGTCCTACACACTCACTGCACTGCTGATTTCCAACTCAGCCCTGTTGTATAAACGTGTGTGTTTGAGTGTGAGATTATTTATGTGTGAATGAATATAGTGCTTTGTACCTACTCAGTGAGGGGAATCTGGGTTATATGTGTTTTGTGTATACCTGAGTGTGGTTATGTTCATAAATGTGGATACTTGTGGGTTTGAGCTTGAGTATTTTGTGGAGGTGTCTGACTCTGTGTTTAGGTTGTACAGTATGTGTGTGGGGTGCATATTGCGCTTGCATGGAAGTATGAGTGTTGTGTATATACATGTGTGGTGTCTTTTGTGTGCATGTGCATATGGAGCGTAGCGGAGGAGGGGATGTATCTCTTTATGGGATGTGTTACCTCTGCATCCATGCAACTGGGAGTGGTGATGGTGGAGTGTAGCTAGCTGGGAAGTGGGTTGTTGTCATGTGCGCATGTGGTGGTTTTGTTGTCTGTTGTGTATCTCACTGGTGCGGGTGTGTGTATGCGCACATATATGTACTCATATGGAATTGCCTGAAGCAAATTTTACCCTCAAATCCTTAGTTGATCAATCCAGCAGTCACATAAAAGACAGCTGGAGAGGGATATAAGAGAAGTGACCAGATATGTCTGTACTCCCCTTTGCTAATGTCCATGCTGGCTGCATGCCATGTGTATCCTGTGCCTATGGGCTCTCGTTCGCAGAATGGAGGGTGATATCTGCTTGATAAAGGTGGTATGGAGTATATTCCCAGAGGGTTGTGTGTGTCAGTCCCTAGGTGACACCACCCTTCCTCCTGTACTCACTGTGGACATGGAGAAAAATGGGGTGGTAACAAGACATAAGCAGGGAGGGGAGCTCCCCTTGGAAGTGCAGCAAAGCCACTAGCTCAATACAGCAGAGTTCTGTTGCAAGCAGGCTGCAGTCGGGTGGCTTAAACTTCAGCAAATGCTTCCTTTGCCCTAACCTTCTACACGTACTTGGTGTTTGACAAAGCCATCTCCCTGGGGCCATTCAGCCGTGACATTTCCCCAGCACGTCTTAGCCTTGTCAACATGACATTGGACAGGAAACCTTTCAAAGTGTGTTTAGGAGAGAGAGAGACCTCGACGTCACCTGATGAGTGTGCTGGACCCTGGGTTAAATATAAAATTCAGATAGCTTCAAAGATGGGCAGCAGAGAATGCACCACTTAAATCTCTTTTTATACTAGTCTCTGTGGGAGAGAATAAGAATAATGCCTTCCAGTTACAGAGTGTCCTTTATGCAGAAGGTCCAGGGCATCATGCCCCCAGAAATCATTTTGTCTGCTATAGAAATGCAGCCACCTCCAGGTTGGAACATGCCAGCTATTAAATTACACCACCACAAACAGGAAGTGAAGAACATTATGTCTGATTGAAACTGCTGGGGGAATTTTAAGGAGGCGGAATGAAATTATCCAAGATAGAGTTTGGCCAGGGCTTGGGGGTGAACAGAGAAGACTGTTCCACAGCTCGCTTCTTGCACTGTCCTGGTTCCTAGTTCTCACTATGCCCAGTATTTCTGACGATTTGAGTTGTGGGCCTGTTATGAACAGGTTGGGAGGGGAACGAAAAAGAAGAGAGAGAATGAGTGAAGGAAGGAAGAAAGAAGAGGTTGTTGGAGAAGGTTCAATGCTTAAACTTTAAAAAGGCACTGCGAGCATCAGGAGCAGTAGCACTGTATCAGGGGAGTGGTGCTATGTTTTCGGATGGACAAAGTATAAAGCATTTTCAGTCTAGATGAATAATTGGCATTTTAATTCAGAGTAAGGAAAGCAGCAAACACAGAAAGAACAAATGTCAAGTTTCCATGAGAGACAGTGCGAACACAGTAGTGATTTAATCTGTAATAGGCTACAGCTGAACTGAAACATGAAATGGCAGCTGCCCTTTTACCAGGCAAGGAAGCTCCACTCTATTTAAAGGGAAACACACCAGAGAAAGAATGACATCTCCTGTCCCTTATCTCCATACACCACATTGAGGGGGTTGTTTTGTATCCAGAGTGCTGACTCCTAAAAAAAATCAATGCATATTGCTGATATTTCACTGCACATATTTTAAGCTTTGGAAAAGTCAGAGAGAGAGAGAGAGAAAAAGGGGGGAAGAAAATTGGGATCCAGGAAGTCCTGAGATCTTATCCCTGCCCTGGCAGTGAGTGGCTTTGTGGCTTTTGAACAAGTTGCTTAACCTCTCTGGGTCCAACTCACTTCCTCATTGCATCTCTTATGCTATGGGTAGGGGCTGTGCAGTTGGTGAATTCCCCTGGTACCGGCGGCTTCCCCAGCCGGTGTAGAGCTGGCTATGCCCCCACAGAGGGTCACATCAGGGACATTCCTGGGACTGCAGAGGCCTGGATGGAGCACGGCTACACTCTGGCCCCCTCAGGACCATTGGCTGATGGGCAAGAGTTAGGGCAAATCCAGGCTGCACTGACCTGCACCAGGGGCCCAAGTGGCCTCCAGCTGGCACAGGATAGGGAAGGGGCAAAGATGGCATAGAGGTATCTTTGCTCCACCACACCATGGACCCTGCACTGAGCTCAGCTTCAGTGCAGGGATGACTTGAACCCTCCGTGTCTAAAGACATGTCTGCATGCTGAGCTAGGGGGTGTAGTTCCCAGCTTGAGGAGACATACTTGCCGTAGTGCTGATAGAGCTAGTGCATTAACAATACAGTGTAACCATGGTGGCGCTAAACACCCCAAATATGATCCTGTCTGAGATGCTAGGTATGTCCTCAGGGCAGCAAGCCGTGCCTACTGCTGTGACTATGCCCTATTTTTAGCACGCTAGCTAGTGCAAGTACATCTCCTCAAGCTGGAAATTACACCTCCACCGCAAAGTGTAGGCACACCCTTAGTATCATCAGTTGAAAGATAAGGACAGCATATGGACCCCTTCCCCCCAGGTGTGCCTCAGACGTCTTCCCTGGTGCTTATTACTGAGAGTGGCTTCATCCCTCTCCTCATTTGGGTTGGGTCCTGGGTTCTTTTTGTGATGCCTGGTGCCTCCACCCAAGGTGACTCCTCACTGTGGCCAAGGCACAATGGGTGCTGTCCCTTGGAAAAATGAGTAATGTCACCACTGCTGGCAAGGATTATAACACCCAGTACATAAGGAACAATAGAATGCATCAACACAACCCCTAGCAAAGGAACAACACACCCCAAAATCACAGTATAACAAAGGGAGATGTTATTGGGAGCAGGAAAATAAGAGCTGGGGAAGGAAAGGATTAGGGTTCACTAAGTACTTTAATATTAACAAATCAACCAATTCTCAACTCACAACTCTTCCCAGTCGCCAGTTCTCTCTGCGGCACCTTCCCAATCCCAGGCTGATGGTGAATGCTAAGGATGAGTCGGAGACTGTGCTGCGGTGATGTCACCATCGTTGACTGACTTAAACAAAAAGGGTTCTCTTATAGTTACAGTGTCTTCACCCTGGGATGGGCAATGTCCTCTTGTAGCTCCATAGTCTGGAGTCCTGTGGAGGTCTCAGCTGGCTCTCAGTGGCTGGTGAGGGGTCAGATCCTGCCTGTTCCATATGCTGCTCTCTGCAGGAATGGAAGTACCTGACCCAGGCACTAAGTCCCACAGCAGCTCATACACTCCCTTTGTGGGAAGTGGACAAAGGCATATTAAGGGTTCCTGAGGCCCAGGGTCAGAGCAAGTGGGGGTCTCTCCCCACCCCTTCTGCCTGTGGCTCCCTGCCTGCCTAGTGCTGCTGCCACGGAGTGGGGTTGGGGCACAGGGTCTTCCAACTGCCGTGGAGTGGGGCCGGGGCGGCAGATTTTTTCTGGGGGCCCCCCAGTTGGCCGGGACCCCATTGCCCCAGTGGCTAATCCGCCACTGGGAGTGGGAATTAATCAGAGACACCCTGAGCTGTTCTGCTTCTCTGTCTTACAGCTCCCAAAACCAAAACCAGTCTCTTTGTCAGGCTGTTCCCTTCCACTGAGGGGCTGAGCAGCCCTGGCTCATCATCCCAATAAACTGCTTCTCCGTATCACCTCTATGGAGAAGCCACCCTCAGCAGGAGTTTCTAGTCCATTCTGTCCCCAGCCCTGACTCCAAGCATGCTGGGAAATGGTGTCAGAGGGCTCTGGTATTATTACAGTTGTAGTTCCTTGTGTAGGATCCCTGAGAGGCTCAGTCTGGCAGTCCAGGAGCTGACAAACTCCAAGAGGGGTTACATATGAGTACAGCTGGGTGAAATTTCCGAGATGAATAGTTGATTTGCTGCAAAATGCCGTTTTGGTCAACTCAAAACTATTTGTGAATTTGACATGAATTTGTCAAATAGAGTCAGCCTTGCTATGGAGGAGTAGATTCTAAAAACAACTGGAGGAGGAGAAGGTGAGTGTTAGTGCTGCTTCCCTTCTTGTAAGCCTTAGCCCAGTGGCTAACGCACTTATGTGGCATTCAGGAGTCCTAGGTTCTATTCTCCTCTCTGTCTGATGTAAAGGAAATATTTGAATATGGGTCTCCTCCCTCCCAGGTGAATGCCCTAGCACCTAGGCACCAGGTTATAGAGGCATTCTCATTCTCTTCCTTGCTGGCCTCATAACTATTGTATTTTATATAAAATGGAACAGCTTTAACGGGAAAGACTGAGAGACCCCACCCCAGAATAACCATAGTCTGGTGGTTAGGGCACTCAGTAGTGGGGCAGGTGAAACCTGTGTATTTCACGTACTGTATGCTGCATAATACAGGAGAGGACTCCATGTTTATAAAACTAAATTGTCTCTTTACTAAGATAATTATTTACACAAATGCTGCAACTTCAGCTAACATTCCAGTCATGTGCACACAGACTGACTTTCTTGTGCCCCCCGAACTAGTCCCTCCTCCAACCTGTGTTCTTCCCTCCAAGTTCCATGTGAGTTGCTCTAGTGGGAGGGTCAGGAATGTAGTCTCTATCTATAAACCCAAATATCCTACCCTCCTCAAGCACCACCTGTCTGAGGAGCTCAAAGCACTTTACAGACCTGAGGGGAATTTACCTTCCTGCCACCTGGGCCAACAGGGAGACAAAGGAAAATAAGATTCATTACAATCAATTCCTGCTGCCTTGATCCTCTCTTGCTTCCTCCTCTGTCCCTCCACCACCCAGGCTTGCAACTTCCATGATGCCTTTTACGTCCTCACTTCCCACCCCCCATATACCCAGGCTGACATTGAATCCCCTCTGTGCTCCATTCTCACTCCGGGCATCACTAAACCCTGCTCTATGCCTTGGTCACCGCTCCCCTTGACCCCTGCAACCCCCTCCTCTCTTGGCTCACTGCCTCTCCCCTCCCTTCCTCTAAGCCTAGTCAAAGTTCTGCTGCTAATGTCCCCCTCCTCCCCTGCCACTCTGCTCATGTCAGTCATTTCTTCAGATCCCTGTACTGCCCTCCCTGTGCCTCCTGAATCAAGGTCAGACTTCTTATCTGAGAGGCCCTACCCAGCTCTATTCCTGCCTTCATTTCCTTCTACTCCCACCTGACTCAGCCCAAGCCCCCCCCCCCCCTTGTATCCTTCTCCCCGTCACCTTTACTCCAGCTTCCGGTCATCCCCCCATCTGCATGGGACAGTCTCTCCCGCTTCTTGTGTGTCATGTGACCTCCTGCTTCCTCCTTCACTGCCCTCCCCAGAGCTCACTCCTCCCCATGGTGATCTTTGTGAGCAGGGCCGGCTCCAGGCACCAGCCTGGCAAGCAGGTGCTTGGGGCAGCCGCTCTGGAGAGGGACGGCACGTCCAGGTATTCGGCGGCAATTCGGCGGACGGTCCCTCACTCCCGCTGGGAGCAAAGGACCTCCCGCCGAATTGCCGCCGGAGATCGCGATCGCGGCTTTTTTTTTTTGGCTGCTTGGGGCGGCCAAAACCCTGGAGCTGGCCCTGTTTGTGAGTTCCCTGCACCCAGCCCTTGGTGTGCTCTGGGGGTCTGAACTGTTCTGACTGGGGCTGGACAGCATTGTAAGCTTCCTGGGGCAGGAACTATTTTCTTGTGTGCCAGCAAAAGCTTCCCTGATGCCGTTCTGCGCTGTTGGTACCGACATCTCTGGTGCTTTGAAACAGAAAGCACAGAGAGCAGCATACTAACCTGCTGCCAGTGAAATGTGTAGCCAGCAGCAGAGGGCGCCAGACCAATTGCTCTCCTTGCAGCACCTGTCGTGGGGCTGGCTAGTGGAAATTGGGCTTTTCCAGTTTTCATGAAACCTCAATAGGATTCCATCCATTGCTGTCGAGAACATTCCCTGAAATTCTGGAATTGATTAGATGCAGTATGCAAAAGTTGCTGCATTACATGCCATTGAAATGCTATCACTTTGCTTAGCCAATAACAGTTTGATACGGGAAGTGGAGAAGAGTGTTCAACCCTCTGGTGTTGAAAGAGGCCGGTATTTTAACAGCCAGGCTCAACAACAGTTTGGGACAGGAAATCAAGAGTGTTGTATTCAGCTAAAACTGCAAAGGGGGGTGGTGGGGGGGGGGAAGATTAACAAAAAATAATCTCCCTGAGTTGGATTTTGCCCAAGACATTAGGATTAGTGCCATTGATTTTGCGAAGAGTGCCAGTAGATCTTGAATGCTCACTAGTGGTCAGGACCTTGGTTTTAAGCCTCTTCCAAAAGATGACCTCGCCAGCAGCACCGTGCTGTGGCAGTGATTCACTCCTGACACAGAGGGAAGACTGCCACATTCTGAATCATCAGTGCTGTTTCTTACAGCACCACGGTGTTAGTGGGGAGCTAGCCCCAGTGTTCTGGCCAGATTCCTTTCTATGTAATTACATTCTGTGGCCCTAAAAGTCCCCTGTGGTTTCAGCTGGAGAGAGCATTCATCTTCATTTTCTGTCCTAAACTCTTACACAGTGTTGCTGTTGAAGAGTTGTCTCATCCCACCCCAGGAGAGGCTGCATTTCAGTGAAGTTAATTCTCTCAATGAAAATGTTGTAAAAACTCTTTGGGACCCTTTGAGGGAAAAGCATTATTGAACTGTAAGATAATATTAAAATTCCTCTTGGTTTTACTGTTGGCATTATCAGAGTGGGCTGTGTTTCTTATCAGGGGAGAGGTATCCTTGTGGTGCTGCTATGGAGAAGCTGCTGACAGTAAGCATATTACATGTATTAAGCTATAAAGTTGTCTGTACCGGGTAACTGATTTAGGATTTTATTCCTCCCTTTCTCCCCCTCTCTTTGCCCTGAAGGTCCCACCTGCCTCCCCATACCCACAGAAACCCTTATCCAACAGGAGAAGCAAAATATCTACTGTCTTCCAAAAAGACTTATAATAATTTATTAATAGAATTAGAATTAATGATTAACCTCCATCTAGTTGCTTCAATAGTGAAACAGAGCATGAACAAATGTTCTTGTAAGTAAGCTAGAAGTTCCTTCCCTCTAGGGCTAGCTGGGGCTACTGCAGAGACTTGCCTAGTGGTTAATGCTCTGCACTGCCAAGAAGAGTCTAGCAATCAAATCTGAATTTGAATCCTCTAAACCATTCAATCGCCCTGGCTTGGGGCCAAATTAGAAGCAATGATCTAGAGGTGAAATGCTCTGTATCCTATTCCTACCCCCCTGAGCCATCTCCTACACTTTATTTCTGCGAAAAACTGTGAGCAGATGTAGTGGGGCAGCTGCCCCACTCCAGCAGAACAAGAGTTAAAAGCAACCTTGGAGAGGGCTGCGGCCGGGATAAAAGGAGTGAGAGCAGCTGAGGGAGTAGCTGACCACAGGTGTGATCAGGTCAATCAGGGCCCAGCTGGCCCTGATCAGAGGGCTGTGGGCCAGGAGCTGAAGGAGTCTCACTCTAGCCCTGGAGTGGAAAGAACAAGGTACCTGAAGTAGGGAAGGGCAAGAGGAGCTGGAGAGCTAAAGCCTGGTAAACCCCCAGGCTACAGGCCTTGGTGAAGGCCTACAAAGGTACTGGAGCTACAGAGGTGCAGCCTGGGAATAGGCAGAGGCAGCTGGTCCTAACCCCTTGCCGATGATGAGTGGCCATTACAGACTGTAGTCTGCCCCAATGAGCGGGTGCTAGATGATGACTGGCAATAGCCACTGCGGCAAGGTGGGTTTAGAGGGTTGGGGGTTTCCCTGGGAAGGGAGACCCCAAGTAAGGGGGTACTGCTGAGGGCAGAACCCTGAGGAAAGGGGCACTGGGGTCTGGGAGGGACATGGGGCCTAAGGCAGGTGAGACACCGGCCAGAAGGAGGTGCTCTCGAGTTGAAGTTGAGCTAATTCCTGAGGCAATCAGCAGGAGGCGCTGCACCGGTGTGTGTCGATCTGCTACAGCAGAATTCTGTACATGTCTACAGCTGCACACATGCACATACACCCTGACAAGACTGTCCTGCTGCAGATACACACAGGCAGACATGCATTCACTGAAAATGATACAGACCCACGCGCGCACACACATATAAATAAGTATAGCCAGACAACATACACTCACACTGGCATGCACTCACACACACACCCTGATACAGACATGCACATGCTCTAACCAGACATGTACTTGCAGGCAAGACATGCACACCCTGACACACAGACACATACCCTTAATGATTCATTCACATGCATGCCCTAACATCAACAGGCCGCTGTGCTGACACACATGTGAATTCTTCCTCATCCCTGATATAGTCACTCACTGACAGTGACAGACATACAATCTGATGCATGATCACATACTCAGGCATGTACTCAGATTCTCCAGGGTGCCCAGTGTTGCTCTGATTTGTGCTCAAACTTGTCTTTCTCTTCCTCCAGTGTTCCCTGTTGGCTCCCTGACTCAGGGACACCAGTCTGTACCAATATAGCCTCTGAAAATAACGTGTGTGTGTGTGTGTTTGGGGAGGGCTGGCAGGAGGCAGCAGGTGTGCAATGGAAGTTAACTGTAAAATATAGTGTGTAAAGAACACTCCACCCCTCCTATAAACTTCCTGACAGATCCCCTGCTTCCTACTGACCCTAATGAGGCCCAACAGCATGTGATGGAGGATGACAAAGGGAATCACTGATGAACAATCAGAGACTGAGCACAGTGGTAATGGGACTAATGAGCTGCTTTGCATAAGCGTGGCTAGGATTAGAGACAGGCAGGAGGAGGGCTTCAGGGAAAAGGTCGAGACTGATTCCTGGGACAGACCAGTCACAGCAGAAGCTCAGGGAAAACTCCCCTACTGTACAGGGGTCCACATGTAGGGATATTAAAGAAGGTACTAACAGTGATTCCCCCAAGTGACAGTGACCCCCTCATAATTTGTCCCCCACACTTTAAAATCCAGTTTCACCAAGTATAAAAATCTCTTGGGTCTTCTGTTAAAACTTGTAAGCTATTGTCTGTAGAAACCATTGATTAAATCTATCCTGTGAAAGATACTTTACTACTATGTAAAACTTTACAAACAAGTTAACTGACTTTGTTCTTGAAGTAATTGATACAATGTAAACAAAACTGTAAGCTGTTAAGTGACTTTCACTTCATTCAAGGGCTCCTAGGACAGACCCCCCCCCCCCATTGGCCGGTAGCCTCAAATGAATTAGCACACACTCTGAAAGTGGTGGAGACAGTAAATTAAAATATGGTTAAGGTATGGAATGTATGCTGATGAATGCTTGATATACATGGATGGTTAGGGAGGTGCCAGCCTAGAAAGAAAGTATCCATCGGCCGAAGAATGTGTCAAGTGGATAACCAGAAACCCCCAGAGGGTAAACTGGGATCCACCCCATCACCTGGAAGGATGAGAAACACAAACTTTGGACAATGTGGAGCCACCAGGAATGTGCCACTTTGGACAGGAATGTGTGCCATCTGCTGATTGAGTCAGCAACAGCAGAATAAAACAGCTCCCATAAACTAACATAGGAATTAATTCCTATAAAAATGGACTCTAAAGACTGATGACTTTGAGTCTCTCTGCCAGCCTCCAGGAGCATCAGATGCATCTGACACAGACTCTGCTCCATCCTCATGACCAAGCTACCTGGCCAGTAACTTGGCATGAGCAACTTCTAGGCTGGTAACTATAACACCTATACAGAACTTAAATGAATAATTGTGTGAATGAATCTCTCTCCCTCTCTCTCTCTCTATATATATGTATGTGTGTGTGTATAAGTAATAAGTAGTCAAACAACGTTGTTTACTTTTATCTTTTGCTTTATCATTATATTTACAATAAACGTGGCATCTTTGCCTTATCCCTCTTAATAAGATCCTGCTGGTTTTTATTTTATTGGTATAACACACATCCCATCCCTCTGATTGGTTCCATCCCTCACTTACTGGAGTCAGGACTCACATAGGGAAACAGTCCCCAAGCCCACCCATTTTTGGTCATCCTCATTACCCCAGTCCTTGTCAGACTCCTATTAAAAGGTGCCTGAAGCCAGTTTCAAGTCTTTTGTTCCCTTACTATAGGGGGTGGAAGTGTTGTGAGAAGTCTGGTTCAGTGACTTAGCAGATTTGTGTTTTTCATAGCCAGGCAGGAGACTAGTGTTTGATTCCCAGTCTTGGTCACTTGTTCCTCCCGGGGCTGGTTAGGGATGCTACAAGGGGCTGGATTCAGTAGCCTAGTGGTTAGAGGCTCTGCAGTGATAGGGATTTGATTCCAGCTCCCTGCCTCTCGCTACCCTAGCTGGCTGGGGATGCGGCCATGCTGTAGAGGGAGTGGCTCAGATCTCGGAAGGAAGGACAGCAGTTGTGACCAGGGATTTGGAGCAATCAAATTTTTGAATTGCTCCGCTCCAGCTCCGGGCAAAAACCTACTGGTCCGTGCTCCAGCTCCGGGCTTCGCTCCAAAGCCCTGGTTGTGACACTGGAAGTGGTGGTGCATGACAGGTGCTGGGAATGTACTCATCACATGGGGCCACCAGGGGAGAGTTGATGGAAACAGTAGGAAACTGACATGCATCCTACAAAAGGGAGGGGCTAAATTGTGCCTCTCCCAAACAAATTCAGCTGAAGGGGCGGGGCTAGCCAAAGCCAACTAACAACACCTGTGAGGCTTACTGAGGATTTCCAGTTTCTTAAAAAATGCCCTAGCAGTGCTCTGGCCATGGAAAGTATGAGCACAAGCTTAATTTACTACCCAGTAAATATGACACAGGCAACAACTCTTCCCGGTTCTGTTAATGCAGCCTGCAGCTACTCCTCCTGTTCCAGTCCTGCGACTGGATCTATAGCACTCTGCTATGCCACTTAAACGTGACCCATAGTGCTCCCAGTGCATTTTTACACTGTTATGGAAGAACCACTAGCAATGCGAAGAGAGGAATTCAGTCTTCATAGCCCAGTTTCCGTCCTTTAGCCTTCTGCTGAGCTTGCAATGAGACCAGTTATGGGCTCTTTTGTGATATATAAGGAGGAGGGAGAAAACTTGTTCACCTTAGCCTCTAAGGATAGAACAAGAAGCAATGGGCTTAAACTGCAGCAAGGGAGGTCTAGGTTGGACATTAGGAAAAAGTTCCTAACTGTCAGGGTGGTTAAACACTGGAATAAATTGCCTAGGGAGGTTGTGGAATCTCCATCTCTGGAGATATTTAAGAGTAGGTTAGATAAATGTCTATCAGGGATGGTCTAGACAGTATTTGGTCCTGCCATGCGGGCAGGGGACTGGACTCGATGACCTCTCGAGGTCCCTTCCAGTCCTAGAATCTATGAATCTATATGGAGATCTGTCTTCTAGTAACTGGACTGCAAGCCTCTAAGACATTTCACATAGGCCACTGAGCAGTCAGCAGATGGTTATGATTTTTGGTCACTACTAACTTGGGGCTAGATTTGCTGATCTAGAGGTTAAAGGCACTACAGCCTGTTCTACAACCCCCTAAGCCATCAGTCTCTGAATGAGAGAATAGTTGTGTTTTCACTGTTAGAGCAGCAAATTAGAGGCTGCCGCTTTGCTTTCATTTGAGCTCAGAGAAGTGGATGCTGTAAATTATCCTACAAATGGAGCTGTAGGAATGGTTTGCTGCATCACCTCCGTAATTTGTTGGCTCTTTATCTTTGTGCACTGATGGGAGTGGGGTGTCCTTTCATGGGCGAAGGGACAGTGAACTCTCTATCTAATCATTATTCAACACCAGAAGGAACAATTCTGTCCTGTGCTGTAGCTTCTATAAGCTGCCCTGGTGGCATATGTTGCCATTAAAAATCCACAGGAGGGTGAAATTCCCTTGGTGCAAGAGTTGTGTAAGGCTCCCATAAAATGCTCTATGCTGCCCCCTTTCCCATCCCTGATGTAGGGGCATGCCAGGGGTGAGATGAGCCCATAGCACTCGATTCTGGGATGCAGTCTGGGATAGGCTGCCATACATTAGAAAAGTCTCCTGGCTGCTCTAATTTAAGCTGAGGGGGTCTCATCAACACCCAACAGACTAGAATTTGAGTGGTGCAAAGTAGGCTTAAAGCCAGCTGTGCCCCCCATCCCTATGGGCTGCCCCTTTGGTGCTGTGCCAGCACAGAATCTGTCCCCTGGTCTTGTGTACAGTGAACCCACTCCCATGGACGTCATGTTCCTTTTGATGCAGCTGATCCTCGCTCCATTGCTTGGGGAGGAACTCAAAGACATGAACTCCTGGTTCAGAGGCAGAACTGCTGCTGGCCATGATGCATGGATACCTTGTTAAAGCAATAGGTTTAATACTAGCTTTAAGGCATTCTATGCCTTGGACCTGTCATTGCTCTTAGAACATTCAGTCCTAGCTTATTGTTTGATCCCTCTATGTCCTGAGTGCAGTTCCACCCTAATGCACTGGCTGTGGATCTATGTGTGCCACTGTCTGCTACCACGGGGAATGTCAGACAGGCTCATGTGTGCATGTGCTCCTATCACCTTCTAGTGGTTATAGAGAAGCCTGTCTAAAACACATCTGGATTTTTATTCTGATCTTCGTTAAAGAAAGAGAATACCACTAGGAAACAAAAAGACATAACTTGATCAAAGACACCAGGCCTACAATGTCTAGCAGTCTGTCCAGAATCACTGATGGCTGAGAGAAAGGTGGGGGGAAAAATCCATCTCTTCCCTAGGGGCTACCATATTTTTAAAATGTATTTTGTTTATCATGTTTATTACAGCAGTGTGCAGGGGCCAGTGGAGAACAGGGTCCTGTTGGGCAGACATAGATGCACTGTACAAACTGCATAAGAGACAGTCCCTGCCCCAAAGAGCTTAATGTCTAAATAGATGGAGGACAGAGTAAAGAGATAGAATGTACAAGCAGAGCGAACAGTGCCACAGCAGCAAATGCAATGTTAGTTTTGTTGTTTTATTTTGTTATTTACATCCTTCCATTAGGGTTCTGTTAGGCGGATTAGCTAGCTGAAAAAAGAAAGGAAGCAAGGGGATGGGAGGGGTTAGAGCAACAGCCAGTCAGCACAGGGGAGGGCATGTTCAGACTGAACGCAGCAGAAAGCAATCTGATGCCATCATCGGCATCTGGCACTCTCCGCTTGTACTGCTTTCTGCAGCAGGGCAGGGCCCATCAGTTTCTGGCTGGCTCCTCCATGCAGTTTCTTTCCCAAAGGAAAGAAAGGGGGGTGTCTCCTGGGTCCTAGTGCCCCACAGAAGGAGGTCTCTCCTGGACAACTCTGGGTACAGTGGTGGAGTGGGAGAGGTGGTCCCAGCTGGGCCCCATTTTACACCCCATCCTCTGAGTGCATCAATACTTGCTTGAATTGCTTTCTACAGCTGCTAGGCCCAGCTTCACTCTCTGGCTGGTTCCTCCCCACAGTTCCTTTCCCAAAGATCACATGGCTGGGAGGAAGAGGCTCCCTCTGATAGAAATCTTTCCCAGCATGCATTTCCAGGAGCTGTCCCTTTAAATATGGGAGAAACATGCAGCAGCAGCCCTAAGGTGGCCATTTTACATCTGACTGTTGTAGGGGATATCTTCCATCTAGCTGGTAAGTATTACAATAGCTGCTATTTGTGTTTTCTCTTTTTTCTTATTCCTGAACAGGTGGCACATTCTTATAAAGAAAATGCTGTTACAACTGCTGGAAGCTCTCTTTTAGCTCAAGTGATAGGTGCTTGTGGGTTGGGAGGAAAAGGTTCTAAGTTCTTTGTTGAAAACCATGATATTCAAGTATGTACAATAATTGATGGAAGACCATAAATTCAATGTGGCCATGAAATTGTTCAGCTGCCTGTGTTTATTCTCTCTCTGTCATCTTGTCAGATCTCATAAATTAAGCTGAGCTGGGCCTGGTCAGTATGTCAGCTGGAGACTTGAAAAGTGCTGCAGAAAATGGTTGGTGAATCAGTGGGTCTGTAAGGAGGCAGTACACTAGAGAGTGCTCTTCCGCTCGAGTTGCTGTTTTAGAGAAGAAGGATGGTTACATGGGCTGGAACTCTGAAAAAGTGGGTTCAAATCCTCCGCTATTACAAGTGGCCTTGTGTGACCTTGGACAAGACACTTAAACTCTTACCTCTTCCACATATGCAAATTGGGGATACAGTTATTTCCTTTCTCCCACCCTTTGTCTGTCTTGCCTATTTAATTGTTAGTTCTTTGGGGCAGAGATTATCTTGCTATGTGTTGGGACAGTGACTAGCACAGGGGGGCCTCAATCTTCCCCGGGGCTTCTAGATACAAACAATAAATAGTTCCTGAGTGATTTAAGATTGATGGCCTGATCACTTTTAGCAACTAAAGATCCCATGATAATCTTTGTAAGAGGAGAGGAGTTTGCTCTGGTGTCCTGTCCAAACTCCATCTTGAGGGAGTACCTTCTGCCTCTCTATATTCCCCCTACTGTTTCAGATGGATACAGTATTCATCTCTTCCCCTTCTAAACTGTGTCATGGTGTATTCCTGGTGCAGAATGCCTCCTGTGCTGCACCCCAGAGACAGATGAAGTAAGTGTGTGGGTATGTGAGAAATAAGAGGTCACAGGTGGGACTGAAGTAAAATGATCCTGGACTAGAGCAGGACACTTGTGATCCAAATTCCTTGGGCACAGAGGT
Source organism: Terrapene triunguis (assembly GCF_002925995.2). Lineage (NCBI taxonomy): Eukaryota > Metazoa > Chordata > Testudines > Emydidae > Terrapene > Terrapene triunguis. The sequence continues at coordinate 81,890,788 of NW_020664419.1, read as the reverse complement.
TTTAGATCTTATATTTTGGTTGATATCTTTGGCCTTTCCTCCCTCTAAGTCATAGAGTGAAAGGGAAATTGAGACTACTTCCTCCACACAATCACTCGCCCACACCTGTACAAACCTATCCCCAAACATTCACATACACATGCCCAGGAGCTCACTCCCTTTCCTTTATGGAGAATCCCCTCTCTGAGGGCTAGAGAAAATCTGAACACTTACAAAAATTGTGTGGTGTATTTATGAATGCATCCAATTGAGGGGAGGAGGGGCAGATGACTGTATAATTATTTGTCAATTCATTTGCTTCCCTAACAGGAAAGGCCTTTTTCTCTGGTAGATTTCTCAAGCCGAGGCACCATAGTCCCTGTTACCAGGGAAACCAAACCCTTTCTTTGTCTATTTTAATGGTACATTGAAAATTTGGAGGAGTTTTTATTCCCTTTTGCCTCTGCTGGGCTTTTTCAGCATTGTCTTATGCTCAAAATGCAACATTTTTATATTAAAAAAAACCAATTGCTCTTCCCCCACAACCCGTCCCCTCTCCCTGCACCCTCCCACCCCCTTACTCCATATCCCTGCCATCTGGTGGTCTTGGCTGTTATGTTAGTTTTATTAAGAGAGCAATTTTTTTAGCATGACACAAAGCCCCCTTCCCCCTACCAAAAAAATCCCCAAAGCAACATCAACAAGAAACCCTCCTACAGTGGAAACATGTCCTTACAAATAGGCTTGCTCAGCCATACACCATGACAGGTTCACACAGGGTTACCTAGTCCTCTTCATGGGATGGGGAGGCGGGGGGAGGTGATCTTCGCAGGTTGTGGGTGAGGGGAGACATCATCATTTTCTCCTCTTAATGTGAGAGGAAATACTTAACAGTGATATCACAGCAGTGTTATTCTTTGCCACATTTTCCAAGCATCCCTGGGTTAGCTGTGTGACTTGAATTGTGAATTGAATTGCCCCATTACTGGAATCAACGTGTGGCAGTTAATTGGGGTTTCTGGCAACCTGAGTTGGTGCTCTCAGCCCACTTCTTAGGAGACAGCAGTGATAGATGAAACTCAGACTATATTTAGGTTCAGATCCATTAAGTACTCCAAAGTTCCAATGCTTTTCGAAATTACCTCGACTTATAGAGACAGTCCCTATTGTGCTAAAACAAATTCCCATCTCTTCACAATACCCATTCCCCTAACATGCTCTGCAGCTCTCCCTAAGCAATGCCTGTCCATCAAAAGGCTCCTAGCTCCCATGATCTCTTGTTCTCTTCTGAGGGTGGCTTGCTAACTCCCTTCAAGTATGAAGATCTCTTCTTCAGTGAGCATCCTGCTGTGAGACAGTGTGACCTGGGTGATTTCTTTGCTTGATCCTACTGAGCTGCCCATTAAAGTTTAACAGACTGTAGTGGGGCAGTTGCCCCACTCCGTGAGAATTTAGGCTGCAGCAGGCCAGTGGGCCTGTGCAAACGGGCAGCCAATTAGAGAAGGGCTTATTGAGAGCCAATCAGGGCCCAGATTGGAGGGAGCCAATCAGGGCCAGGCTCAGCCCTATAAGAAGACTGCTCAGGAAGGGAGCAGTCAGTCTGCCCTAGACCTTCAGGGAGGAAGGTCGTCTCCTGAGCAGGAGACCAGCACCCAGGACAGCGCAGTGCTGGGCGGGCTCAGGGAAGCAGAGTGGAGCTTCAGCCTGATACCTGCCAGACTGCCGGCCCTGAGTAGAAGGGCCTAGAGGGTGCAATGGGGTCAGAGGGGAAGTGACCCAGGGAAGGCTGAAGGCAAGGGGAGAGAAGGAGGGCTGAGAGGCTGCCGTTAGAGGGTCCCTGGGTCAGGACCCAGAGTAGCGGGTGGGCCTGGGTCCCCCCCTTTGTGCTGCACCGGGCCGTGGAGCAGTGGCTGAGTCAGGCTGCAACCTGCCCCCTGACGTAAGAGGGGCTAGACTTGGGGGTTGTGGCAGGCCACTGAGGCTGGTGCAAAGACTTCTGTTAACCCCCCCCCCCCCCCCCCGGAAGGGGGTGTGGATGGACTAAAGGGCACCGGAGGGCAGTGGTCCTGAAGAGGACGCCGCGAGCTGGAGAGCGACGTGGGCTCAGACGCCAACCAAGGGCGAGACAATGGGCGGGACACCACCGGAAAAGGGCGCTCCACTGGACTGAGCTAATTCCCGGAGGTAACCAGCAGGAGGCGCCAGGTGGTGAGTCCCAACTCTGTTACACAGACATTCGGGGTCCCACATCTCCGAGTCACTGATAGAACCTCTACCATTGTGATGATGCAGGAAGAGAGGAGGGCAGTTCTAGAGTTCTAGCAGTATTATCTGAAGAGTAAGATCCAGAGGGCTGTTAAAACTTAAACAAGGGCAACTCCGTGGGATCCAACAGAAGAGTTACTCGGTACGCTCCTGCCAAGCCAGGACAGAAGGCATTCCCTGAATGCAATGGCCACCAGCACAAGCAAGCAGGCCACCCAATTATTCTCTATAAAAGAGCCCCCAGCACTAGAGAAGGTGAAAGGATACGAGGCCTCCAAGCCGATGAGTAAGGAACTGAGCTGCATTTTGCTTCTACGGGTAAGAAATTGGGATGGAAAGGATCTCAAAAGATGTTTGGGTCTGACATAGTAACAGGAAAAAAACAGGCATAGCGGTTCTTATAACCTAGTCTGCTCCTCTCTTGTGGGATCTGTATCCACCCCACAAAAACAGACACCAATAATCATCACTAATTTCTCTCCATCTTTGATAGTCCGATCAGAGAGGTCAAGAAAATAGAAATTTCTTCTCATCCTAATGGCCATGAACTTTGGCAGGTCTTGGTGTGTGTTCAAGGGGAGATGAAGATTGCCCTGGCACAGTGTATGCTCTGTTAACTATGGTATCCTGTGGATAACTTGCAGCCATATCCCTCTGGGCTGTGTTATTAACACTCACAAACTAAGTAAAATAGGGCTAGGTCAGTACTTGGTTGGGAGACCTCGAAGGAAAACTCAGTAGATGGAGGAAAATGGATGGATTTGGTGGGTGGCACTGTTTCCACTGAGTCTTGTGGTGAATGAGCATCTGGAAAACACTAAGGTGCATTGTATGGAGGTGCCATCTATCAGAGAAGTAAAAGCAAAGTGCTGACCATTTGTGGTCATTAAAGATCTTGCATCACATTTCACAAGAAGCAGAGAGGGAAGGAGTTTAACCTTGGCAAAATTCCAGTTTGAGTTTTACGTTCTGATGACCTAAATCCCCTATTGTATATGTCATTGTTCTTCATTTCCTGGCCTAAATGATTGTTTAGGGTCACTGTGAACTCCAGTTACCTATTGCATTTCATTTCGGAGGTACGCTGCTGAATATAGCATCTCTTCCGTTGTAGCATTTACTGATCACAAATGATGTGGTTACAGCTTGTAGGAGGCACTTTCCTTTGAAGCCCCTGTTTTCCATTATGCACTAGAACTTCATGTGCTTGGCTTCACCCCAAAGTTGACCTTGTTGTATTCAAGTATGAGCTAAATTAGTTTCATGGTTTGGAATTTTGCAAGAGTGAACAAAATCCTCCTGTTCCAGCTGTGTGTGCAGAATCATCGTGGGTTTGATTAATCAGCTAAAGAAAGAAGTAGGAACCTCTTTGTGCTATATGTTTGTACAGTGCCTAGCACAATGTCCATAACACGATAGCTGGGGCACCTAGGTGCTACAGCAAAATGAATACTACTAAATAATAATACTATGGTGATGAGCTGAGGTTAGCTAGATGATTTAGACCAGACGTAGTCCATATTTTTTTGTCAAGGTCCAGACTCCAGAGAAAATAATAAAAAAAATAACAATCTTAGAATCATAGGACTGGAAGGGACCTTGAGAGGTCTTTTAGTCCAGTCCCCTGCATTCATGGCAGGACTAAGTATTATTTAGACCATCCCTGATAGTAAGTAAATAAAAAGGTTTCAGGGTCCATTCAGAAGTGTCTGGCAGTCTGTATTTGGCCCGTGGTCTTCCTATTGACTACCCCTGATTTAGACATAGGTGGAGGAGTCCCTTGGAGTGTGAGAGTGAGATGGAAACGTATTTGGCACACTGGTGTCATTCACTACTAGCTGAACTAGAATTTAAATCCCCTTAGTCAGGGTTGGCAGAAAGGCATACGTGCAGGCAGAAGAAGGGGTGAGGTTTGAGCAGATGGGATGTATATTATCGCCCTAGTGGCATAAGGGTGACTAATCTTGACATCCAAGTCCCTGTCTATGCCTAAAGTTCAGCCATACAGATACCAAGGTAAACTCAACTGGTGCAAATCCTGACGTTCCCTGTCTACACGTGGGGGTTTCGATCAGTGCAGCCACTTGGTTGGAACTGGGGCCACACCCAAGTATATACAATGCCTACATTAAAAGAACTAACCCTTTCCCAGTATAAGTAGTGGAAAGCTGCCCTCCAGGCAGAATTTTTCATAGGTAATTAACACAGTAGTACTCAGAATGTGCTAGGCCAGTGGCTTTTGACCTTTTCCACGTGGCCGTGAAAAAAGCTAATGCGGTCTTGGGATGCATTAGGCGAAGTATTTCTAGTAGGGATAAGGTGGTGCTGCTTCCGTTATACAAGGCACTGGTGAGACCTCATTTGGAGTACTGTGTGCAGTTCTGGTCTCCCATGTTTAAAAAGGATGAACTCGAACTGGAACGGGTACAGAGAAGGGCCACTAGGATGATCCGAGGAATGGAAAACCTGTCGTATGAAAGGAGACTCGAGGAGCTCCGTTTGTTTACCCTAACCAAAAGGAGGCTGAGGGGGGATATGATTGCTCTCTTTAAATATATCAGAGGGATAAATACCAGGGAGGGAGAGGAATTATTTCAGCTTAGTACTAATGTGGACACGAGAACAAATGGATATAAACTGGCCGTCGGGAAGTTTAGGCTTGAAATTAGACGACGGTTTCTAACCGTCAGGGGGTGAAGTTCTGGAATAGCCTTCTGAGGGAAACGGTGGGGGTGAAAGACCTCTCTGGCTTTAAGATTAAGCTTGATAAGTTTATGGAGGGGATGGTTTGATGGGATAATGTGATTTTAGTCAATAGGTCAATAATGTGCCATTGCTGGTAATTAGTATCAATGGTTAATGTGGGTCTGGCTGGAGAATCTTGCCCGCATGCTCGGGGTTCTGCTGATCACCATATTTGGGGTCGGGAAGGAATTTTCCTCTAGGGTAGATTGGCAGAGGCCCTGGAGGTTTTTTGCCTTCCTCCGCAGCATGGGGCAGGGGTCGCTGGCTGGAGGATTCTCTGCGACTTGAAGTCTTTAAATCATGATTTGGGGACTTCAACAGCTGAGTCAAGGGAGAGAATTATTCCAGGAGTGGGTGGGTCAGATTTTGTGGCCTGCATCATGCGGGAGGTCAGACTAGATGATCACAATGGTCCCTTTTGACCTTAAAGTCTATGAGTCTACTGTTAAGCGCAGGATACAATAGATAAATGGTTTGGGACCTCCTTCCCATTTAGCCATAAAGAAAGGCAGAGCACTTGTGACTTCCCTGGATTAATGTGACCCTCCCCACCGAATGAGGGTCCATGTGCTAGGCACTTTCCAAAGTGTTGCATCTGTTGATCTTTACATAACAATAAGTAGAAACTGCAAGGGCCCAACTGGGTTCCAAATAACCATGTTTATTAGCTATACACAAATATACAGGGCCTAGCTATGCACACCTGCTTCTCTGACTGGTTTCTGGCGCCTTCGGAAACAGAGAACACTGAGTGTGCTACTAGAGGCCTCACATTATTTAAAGAGCCACTACCCTATTCCCATATGCTACATAAGGGAAGACCCAGCCACTACCCTGAAGAGCTTACATCCTACAAAAAACAAGAACAGAAAAAAGGTAGGGAAAAGGGATACAGTCTATTGGCAAAGGGAGCTGGCTGACAAGACTCACACAGCTTATTAATGGCCCTTTTTAACACACTTAGGGCTTGTCTAAACACAGTTTTTGCAGTGGTTTAACTAAATTGGTTTAAAAAACAATTTAGCTAAGGTGGTGTCATCCCCTAGAGAGGACACATTTATATCAGTTTAAAAGTGTTTATATTGGCTTAGCTTGTGCCAGTAAATTTACCTCCCTCTGCTCTTCAGTCACTTCAACTCCTTCCCACAGCAATCAGTTTCTCTTGCAGTGCCTTTACCTCGCTCCTGGATTCTGCCCCTTCTCTTCACACCAAAGAGCAGGTCACTCAGAGGTAAATGTACAAAATAAATTTGGGGGTAGGGGTGGGACAGGCTTACTCTGTCCAGGCTTCATGGAAGGAGCGGGCCTTCAGGAGGGACTGAATAGAGGAGAAGGTTAGTGGCTTTGCAGATGCAGTGCCTGCTTCAGCTCTGACGTGCAGCTTTGCAACAGGCTACGTTGGAGTATTGGTCTTTCCACAGCTATTATAGTGACATGATATATTGCAAAGGAAGAAGACAAAATATCTGAAAGTGAGGAAGCAACATACCTGCTAACTCCATTATGGATGTCTGTCCATTTTGGTGATACAGTCATATGGCCTTTGGCTTTATAAATGCCCTGTGGCCCCCATCATCAGCCCACCGAATGACACTGTTCTCATATGGCTGCACTTAAATCCTTGGTCGCACTGAAGGAAGATCCCTGGGTAGCTCTTCCTGTGTGGGCATTTTAGGCATATCATCCCCCCCGCCGCCCATGGATACACCAGCTCTGCACTTAGGTTTTTTTTCCTACCAAATGACACTAGTGACTATTGCTCCCACTTTGCACTGTCAAATGATAACATTTTACTGGCAACTTGGATGCCAGAAATGGAATTGAGACTCTCAAACTTAGGACAAGGCTCATCCTCAAAGAATAGATACAGTGACCATGCAAAGTTTGAAAATAATTAGGTTCCCAATGTAAAAGTTGTAGAGGATTACATTTGTTGGCACACATGCAGTACATGTGCACATTCATGTTTAGGAACTGCAGAAAGTGCACGCACTAGACATGGCTGACCATCTAGGGAGGAAGATGCCATTTGGTGCAAAAATGATGTTGTGTCTGCTAGCGTGGACCGGTGAGCACACATTGTCTCAGGTAAAGCTGCTTTACTGCCGGAGCCAGTGCAATTTTGTGTAAAATCTATCTGCCTTCCAGTTGTTCGGTCAGTAGGGAGAAAAACACTATGTCCTTTTTTCTGCAGGATCATTTTTGTACAAGTTCCCTCAGCCAGCATAGTCAGCTGTGGTGTCTAGAATCGCACAATGCCCTTACACACCTCTTGTGATTCCAGGTCAGGTGAGAGTATCTGCCCTACACCTTCGCTACAGCTTTCTACCCTGGGTTCCAGAGGTGGAAATAGGCATCCCACAGATCTCTCCCACACCCTCAGTGCAGGCCTTCATGTGGGAATCCAGCCGCATCTAAAGCCACACGGATGTTGAGTCAGTTCTTCGGGTGAGGTGTATGTGTGAGCCCATATACATTTTCAGGGCCACCAATATATTGAGTGCTGTGTGTGCCTGGAAGAAAACATATGTATAAATAATAATTAATTGTTGGGTCGTAGAATGTTTGAGGAGGGATTTGAATGAAGGCGGTGGAGGGGAGATTTTTTTGGCAGGACAAGTGGAGGTTCGAAGTGTAAGAGTAGCCTTGAAGAAGGTGTGAGGATGAGGTGAGGGAGAGATGCCAGGATACTGGGGCTTTAAGGATTTCTTATGTTAAAATGTAAATGTAATGACCATGCCACTTGAAGAAAAAGTTCTCCTATAATATACAAAATGGAACATATCTTCCAACATAATCTCTGAGGGGAGGACGTGGGAGGGGACAGTGAATGAGGAAGATGGGGAGAAGATGGGAAGGAGGGGGAACGAGACTGCTTTGGCGAAAGCAATAGGGAAAGAAGGGGAATAGGGAGAAGAAAAAGAGATGGGTGAATTGTAACGGAGAGAAGCAGAGGAAGAGGGGACAGGGATAAGAGAATGGTGGGGGAGAATGACAGGCGGAAGGGTGAAGGGGAAAGTGAGGAGGGGGAATGGGAAAGGGGAGATGGAGAAACTAGCGGGAGGGGAAACAGGCTGGGAAAGGCTGCAGAGGAGGAAAAAAATGTTACTGCAAGTCTCCTGATGTCATTGAATTGTCTGGAGAGCCATCTACTGTCCACAAGCAGAACTGCAGCCCATTGAGTGAGGGTAAAAGCGCTGGCCTGGTGAGTCTGTCAGTTCCATCACTCCCTGGCGCTGGGCACACACTGAACTTGTCACAGATCAGTAAGTGATGCCAGAGAGTGAGCTGAGCTGGAAACGGCTGGGCCAGCTGCCTACAGCCGGAGGGTAACAGAGCAGGCTCCAGAGATTCCCCCCATTGGGATGCTCCCTTCTGCCCTTCGGGGACTGAGGCTTGCCTAGCATTGCAGGAGCTTGGTGGTAACACCTGCCTGGGCTGCTCCACCCCCCGCCACTGCAAGCCTCGTGTGACAAGTTTATCTCCAAGGCCCAGATACCTCTGCACTCCCTGGGCCTGACACCCCAGACGTCCAGATCCAGCTGGGGAGCTGAGACAGCCCAACAAGAAGTTTTGAGGCAGATGGCCTGTGGGGGTGGGACCAGGCCAAAAGCAGCAGCCATGTCTGAGCAGTGCCTGATAGTTTGTCACTCTTTGTGCCAACAGCATGTGTCCCTCTGGAAGCCGCCTCTCCAGGGGAACCATAGCTTTCACCCACTGCAGTCATATTTTTGACACCAGTGGCTGGAAAACCTTTTGCCGAAGGGTTAGAATGGCAGGGGATCCCCTGGCCTCCTCAGTACCCCAAGGGGAATAAAGCTCTCATCAAAATCAAGCAGCAGACGAAAGAATCCTCTCCAGTAATGCGCTTGGTACAAGCTGAAACGCTGGCAGTACATACCATCAGGCTGCCTCGTGTCACTGCCTTGGCCACATCAAATGCAGCTCAGAGGAGAACATCTTCCCTGCATGCCTCCAGCTGTGCCAGCCCCCACCTACCATGAAAGCTTTGTTCCAGCGCTGTGGAAAACATGTCAACCTCGGCTGTGCTGGGAGCTTTCTCAAAGCAATGTACAGTGATCCTCCATTAGGCCCCTGAGCAGTACTGCGGCACAAGTAATAGTTGTGTTACCCCTACTGTCAGCAGCAGCGTCTAAAGCGTCCCTAAAAGCACTGCGTTAACTGTACCAGGTCTCCCTGCTGCTAAAGGTCTGGCATATGCCTTGGTTATCTCGTTCACTGGCTACAGTAACTTCCTCCTCTTTGCCCTTCCTCATTCTCTGGTCTCTAATCCACCCAAAACAATCTTCCTCTCCCTCCATTCTCACCCTCCTCTCCTCATAGTGCCTCACCTGCTTCCTCTCATTTTGCATCAAGTTCAGGCTCCTTATCCTCCCCATCAATGCTCTGCACACCTCTTCAGCAGGCCCCTGCATGTGTCAGCTTTTATTCTCTCTTGCACTGGTTCTCATGCTCTATGCATATTCTCATGCTCTATGTTTCTCCCACTATGGCTTTGTGCCTTTTCATTATACCAACCACTAACCTACAAACAGCCGCCTTCCTATGGCCCAGGCCATCTCCGGTTTCTCCTTTGGCTGCTTTCTTACGACACTCCTTTTGCTTAGTCTTCTCCCCCTGATCATCTCCGGGGTGCTGTCAGCTCTCATTCTTGTGTCTGACCCTTAATTATTTGGGTGCTGTCCATCTAATTTAGATTCCAAACTCCTCGGATCAGGAACCTCATCTTCCTACATGCCAATGGACTATGGGACTACTACTAATTGCATCAGCAGCCCTGACAGCATGCATCAGTGCCACAACCCCTCAGACCTCAGCAGCGTGGAGAGCTTCTCCACAGAACAGGGTTACCCATGTCAACCACACCCGCCCTGATAGCTTCCTCACAGCATTGTCTCAGCCATGCCAACTCTTCCAGCAGCGAGCACATCCTCACACCTCTGCCTCCAGCATGTCAACCCCAGAGCAGACCTGTCTGGCAGCACGGTGCATGTCACCTATTAATTTCTGCCTCACACTTCCACTCATCTCATCTCTATGTTCCAGACGTCCAAGATGTTCTTTCTCACCAAGGGGATCCTTACCAATCTGGTTCATGTCAAACTAAATGAGACGTAATTAGGAATAATTGTGATACAACAAGGTCTGGAATGAGGAGCAGATGGGGCTTCCCCCAGGATGCTCCAGGTCTGATTTCAGGGGGCCAGAGGGGGAGCCGTGGTGATCTTAATGATTTCCTGTATTCCTGCCAATGGAAATTGCGTGGATGAATACAGTGTCGTGGTCAGCAAACTGCATGCAGCACAGAGAGGCAGCTGTTATACAGCTGCCTCTTGCTTATCATGCCCATGTTCTGTTTCTGAAGGTATTCCAGCACCCTACTGGGCTGTTCACTGGGCAGGGAGGAGAGGAAAAGGAAAGGAAGATGGGCGGTTAGTTAGGCATAAGCAAAGCAGGGAGGGGCCTCAGGTGCAAAAATGAGAGCAACAGAAGGACTTTCCTTTAGGCTTTTCTATTTAATAAACAACAGCCAGCCTGAAGCTAAACTGTTCCATCTTTCTAAACCACATGATGGGGGCTCTCCATGATGGGGGATTCCCAACGTGGAGCCCACTGTGAAGCAGAATACGTAGCGTGGAAGACCCAGCTGTTGGCTTTCCATGAAGAGAACATTGGCAGGGAACAAGGGAGTGGCCTCACTTGTGATGTTGCTGGAGATGCCAGTTGACTTTGTCAGTACAGTACATGGGTGTGGGGTGGACTCTGGAGTCCGTAGCTAAACAGAGTTGTGGGTCTGCATGTGCATCCACAGAGGGATGGAAGGTTCAAAGGCAAGAGAGCAACCCAGGGCCAAAGTGGACATTCGCCTCCTACATTTAAAATAGTGCCATCCTAAAGAAAATCCCATAGCACTGTGCTAAAGCAATCCCAGTAACCAGCCCCTTTCCCTATTGCAATAACCTCGATCTCAGAGGGCAGTTTATCTGAGATTTATCACCACCACATATCTGGATCCGTGCCTTAGGGAATCTATCTAATTTAACTATACAGCACATGTGGTGGCGATATCTTGCACTCTGCCCTCTAATCCATCTCCCCTGGGGCTACTTTTAACACTCTAAACAATTGAGTGGCTTCCAACAGCTGATACAGATTTACTGTTTAAAACAAACTGCCTGAGAAATAGCCTGCCCTGGAACAGTGACCAGTTCATATATTTCCTAGTCATAGATTTGAAGGTGAAAAAGGACCATTATGATCATCTAGTTTCGGCTCTTGCATAGCACTAGCCATAGACTAAAGGGCTGATATCGTGTAGCCCATCAGGGCTTGAAAGAGGATCTCTGTGCCGTACCGAGCAGGAGCAGACCCCAAACTTTTGCATTGTCATCTGTGGAAAGTCTACTGGAGGTGACTTTTAAAGGGTTCTGAGATACATCTGTTATTTTTCTGTCCCTCTGAGGCCTGTGCATTTGGATTGTTGGAGCCTGGTTCTTTCCTGCCAGTTTTGCACCAGCATAAGCCCATTGACTTCAGCGCATTGCTTGTTTTACTGTAGCTTCATGAGGCACTAGTCCTCTCTGTTGTCATTCTCATTGCTAATTCCCTTGCTTTTCTTTTGTCTGTACATTTGTTCAGAGGTGAAAGTCCCTAACTTATATGTAGGCTTGGAAGGATTAGATTTTATTGGAAAATGTCGGTAAGTGTTGATTTCATGGATACACAAACCAATGAAAAAATATTTCCATTCCTGATCATCTATATTTACAGAGAGGCAAAGTAAGAAAAATGCTGCTTGAGAACGTCTTAGAGTTTGATTTAAGGATTTCTACTTTGTATATTTTGATGTGTGATGTTGACAATTTGTGTTTTAACTGTTATAAAGCTTTAACTTTTTGAATCTCAGTGTCAACTCTTATTAAGTAATTATTGTCTGACTCTCCAGTTGTCTGCCCCTGCCAAAATGTCATGTAACTGTGAAAATTTAAATAGATGAAAATTGAAAAAAATACTTAAAAATAAACATTGATATTATCTGTCAGGGGAAAAAAAATCTGCCAAGTCTACATATATTACGCACCATGTTTAACTAACTGTGTCTGTCACTTGCTGAGTTGAGAAACATCAGTCTTGTAAGCCAGGAACTTTAATTTTCCTAAAGGATTTCTCATGTAACTCTTGGAATAGGCACAGTTCTAACAGAATGCTCCATGAACCTCATTTCTATTCTGCTTGTGGGGGGCTTAAAGATATGCCAAGGAAAATCAGGACGACTGTATGGGCTTGACTTCCTCTTTACTATTTTATTAATTATCATCATCATTATTATTATTTGATTTAGTAATTGTACTGTGGTTGTACGTAGGAGCCCCCGTTGTGGACCAGGACCCCATTATGCAAGGCACTGGACAAGCACACAACAACAACAACAGCCCCTGCTCCATAGAGCTTACTGTCCTAGGGGCAGATCCTCAGCTGGTGTGAGAAGTCATCGTTCCATGTAAGTCAGTGGAGTTATGACTGTGTACACCAGCTGAGGAGCTCTCCCCTGGATTTTGTCATTACCTTTAAGCTTATAGTTATAGATCAGAAAGGTGGGCTGAAGCACCGAGCCCCGCACCCCCAGCTGGGCTGAAGCCTGGAGTTCCATGCCCTGAGCCCACCCTGAGTAGGGCTGAAGCCCCAAGCCCCGTGGGGCTGAAGGTAATAGATCACCATATTTTCTAGTTGGGGGGGGGGGGGGGGCACAGGTTTTTTTTAAGTCCATGTGGGGTCACCAGCACGTAGGTATGTCTATGTGGCAGCTGGGAGGTGTGATTCCCAGCCCAGGTAGACAGATTGGTGCTAGCTCAGCTCAAGTCTGTCTACCCAGCAATAACACCTCCTAGCTGCAGCGCAGACATGCCCGTAAGGGCAAGAAGCTGCAACGTAGACACTGGGACAGATCTACAAAGCTGTTTAGGCAAAAAGATGCCAATAGGCAGCTTGTAGGATTTGCAAAAGTGCCTAAGCAGGTTAGTCAATGGGAGGTAGGCACCTACCTCGCTTAGGTTCTTTTGTAAATCTCTCTCGGTGCCTAAATACTTTTGTAAATCTGGCCCACGCTCATTAACATTCTATTCCAGTTTACAAAGCCTCTTGCTGGCATCACTGATCATTCATTCCAGGCTCTCGTGCTTTTGACTTGGGATTGCACCTAACACACACAACCTTACATCAGGATAAATGATGGGGTAGAAGCAGAGCAAGCAAGAATTGGTGCCCTCATCAGTGTCTCAGCTCCTCTGTGGTAGCCTGAACCATACCTGACAGCAGACGGATGGTGGACTCCCTGCTCCATTCCCTGACTAGCTGATCCAAGGGCTCATTCTCTGTGTGGGAAATTCAGGATGAATCAGCAATAGTATCCAATGAATCCAAATACTTGATGGATATCATAAAGGTGCCTTTGGACTGACCATTCCTGCAGTGCTTTTGTTCTGTCTTCTACCGCCGCAGCTGACAGGATGTGCACCAGGAAGGATATTTGCTTCTCAGCTAATGGATCTGCATTTCAGCTTGAGACCTTCGTTCTGTCGACATTCAAAGACTAGATGCAGCCTCTCTAAAGGAGTGTCAAAATCTTCAGGGAATACCATGTATCATTCAGCTAAATCAGCAGGAGGTCAGAGACATAATCCTAAGGACTATCTCCATTAACCTCTGTATGGTTCCTAGGCTCTGTATAGTCCCACACAGCATGAGAATACCTTTCTGAAGACACAATGACTTAGTTACTGCTCTCTTGGGGGCTTGCGCTGGGTATCCAAGGAAACCTTGGAAGGAAGCAGAAGTCAAATACAGGGTAAGCAGTGCACTGAAGCAGTCTTCTACACAGGGCAGGGAGCAAGCACTTCTGCTGGTCATGGTGTAAACCAAACCCATTCTCTCATCTCCAAATACCTCTGAATGCTGGAAAAGAAGAAGAGCACACGAGGTCAAATCCTGAATATTATCAGTTATGTTCCAAGTGGCGTCTGCGGGCTGCTGAACCCACTGACTCTACTGGAGTGCTCATAAAGAGCTGGGAGAGTTTGAACCCTCTCTGTCCTCCACATCATTTGGAGGTGCAGGGGACAGAGAATGAACCTCTTGGCTACACTTACCTTCTGTGGGAACAATGGAAGAAATGTGTTGCTGGGCCAGCTGCCTGGACTACTAATGATGGGAGAGGATGCAGAGAGAAGTGATCTGCTGCTTCCATCCATATGAGAGATTTGGGAAGAGAAGCCTCCCTTCCACTCTAATCTGTTAGCGTAATGAGGCAGGGGAGAAACTTCAGAGCAGCACTTAGGGCATGGCTACATTTGTGAGTTTGAGCGCATTAAAGCAGCCCAGTGCGCTCTAACTCACGACCCGTCCACACTGGCAAGGCATGTAGAGCGCTCTGACTCCACGGCTAGAGCACTCCTGGTACTCCACCTCGGCGAGTGGAATAACGTTTGATGCACCCCCGCTGGAGCACTGCAGCGCCAGTGTGGATGCCCTGGTCTGTTAATGTGCTCTGATCGGCCTCCAGAAGTGTCCCACAATGCCTGTTCTAGCCACTCTGGTCATCAGTTTGAACTCTACTGCCCAGCCCTCAGGTGACCAACCGTCAGACCCGCCCTTTAAATTCTCTGGGAATTTTGAAAATCCCCTTCCTGTTTGCTCAGCAAGGCGTGGAGTGCTCTCAGCGAATCTTTCCAGGTGACCATGCCTCCCTGCGCCAGACGATCCCCAATATGGAGCAATGGCGAGTTGCTGGACCTCATCAGTGTTTGGTGGGAGGAAGCTGTCCAGTCCCAGCTGCGCTCCAGCTGTAGGAATTACAATACCTTTGGGCAGATATGGGACATGATGGAAAGGGGTCATGACCGGAATGCACTGCAGTGCAGGGTTAAAATGAAGGAGCTGCGGAATGCCTACCGCAAAGCCCGCGAGGCAAACTGCCGCTCCATTGCTGCCCCCGCGACCTGCTGTTTCTACAAAGAGCTGGACACGATACTTGGGGGTGACCCCCACCTCCACTCCGAGTACCACCATGGACACTTCAGAGCCCAGTTCAACAAGGCAGGAGGAGGAGCAAAGCGGAAGCAAGGGTGCTGAGGCGGAGGAAGACACCCCGGAAGTCCTAGATGCATGCAGCCAGGAGCCATTCTCAAGCCAGGAGGAAGATAGCCAGTCATGGCGGCCGGTGCTTGGTGAAGGACAAACACCAGAGGAGGTGCCCAGTAAGTGGCTTTTATTTTGGGAAGGAAATTGCTCAGTGCGGGCTCTTGGGGCGAGGAGGGTTAGGGCTGCATGCCTGGCTAGATGCAGAATAGGGTGTTGGTGTGCTCTCTCACATCGCGGTAATCGGCCTCAGTGATCTCTTCAAAGGTCTCAGCCAGAACTTGGGCAATGCACTTGCACAGGTTTCTTGGGAGAGCCACTATGGTCCTTGTCCCAGTCAGGCTAACATGTCTGTGCCACCGTGCAGTGAGGGGCGGGAGGACCATTGCTGCACACAGGCAAGCTGCATATGGGCCAGGCCGGAAGCTGCATTGTAGTAGAAGACCCTCCCTTGCTTCCCAGGTCACCCTCAGAAGTGAGATACCTTCCAGGGCAAACTCCTGTGGAAAATGTGGGTACAGTGTTCAGTATAGGGGCCCCCTGCAGCTGTAGGCTCTCCCCAAGGCACAGAAACCCAGAGGACAGTATAGCCATGAAACAATCAGTCCCCCTGGACCCTGTGCTTACTCACCATTTTGGGGCTCGCTTTGGGACGGGCAAATTGTGCTATTTTGTAGACTGTGTTTGCCCTCCTTAAGTACGGGGGAATCATTGCTCTGTCTGGTGTGAACAATGCTGTCTCTGTTAAGTGTTTCATTTTGCCTTTACAGATGCAATCTTGAGATCTCAGCCATCTGTGTTATCACTGGCCGAGAGGCTGCAAAGACTCAGAAAGAGGCCACGTAGAAGCAAGGAAGACATGCTGCATGAAGTAATGCAGCAGTCACTTAACAAGAATCTAAAAGTGCAGGAGTGGAGGGAGAGTGAAAGGAGAATCCGCCAGCAGAATGAGGAGCGCTGGCACAAAAGAGCGGAGCTCCGGCAGCAAAGCACGGATCATCTGATAAGCATCATGGAGCGCCAAGTGGACTCGATCCAGGTGCTTGTAGCCAGGCAGATGGAGCACTACCGCGCCCCACCCTCAGCCTTTGTCCCAAAACTCTTTTCCTTGTGCCCCCATGTCACCTCCAACCCACTTCCCCCAACATCCGGGTTCTTATCGCCACCAGCTGCCTCCAACACTTGTAGCTTCACCATCCAGCCCTGAAAACTACAACCCTTACCCACTGCACTCAACCCCCATCACCATGCAGTATAGCCATCCTGAAGTGCACCACTCATTGCACAGCACTCCAGACAGGACATATGCAAATCTGTGATTGTACCGTTCCCCACTCCCTTGCCCTTTCAGTTTCCAAAGCAATTGTTTCTCTTCAATAAATGAATTTTCTTTTCAATAAATGGATTTTTTGGCTTTGAAAACATTCTTTATTATTGCATAAAGTAAAAGGTACCTTAGCCCAGGAAAGCAACAGCCACTGCAAGTAAGCGTAGCAAACACAGATTCCTACTAACATTGGAACCACTGCACTTCACTCCTGTTCAGGGCACCAGACATTACTGGTGGCTTTCAGCCTCAAATTGCTCCCTCAAGGCATCCCTAATCCTTGCAGCCCCATGCTGGGCCCCTCTAATAGCCCTGCTCTCTGGCTGTTCAAATTCAGCCTCCAGGTGTTCAACCTCAGAGGTCCATGCCTGAGTGAAGCTTTCACCCTTTCCTTTCACAAATGTTATGGAAGGTATAGCATGCGGATATAACTGCAGGGATGCTGTCATCGGTCAGGTCCAGCTTCCCAAACGGAGAGCGCCAGTGGCCCTTTAAACAGCCAAAAGCACACGCCACAGTCATTCTGCACCGGCTCAGCCTGTTGTTGAACCATTCTTTGCTGCTGTCAAGGCTCCCTGTGTAGGGTTTCATGAGCCATGGCATTAAAGGGTAAGCGGGGTCTCCAAGGATCACAATGGGCATTTCAATTTCACCTACAGTGATCTTTTGGTCTGGGAAAAAAAGTCCCGGCCTGCATCTTCCTGAACAGCCAAGTGTTCCAAAAGATGCGTGCGTCATTCACCTTTCCAGGCTAGCCTGCGTTAATGTCAATGAAATGCCCACAGTGATCCACAAGCGCCTGGAGAACCATAGAGAAATACCCCTTCCGATTAACGTACTCGGAGGCTAGGTGGGCTGGTGCCAGAATTGGAATATGCGTCCCATCTATCGCCCCTCCACAGTTAGGGAAACCCATTTGTGCAAAGCCAGCCACAATGTCATGCACGTTACCCAGAGTCACGGTTCTTCTGAGCAGGATGCTATTAATGGCCGTGCAAACTTGCATCAACACGATTCCAACGGTCGACTTTCCCACTCCAAACTGGTTAGTGACCAATCGGTAGCTGTCTGGAGTTGCCAGCTTCCAGATTGCAATAGCCACCCACTTCTCCACTGGCAGGGCAGCTCTCAATCTCGTGTCCTTGCGCCACAGGGTGGGGGCGAGCTCCTCACACAGTCCCATGAAAGTGACTTTTCTCATCCGAAAGTTCTGCCACCACTGCTCGTCATCCCAGACTTGCAGGACAATGTGATCCCACCACTCAGTGCTTGTTTCCTGAGCCCAAAAGCGGCATTCCATGGTGGTGAGCTTGTCCGTGAATGCCACAAGCAATCTTGTGTCAAATGCGTTACTCGAGTTGATATCATCGTTGGAGTCCTCACTGTCAGTTTGGATCTTAAGGAGTAACTCGACTGCCAAACGTGACGTGCTGGCAAGACTCGTCAGCATATTCCTCAGCAGTTCAGGCTCCATTCCCGCAGACCGAAAGGGAAGACAGAGCGCGCAGCACAAAAAATGTTGAAAGATGGCGCCAAATGTGCACGGAAGCAGAGGGATTGCTGGGATGCGAACCGATGCATCACGGGGCGTTGGGACAAGACCCAGAATGGCCCACCCCCTCTGCCCCCTTCCCACAAGCCACAGCGCCAGAATGGGAAGAGGTGCTCTGTGGGATAGCTGCCCATAATGCACTGCTCCCAGTGCTGCTGCAACTGCCACAAATGTGGCCACGCCAGTGCGCTTGCAGCTGTCAGTGTGGATAGACTGCAGCACTTTCCCTACTGCGCTCCCTGATGGCTGGTTTAACTCAAAGCGCTCTACATCTGCAAGTGTAGCCATGCCCTTAGGTAGGGCAGCATTGAACCCAAATGCCAGTGAATGTGAAGTTCCATGTTAGGCTGAATACCGGACTTTGGAGCCTGTGCAGATCCCTACAGAGTGTAGGTCTTGCTGGACAAAAGAAGTCTTGGCATGTTGTGAGCTCATCCACCCATCCTTTTCATCAGAAGCAACTGACATTTTATCCTGTGACGCTGTATGGAATTGTGAGACATTTTATATTATTGTTAATACCAATATTATAAAATTGCAGTGAATCATGCCAGATATGCCATGTAAGGTGTCAGTGGAAACATTATAATTTGCCAAGTATGATAGTTTTGTTTATATGTTTGCATCATCTTTTTATTGTGAGTTATAGATATGTATGAGATATCTGTATTTAAAAGCTTGTGCTGTGTTTCTGGCTGACACCCCTTGACAGATTGGCATCAGCAGTGCCTAGCTTGTTTGATGGCCCATTAAGGGACATTAGCTGTACAATGAACCCATTTGAAAAAAAGCCAGGGACTACACCTTATGACTCAGCAAGGCATGCAGGGACATGCCTATGGACAGAATTCTAAGTCTTTTCCATGCCATGTGCTGTGAAGCTTTTGTTTGGAACACAGGAAGTACAAGTCACATGGTAAAAGGAATATAAAGGGCAGTTGCATCTTCTCCATTTTGTCTTTATTCCTGCTTCTTACCTCTGGAGTAACTTTTCTACAAACAAAGCTCTGAACAAAAGACTTAATGACCCATTCAAGGTGTGGATGTGTTCCAGAGGGACTTTCAAGCCAGCCAACTCACCAACACCGCTAAGAACATGATATATGGACTTTGTAGTCTTATGTACGTATCTGATTGCTTGACCATTTAACAACTCTCTTCTTGTTCTTTCTTTTTTCTTTATAATAAACCATTCGTTTTAGATGCTAAAGGATTGGCTGGCAGCCAGGTAATTTGGGTAAAATCCAAACTAATATTGATCTGGTAACGTGGCTGGCCTTTTGGGGTCAGAAGAATATTTTGTATAATGAGCAGAGTTTTTAAATAATTTCTCACTGTACTGGACCTAGGTGCTGACTGGGAGCCAGAGAACTGGAATGCAATAAAGGAATAAAGGGGGCTGTATGATTTCTTTTTTTTTTTTTTTTTAGCTTCTCGATAACCAGTGGGGGGGATCAGGAGCACAGTTTGTGACTGGTTGGTGAGTCTAACTTCAGTGTTAACCACCAGTTTGGGGGAAATCGGCTTTCCTTTTTGCAGCCTGCCCTGACCTTGGCATTTTCAGTGAGGGCTACCACAGACATCCCAGGTCACATACCTCCTGTCCTTTTCCTCTAGAGATGTGGCACTTGGACCTTCTGTAAAGTTGTAGAAACTTCTAAACATTGAGAGATAACTAACTTAAGAATCAAGTAGGTTTTCTAAGTCCAACCCAATTACTTGGCTTCAGAGAGCATTTTTTTCTGCATTTCAGTCTCTTACCCCCCCAACGATAAGCCAGAAGCATGTAATTTTTCTTCTTTGAGTTGGAACTCTCTCCAGGGCTTCTTAACCAGCTAACCAACATTAGTTTTAGTCAGATTGATCTCAAGCCTAATCATTGTTCAGGCCTTGCCCGAGTGGTTCCCAACAGGGTTATCTCCAAAATAGCGGCTCCAAGTACAAAATTTAGCCAAATTATACCCCAACGTCCCCAAACTATCCACAATTAATATGTAAATGAGGTACTGCCTCACTCAGTCAACTTCCCTTGCTCTCCAGCAGATGCCAGCAGAAAGCTCACTCAGTTAGCTCCCTTCTCTTCCAGGTTTCTCAGGCCACATAGCTTACTCATAGAAAGTAGTTTTAGAGAGGGGATTATATAGCTATGCTATAATTCTCAGAAGAAACTGGTGATTTTGGGAATCCAACTTGAGGTATACCCTAAAGGGGCCTGCTATTCAGAGAGTGGCTCCTCAGCATCTTTTGAAAATCAAACACCATTAAAATGTCTCGAGCTGGATACCTAAAATCACAAGTCAGTTTTGAAAATCTTGGCCCATGTATTCTAGCTCGGAGGTGTCTGCTGCAGCAGATGGCAGGTCTAGTTATACTCAACTCAGATTAGAAGAAGCTGGCCATGGCTGTCTCTACAGTAGCTTGATGAGGAGTCTGGGATACCCTGACAATAGAAAGCTTTGGAACATTATTCTTTCTGTGTGTTTACACAGTTTTAGTCACTCTAAGACCACCCTTTCTCACACTGGATCATGTTAAACATGCACGCACTCACCACCCAAGAGAAACACAATACAGAAATGGGTAAGAGGACTTGAATATTGTGTGAATGATGATCTCCCAACAGCAGATTCCCTTTCCCCCCTTCTTTCCTGCCCTTCACACATCCCAGGGTCTGTTGTCATTTCTCGATATGCTGTTTGTTGTAAAGTGCCAGGCACATTAAGAACAGTTTATAGAGAAATAACCACATACAAAAAACCCCATATTTACAGGTGCCCTATTTATGGGCAGCATCTATAGATTCCATATAGAGAAATTCTTGCTTGCTTGCTTTATTTTTATTGCAGAGAGGAAAGCTTATTAACTGAGGGTAGATTTACGTGATAGTTTGCACGCAGGGAGGTCTTGGTATGAATTAAGGAGTAGACTTCATTTGATCACTTATCACACACTATGTACAGGGCTCTCTGGTGGCCAAAACAATACCTGTAAATTCCCAATTTAAGAGTTAAAATCAAATTACAGTATATCTGAGTTGTTTTTTTAATGGAGGAATTTACAAACCCTTGTATGAATGGTTTTTTTTTTTTCAATCATATGTTCTTAAGATTTCAACTCTGCTTCAATTATAGATCCCTATTTTTGTTGCCCAATAACTGACTTGGAAAATGGGATTGGCCTGAAATTTGCCACATTTACTCTGAAGGCCAAGGAGGCTGTTTCAATAAAGTTTGAAGAAAATTCGTTACATGTTTTTGACGTAGACCTCCTTTACTATTTTCCCTGAATTGAAAGTTGACGTGTCTAAAACATTTTTCTATGCCCTTCCAGCTCAAAAATGGCTTGTTAACTATCCCAAGTGCAACTAAGCTCATGAGGAGCAGAGGGGAAGAGAAAAGGCTTTCAAGAAACCAGCAGTGGATGCTAATGAACTTGCTAATCACCACCTGGGTCCAACTTCCCTTGCCTAGGCAAATTCATCAAAAAGTGGCCATGACTAAACTAACGCAGCATCTAATCTGCTCCTGCTTCCTGGACCCTCATTATAATCAGGGTTCAGCCCAAGCCCTGGCATGGAGAGGACTGTAGTAGTACTGATAGGTGACCTTCCTATTGCTGTAGAAGTCAAACCTTGGCCGTCATGCTGCTGGACTTTTTGAAGGTTTTCATACAGTTGATCTCTCACCTCCAGATACTTGATGACACACATCCAAATCTTGCAGGAGTGGATGGGGTCACATTACATTGGCTTTGATCCTTCAGTCCAAGCAGATCCCAGAGTGGCAAAGCGTTTCTCATCCTCGAGAGTCCTCCCATGCAAAGTCACAACCAGGATCAACTCTGTCTCTTCCCCTTTTCTAAATGTATATTATGGCGAAACCCATGGCCTGGTGCCTCCTGATGCACACAAAGCATGCATGAATAGCTTACTGTGCTAGTGCACCCCTCCTGTGATTCATTGCTTGCTTCTAATAAGGGTGGGGCCCTCTGCAAGCATCAGTGCATTGACAGGTCATTGCAATAGAAATCCAGTAGGTGGCAGCAATATGCTTTTTATGCAGACATCTGTGCCATTACTCAGCTGTGGCAGAAGGTGGTTGTTCCTTTGAGTGAAGGGAAAGAGCTGGTTCAGTGCAACAGGAAAAGCCAGAGAGAATGAATCAGAATAGTGGTGGCGAGAAGGGGAGAATAAGGGGAGTGAAGATTGTTTATAATGAGAGGGCAAGTGTGAACTTTAATGTGGTCAAGGTGGAGTGGGCTTGAACTCCCCCAAACCCAAAAGAGCATAGTTTGGGGAAAACTTACAGCCACGTCGCCTCCCTCTGGGGACAGGGCACAGGAGTAGTTGGCTGGCTAATCTAGAATACGATTAAGTGAGCTAATGAAGTCCCCTCCTCATGTGAGGTACCGATTAGGTGAGAGCTGAAATTGCAAGGTGCCCTTATTTAAAGCACCTCTCAGACCATCCCATCCTCTCCTCAGCAAAGGCAATACAAATGTATGTCTTGCACTGTAACCACATCCTCCAATGGAGCACCTGCAAATTCAGTGCAATGGCTGCAGAGCATTTGTTCCTGATTTACACCCTCTGGTGCTGGCTCTCTGGACAGGTGCAGCTCCAGCACAATCACTTTGTGTCTGATTGTTAAAAAATGAATGTAATAGCTGATGAATGTGCATGTAATAGCTAGCTACTGACTGGCAGCACCTGCTGTCTGAAATTCAGAAGAGGCCACATTTCCTCTTCCCTCATAAGTGCCCATCTGCAGCACTGGAAATGCTGGTCAGCTGGCATAACTGCTCCTTATGAAATGGCCTCAGGCTCCAACTTGCCCTTGGCCTGTGTGAGAGAAATGTGATCTGAATACAGGCCTGGGTGTAAGTGCTTTTGTATAGAGATTCTGACTCCAACTCCCGTCCCCACAATCTGTGTTTCCTCATCTGACAAATAGGAGGAACTGTAGTTACCTGCCTTGCTGGGCTGTTTTGAAGATTGATTAGTTAACATGTGTATGTGCTTTGAAGATGTTATGATCTTGCAACCTAAGCTGGGTTGGGTCTGAAGTGTACTTGGGTGAGCCACCTAATAAAATCCAGGTAATGCTGGGGATAGAGTAGTTGCTATGTCACAACATCACAGGTACTGGGTTAGAAGGACATGGTGGGTTGTCTGTGGTCCAATAACCTGCATCAAGCTGGAAAGAGTCTGCACTCTCCTGATCACGGGACTTGGATAGTTTTCAAAGGGACGTTGTTTGGTGTGAACCAGTGCCCTTGAGATAAAAGTTCCATCTCATATCTTCGGTCTCTGAGACATCTACTGTGATGATCTCCCCCCTCCCTCCCAAATATATATTTTAATATTTTTTTTAATTTTGAAGAGAATAAAAATGAAGTTCCTAAAGATCTAGGAACCTCAAAGTTCTCTAGAGAACTAAAAGGCAAAATGGAGCTATCTCGGCAGTGTGAGAACTCCAAAAGGTCAGATTAAATTTCTAACTTTCTTAAATAACCTCCTAAAACGAACAAGTGTCGCCTTAAGCTTCTCCAGTTTGAAGGTGGAAACTGATCCTCAAAGTGGGGGGCTTGTCTAGAGCCGCAGACCCCAGCCTGTAGTGGAGAGTAGAGTGCAGTGAGCTAAACACCTTGGGATGGTAGAGCAGGGTGAGGTGGTGCAAGTCCTCAAGCAGGTAATTAGCATGTCCCGCCCTCCTTTTCCCTTTCTGTTCTCTCGCAACTTGTTGTTCATTCAACCTTGATCATCTTTTTTTATTTATTTTGGGTTACTTTGCCCCAGTGAAATAGTACGATTTTGTCACTACTGTTGCTAATTGGGAAAAAATGCTGCTTCTAAGCTCCTACTGAATAAAAAATTGTCTTAAACTCTGTTCCTACTTGTTGGTGTGACACTGGCAGTCCAGGTTCCAGCTCATGCCAACGTCCTTGTGTCTCAGCTGGACACTAACAGATACATAGCTGGAATCAGTCTGACTCACTTGTGGGTTTATATTGGTAAAATAGGTGTTAGAATTCTAAGATAGTGTTTAGACTCTATTGAATGCTTTGTGAGGTGCTGCATGCTTTACTTTTAATATCTGTGTTCCAGATTATAATGTGCTCTTTGAGCATGTGTAGTGTGAGCCTCTGTGGCTGTACAAATTGCCATACAGGAGAGGGACATTAATTAGTGTGAGGAGCTGCTCTTCCACAGAAATTACGCCTCTCCTGAAAGAGGAGACCCAGCAATACCAGACAGGCTATGGGCAGATCTTACAATTGGAGTTTCTTGTCTAAATTGAGAAACCTTCCACAAAAGGACTAAAGACTCTTATTGTTGTTCTGCTCTCCTCCACTTGAAGATGAGTCATGCATGTAAGTGGACTCCACCCATCAGCTGAGTTTGCAGTGGAGAGCACATGGCAGGAGGGGGATAAAACCCCATACAAAACGAATAAGGTATCAATATGCTGCTTGGACTCGGGGGGGGGGGGGAGAACAAGGTGTTTCAAAGCATAAGCAAGAGATCCCCAGCTGCATAGCTGATTATAGAAGCCTATATTACCTTTTGAAATCTAAGACTGTAACTCTTGTGTGTGTATATGTTCGCTTGCTTTAACTTTGTAAATAACACTCCAACTTCCTTTTCCTAGTTAATAAATCTTCATTTAATTTATTATAGGATTGGCTACAAATGTTGTCTCTGGTGTGAGACCTAAAATGCAATTGACTAGGGTAAGTGACTCTGATCCTTTGGAATCAGGAGTAACCTGAATATTGCTGTGATTCTTGGTGTAAGGGGCTGTCTATCACAGAGATGCGCTTACCTGCATGGCAAGACAGCCTGGAGTACCCAACGGGACTGTCTGTGACTCTGTGTTAAGGCTGTTAAAGTGCCTGAGGAGTTTGCACTTGGCGCTGTTGGTTGGTGGAATCTAAATTTAGGACTCATAACTGATTTTGTGCCCTGGTTTTTAACAGTCTGCCCTGAGGTTGGTACACATGCTCTTGCTTCACTATTGGAAGTGTTACACCTGGAATTATTATTATTAACATATAGGCTACTGCCATGACATAATATAACCATAAATTCCTTTATCAAATCTAAAGGCCAAATGGTATTTCTACAATTGCTCTAAGCATGCCTAAAAAGTCTAAATAATAAGCGATTTACTACATCCAAACAGTAACAAAACATTTTTAAGCATTTTATTAAAACACTTACAAAAGACCTAAATCCATAGTTACTTAGACCCACATGGGTCGGCTCCAACTGGGTCAGGCAATATTAGTAATGAGCCCTGTAAGAGTTTACTTTTTTATACCCTTTAACAAACTAGTGATGTCATTGCCAATTATCGGACCTAGCTAAGGCCAGAGGAAGCAGGTTTTTTTATATCACAATAAAGAGACTTATATAGCCAATTATTTACTGTACCTGGTACCCAATTAACTATGTTTCATTTCTATTACTTCAGCCCAAACTTTAAAAAAGGTAACTCTGGTATTGTGGGGGGGTCAGTACAAGTTTAGCACAACAGCTCTTCTTTCTCATGATCTCATTCTTTTTGGTCACATGCTTTGGGCCTATTGCTAATATCCCAGCTCAGTTTAAAACCTTAGTTCACCCAGGTCTAATGTGGACCTATTTTATTACACAACTCCTCTATAGTCAGGGACTATAGGGCTGGTATAAATTGTGTAGCTCCATTGAAGTCGATGGAACTTTGCTGATTTAAACCAGCTGAGGAAAAGGACCTATATTTTGGGCAGTTGCCCTCTCCCCCAAAACAATTACTGTAACAATCTTGGGGTTCATTAAATAACCAGTGAATGAGAAAGGAATCCAACTTTAATCAAACTAACTGGATAGTGTCTGTAGTGAGCTGCTGCACACAGCCATCACAGTGTTTCCAATCCCCGCCTCCAGGGCACAACTCCAAATTCCTATGTTCATAATACTGTCCCTTCTGAGGAAGCTTCTCTAAATTATAATCTTCTACAAACATCTCTCTACATCTTCCCTCTTAAAGAAAAACAAGTTAACTCTTATATATAAACAGCTAACAACTGTCTAATAACACACGCATTAAATTCTCAACCCATGTAGTACATTTCCATAAACCCAATGTGTCAACTACCTAGAGAGGTTACCAGCACATCACTCTCAAGTGAGTCTTTACCACTCACTTTCCTCAAATACCCCTTCTCCAGGTAGGTTAGCAAATCTCTGAGTCTTTCAGGATGTTTAATCTCCCTCTCTGATCTTCTCAGTATCAGCCTTTCATTAGAGTCTGAGTTGTTCTCTTGTCCCTTGACAGTTTCTCCTTTGTGCATTGATGATAAAGGATCAGTCAAATGGGAAATGCCAGAGTCCACATCTGTTGTGTATGCATGGTTGGATTTACCCCTTACACATCCCTAGGCACATCATCTTCAACACCTCTCCCCCCACCTCCCCATGTGGCCCTGCCTGGAGCCCCTGCCTCCAAATGTGGCCCTGTGACCCCCCAGCAGCCCTGTGTGGCCCACTCTGCTTCCTAACCTGGCTCCAACAAAGCTGCTATGACTTTTCACTTGAGGAAAAAATGCACCCGCCACCTGCCTGCTAACTGTTTGCCGCCACCTGCCAGACCAGTCAGCCTCAGCCGCCTCTGGTGGGTGAAAGGTGGAACTACAGCACATTTTCTGAAGGAAAAAAAATTCTGTCTCCCTCAGACAAGAATTCTGCACATGCTGCAAACGTCATCTAAGGGTGGGTGGGGGGCACAACGTGAGACAAGTGGCGTGTGGGGCGTCTCGACGGGGGCGGGGCAAATCAATAGGCTCCCTCCCTCCCGAGCAGTGGCAGCAGGGCAGCAAAATAGCCCAAACTACTGCAATTTACTACTGCTTAAAACCCCCTGCAACTGACAGCTTAAAATACCCCAATTGGGCTAGAAAAATTGCATACTTGGCAGTGCACCCCTAGAACGCTGGTGCCCCTAGGCATGTGCCTACTGTGCCTAAGTGGAAATCTGGCCCTGTGTCTCTGTGTTGGAACTTTCTGGGATTACTCATAAATCCCTTTGATTACATCGAAATGTGTCCCCCTGGTCTGTCTGGATTACATAGAACCTTGGATGCAGCTGTTCTTTAATGGTACCCCTTTGGCCCCAAGTATTAGAGCTGTGATTCCTCAGGCACACTCTATTACCTGGGGTAGCAGATGGGAGCTCACGGGCCCTTTTGTCAAAATAATATTTTTGCTTCCACTTCTGATTTTCTTTCATCTTCCATATGGTTTCATCAGCAAGTTATCAGGAATTGGTAAATTCTTCCCATTAACAACTGAGCTGGAGAAAAGCCATTCTCCAGGGGTGTACTTTGGTAAACCAGTAATGCTTTATACAAATCACCCCCTGTGATACATGGCCAGAAAGGGGAAAGCATTTTGCAGGCTAATTGACCTAGATTTCAACCTTTAGAGACATATTAGAAAAGTATGTGAATGGTAATTAGGGCCATTTCATGTTAGATAGGCTAGTACTTTGAAATGTAAACTTATATCAGGGGTTGGCAACCTATGGCACATGTGCCAAACACGGCACGCGAGCCGATTTTGAGTGGCACGCTGCTCCCTGCCACAGTCCCGGCCCTCAGCCCCCCCCGCCCACTGCTCTCCCCTGCGGGGGCAGGAGGCAGAAGCTTGGTTCTGCAGCAGCCAAGCTTCCCTCCTCCCCCGCTTCTTCCCCCAGTGTGGTGCTTTCCTGCCCCGCCTCCTCTCCGTCCCTGCGCCAATCAGCTGATGGCCCTAGCAAGGGGGAGGGGGAAGAGTGGCAGCGTGCACACAGCTCCGTAGAGGACGCAGAGAGAGGCAGGGACGGAGCCTGGGGGAAGGGGGTGGAACAGGGCATATCCCTTTCAGTCCCCTGCAATGGGCTGCTCAGGGCAGGGGCCTGGGAGCACCCCCACGAGCCGAGCACCCCAGCCTTCTACCCTGCACCCCCCC
>NW_020664419.1:81714304-81862377 GCF_002925995.2 Terrapene triunguis | reverse complement strand
CCCCAGCCCTCTGCCCTGACCCCTGAAACACCCCCCCCCCCAGGTCTGGGGTCCCGGCCATAGGCCCTGCTCAGCCCGCTGCCGGCCTAGGTGAACAGAACCCCAGGCTGGCAGCGAGCTGAGCAGGCTGGTGGCGTAAGATCAGCATTTTAATTTAATTTTAAATGATGCTTCTTAAACATTTTGAAAACCTTGTTTACTTTACATACAATAGTTTAGTTATATAATATAGACTTATAGAAAGAGACCTTCTAAAAACATTAAAATGTATTACCGGCACGCGAAACCTTAAATTAGAGTGAATAAATGAAGACTCGGCACACCACTTCTGAAAAGTTGCCGACCCCTGACTTATATTGTTAAAGAATTGGAAGAAGATAGTGATTGTAGTAGTATATGTTTACCTATATCTTGTTAGAGGTTAACAATGTAACCAAACGGTTCCTGTCTAAGGCTATATTCTGTTAATTCAGAGATCAAAAGGAAATATTAATATTTAGATGAAACTTGGGTGAAATAATGTCCTTGTCTCTATGTCTTTTTAAAGTTTGTGGTAAACTGTCTGTAAACCGCTTAATGGGTAATTATCTTATGTTAACCCATGTAGTTAATTACGGGTGATGTTTAGGAAACAGAATGTTACTTCAAAAGCCTACTGATCATCCAAGGACTCTGTGCTGCCCAGGAACTGTATAAAGGACTCTTGGGACCTGATCCTTTCACCTCAGATCTGCTTAGGCTTCGTCAGGAGAAGCTTGAGTCACAAGACTGTGGTCTCCAGTTACACGCTGGACCGCCGTGTTGTTGAATATTTGGACATTGGACTATAATCTACGGACTAATTCTGAAATAACTACATGCAATTCTAAAGCTCACCATCTCTACTATGAAACTGACCTAAGAACTATATTCATGTCTGTATGTATAATGATCTTTTAACCAATACTCTCTCCGTTTTTAATAATTTTTAGTTTAGTTAATAAGAATTGACTGTAAGCATGTATTTGGGTAAGATCTGAAGTATTCATTGGCCTGGTGTAATGTGTCCGATCCTTTGGGATTGGTAGAACTTTCATATTTGACTTGGCTGTCTGGGTGAGAGCCAAAGGCTGGGTTGCTTTTAAGGGAACTGTGTTTTGGCTTCTGTGTTGTGAAGCTGTTTTTTGGCTAGCTTGGTGGAGCTAAATATTGGAATAACCACCAGCTTTGGGGATTGTCTGCCCCGTTCTTTGCAGTTTCCCCTAATTGAGCAACCTCAGCGTGGCCCCCATGGGACCCCAGTCACACCCCCACTGTCAAAAGTCTTTTTCAGAAGGTTCTTTACTGTCCGTATAGACCTTTCCACAAATCCATTTGACTGGGGGTAATTTGAACTTGATGTTTTGTGATGAAAATCCAAATTTCTGGCAAACTGCATAAAATCTGCACTGGAAAATTGCAGCCCATTATCGCTAAAGACTTCATCTGGAATTCCATGTCTGGAGAAGATTCCCTTCATGCCAGTTATTGCCGACTTACTATTAGTACTATGCAGTGAAAATTTCTGGATACAGAGAATAATAATCTGTCACTATTAAATAATCCTTTGATTGATCTCCGACAATAACCAGGTACATAAATCAGTGCCTACCTTCTCATAAGGTCTTTCTGGAACTAGATGAGGTCTTGGTGGTTCTGCCTGTTGGCATGGCTTGTATTACAAGCATGAAAAGCAGTTTCCTACCACGTCAGTAATGTCATGATTGATCTGCAGCTAATACAGCACCTCTCGTGCTCATTGTTTGCACTTCTCAATTCCTAAATGACCTTCATGGATCTTCTATAGCATTTCTTTTCAGAGGCTCATTGGAATTACAACCGTACTGCCCTTGAAAATCACCCATCTATCACAGTAAATTCATGTCTGCAGTTCCAATAGTCTCTTATACTTGAACAGCAACTGCTTATTTCTTCAGGCCACCCTTTAATTATCACTTCTTTAAGGATTCCCAGCAATTCATCTTTCTCCATTTCCTCTCTTATTTGTTGCAGTTTCCTCTTAGCTATGGGAATTGACTTTACAATCAAATCTACATAGGCTTGCATCTCTGTCTCTAAAGTCTTTTCTGGTTTCGTGGGAGCCACTGCTCTGGAAAGTGAATCATCAGTGAACATGACCTTACTGGGCAGGTAGGTCACAACCAAATCATATTTTTACAGCTTTATCGTCATTATTTGAATCCTTAAGGTACAGTAATTTAGCTGTTTGCTAAATAACACTATCAGGGGCTTGTAGTCTGTTTCAACTTCCACTGTCTGTTCATAAATATAATGATTGAATCTCTCACAGGCAAACAATATTCCTAAAAGCTCTTTCTCGATCTGTGCATATCTGGTTTCTGCCTCAGTCAGTGATTTGGATGCATATACCAGTGGTTGCCAACAATCTTGATGCTTCTGTAAAATCACTGCACTTAACCCACACTGTGGAGCATCTGCTGGAATTTTAATAGGCCTTCCTGGTGCATAGAACTTCAACACTGGCTCTTGTATCAGTTGTTGTTTAAAACCTTCCCATGTTTCCTCCTCTTCTGCACCCCAATACCATTCATTTTTATTCTCTAGAAGTTTTCTCAGAGTCTCTGCTTTGGTAGATAGATTAGGTATGAATTGTCCAAGATAATTAACTATTCCCAGGAATCGTTAGACATCTGTCTTTGACTGGGGACGTGGCATCACGTCGATGGGTGAAATCTTCCTCTTATCAGGTTTTACACCTTTGTTGGAAATAACGTCCCCAACAAAAGTCAGTTCTGTAACCCCTAAAACACATTTTTCCCTATTTAGTTTGAGGTTTGCAACTCTAGTTGCATCGAGGTCTTCCCAAACTCTATGATCATGCTCCTCATTCATTGAGCCCCATATGATGATGTCATCCATTGAGGTGTCAACACCATTAATATGATCATAGATCATATGTATGGTTTTGTGGTACACTTCTGGTGCTGAAGCTATGCCAAAGGGTAAGTGTAAGAATCTGTGTCTTCCAAATGAGGCATTAAATATGCATAGCTTTGAACTTTCTTCAGCTAATTTTAGCTGCACTGCATATTTAGAGAGCTTTTCCTAAACTTAAGTCTCCTTCAAGGAGCAGTTTCTCTCTTAACACATTGTCTTTGATGCCATAAATGATTCTATTTCTGACCAAAGACTCTGTCAGCTCACCAAAGTCCCAGGTTTTACTGAGTTTCCTTAATTCTGTGACATATTGCTCTATGGTGTCATCATTTTTTTACATGCATGTACAAAATGTGTGTCTCAAGAGTTTCATTCCTTTTTGGCATGCAATGTTCCTCAAATTTAGTCAGTATTTTACTTATCTTCATGCTTTCACCTTCTTCAAACTTAAAGTTGTTATAAATATCCAGTGCTTCCTCCCCAGCAACATGCAAAAAGACTGATTCACGTTGTCATTTTTTCCCTCTGCCTCTACGGCTGCTACATACAATTCAAACCTCTGTCTGAATGTTTTCCAGTTCTCTGCAACATTGCCTGACAATTGCAGACTGGTTGGAGGTTGCAACACATCCTTTTTCCCCCCTTCTTAAGCTAGTCAAGCTACTATTGTGCTCACCAAATACAAGCAAAAGTCTCTGCCTGGTGCTCCTCGTGCTTCTCTGATGCCTACCTTCATCTCTGCTTTCCAATTGCAAACACAGGAGTTAACTTCAAAATCACTGCAGTTTCCTTCTCATTCAGCACTCTGTCACCATAGAACAATCTTGGGGTTCATTAAATAACAAACCAGTGAATGAGAAAGGAATAAAACTTTAATAAAACAAACTGAAGGGAGAGCTTCTGTAGGGAGCTGCTGCACACAGCCATACAGTGTTCCCAACCCCCGCTTCCAGGGCACAACTCCAAATTCCTATGTTCATAATATTGTCCCTTCTGAGGGAGCATCTCTATATAATAATCTTCTACAAACATCTCTCTACAATTACGATCCACTTTCTCTAATTAAAAGATCAGGATAAATCTACACAAAAATTCTCCATGTTTTTTCCAATGGCCAGTCATGATATCAACTGCTCATGCTGTCATGCTTGCTGATAAGTAGAAGGCAGGGGGTACTTACCTCTAATGCCTCCAGTGAATTTACAGAGCTCTTATGCACTCCTTCTTTGAATAACAATGGAGCTGCTTGAATTTCCCCTACTCCATCTAGGAGTTACTGTAACTTCTCTCAGCAATAAATATGCAGTAGAGGAAAATTCCTTCACAGTGTGTCAGTCTGTGTAACCCCGTGTATGGATGAGAGGTATCAGAGTTACATATCCAATCCCAGGAAATAGCAAATGGTAGCAGTGACTTAACCCCACCAGACTGTTGTATAGTTTATTGAATGGGATCTCGTGAGAGGGTTCCATTGGCCCTGTGGAATTTTCCCCTATTGCATATTGGGAACTGGAAGAGTGTGTTGATTTTCCTGTGGAGCCCTGTGCAGAGATTGTTTATTTGGATGCACTAATAGGCAGCAGGTTTAAAACAAACAAAAGGAAGTACTTCACACAACACACAGTCAACCTGTGGAATTTGTTGCCAGGGATGTTGTGAAGGCCAAACCTGTAACAGAGTTCAAAAAAGAACTAGATAGGTTCATGGAGGATAGGTCCATCAGTGGCCAGTAGTCAGGAATGCAACCCCATGCTCTGAGTATTAGTCCCTACCCTCTGTTTGCCAGAAGCTGGGAATGGACAACAGGGATGGATCACTTGACGATTACCTGTTCTGTTCCCTCTGAAGCACCTGGCACTGGCAACTGTCAGAAGACAGGTTACTGGCCTAGATGGATCATTGGTCTGACCCAGTATGGGTGTTCTTATGTTCTTACATTGTGGGTGTATCCATTACAATCTGTTCCCTGCTGCTGCAAGACTGAGGGTTTGATCTGGGAGACCCTTATTTTTTTCTTTCCTAATTGTATATCAGAGTTTTGTGTTTCTCTTTTAGGGCTCTTGCTTTCCTAACGTTTTTCTGAGAAAGCTTTTAACTCTGTTTATTGACAAGATAATAATGATCTTCTGACAGTGCAGCCTTAGGTGCTTCTTAGCATTTTCAGTGGGGTCAAATTAAAAAGCACACAGTTTCTCAGATGAGCTGTGAAACCAAGATCCTGGCCACTTGAAATAATTAAAAATGACTTTTGCAGGAACACGGGAAATCAACACGTCTGATGAGAGCAGTGGCCTATCTGGTCCAATATCTTCTCTCTGACAGTGGCCAGTACCAGATTCCTCAGAGGAAGGTGCAAAAATCCCATAGTAGACAATTATGGAATAATTTGCCCATATGATATCTTCTTCTTCCTAATCCCGGTCAGTTAGTATTTAGTTTATGTCCTGGGAAAGAAAACTTTATATCCCATTTTTAAAAATCTTGTCAAATGTAACTGTAGGTGTTCATATTATTCATATAAATGCCTTATTTGCATGCTAACCTCTTATGCTCAATATCTTGTGGCAATAAGTTCCACAGGTCAATTAAGTGTTGTGTAAAAAGTATTTCCTTTTTATCAATTTTAAATTCCCTTTCAATTGTATTGAATATCCTTGTTCTTGGAGGGTAAATTTACCCATGGGCGATGGGTACCAGAGGCTGGGGGAGGCTGTGCCCCCCCAAACAGCCAGGCGTGGCCCCTGCCCACACTCCGCCCTCAGCTCCCCCCTCCTGCTTCACGCTCTGCACGGCTCCAGTCCCCCAGTGCGGTGGCCCCGGCTTGGGCTGGAGCCATGCTGCTCACCCTTCCAGCGCTCCGGGGCTGAAGGGACTGCAGCCGTGCTGCCTGTTCTCCCAGCGCTCCAGGGCTGGGAGCGCTAGCCTGGGGCAGGGGCCGGTTGGCACAGTGGGGGTGGTTCTGGGCTCCAGTGGGTCCTCGGGTGGAAGGGGCGGGGCCTCGGGTGGAAGGGGCGGAGTTGGGGACTAGCCTCCCTTAGCCGGTGGTTCACACGCCACCTGGGAATTTACCTTCTCTATATCATTCTTTATTTTGTATTTCTCTGACACAACCTCATTTATTTGACTTCTCTGGAAATCAAACAGTCGTAGTCTTTCTAATCTCTCCTTATTCTTGAGTCTCTCCATGCCTCTGATAATTTTTGTCATCCTTCTCTAAACCACTTCTTTTTCTGCTATATCTTTTTTTGAGATGAGGGTGAAATCCCAGCTCCAATTAAGTCAATGGCAAAAATCCTATTGACTTCAATCAGGCCAGAATTTCACTTCAGATTACATTGCTCTACAGCCAAAATGTTTCTGAAATAAATGTAGTCAAACTTTACTAATTCTGGGTCACTGAGAACGAAAATGATGCTTAAAATTGTTGATTGGCTCTAGTTTTCAAGATATGCTATTGGGTCAGTATATACGACCCTTGACTTGGGAATGGCGGAGGATAAGTGAGTTATAAAGGGAAGGGATCTCAATTTAAACCAGAAATGACTAAAATACATCTTTGACTGGATCTATGAATAAATCTATGACTGGGTTTGGACAGTACTTGCTTTTTAGGCAAAACAATGAATGATGCAATCTGAAGCTGGTATTGCGTCATACATGATATGAATTGCATCATGTTATTCCTAGAAGTCATGGATGATGCAATCATAACGAAGCTTACATCACTCTGCTGAACAAATTGCCCTATATCAGCTCTAGAAATCATACAGTGTCGTGCTCTCTTATTTGTCAGTGTTTGATTTTGCAAAGGGACACATTTCTGTTTAGCCAAAGTGAGCAGAGATGCCTCGTACTTGTGTGAACAGTGCAGATAACTTCTGCTATGTTTGTGGTGAAGTGACTTTTGCATCACAAAAGCGCAGTATAACCACTATGGTTAAGAAAGCCTATCACCTTTATTTTGGCTGCAAAATTGGAGATCGGGACAAGAGGTGGGCCCCACACATATGCTGCAACACTTGTGCAACAAATCTTCGCCGGTGGTTGAACAGGAAAGGGAAATCTATGCCTTTTGCAGTGCCAATGATTTGGAGAGAGACAACAGATCATACCAGCAATTGTTACTTCTGCATGGTGCCTCCAGTTGGGAAAGGTGTGTCAAAGAAGAAAAAGTGGACTGTGCATTATCCAAACATTCCATCAGCTATACGCCCAGTACCCCACGGAGAAGGACTGCCGGTTCCTGATGCACCAGAATCATTCTCACTTGAGTCAGACGAGGAAGAGGAAGAGGATGAAACTTCTGGTCCTGAACCATCAATGTCACAGGACCCACATTTTCTCCCATCCTCCTCCTCTGAACCACACCTCCTAACACAAGGTGAACTGAATGACCTTGTCAGGGATTTGGAACTACCCAAGAGTAAGGCAGAGCTGTTGGGCTCCAGACTACAGCAGTGGAATCTCCTGGCAGGTGGTGATAGGGTTTCCATGTTCCGTGACTGTCAAAAGGATCTTGTCCCATTCTTCTTCATGGAAGGTGATCTTGTAGCCTGCAGCAACATCGATGGTGTGATGGCAGCCCTCAACATTGTTCATGATCCAGATGAGTGAAGACTGTTCATTGATTCATTGAAGACGAGTCTTAAAGCTGTTTTACTGCATAATGGCAATGTTGGTCATGCAGTCCGTATGAAGGAAACCTATGACAACATGAAACAACTTTTGAGGTGCATAAACTATGACCAACATCAGTGGCAGCTTTGTGGCGATTTGAAGGTTGTTGCTCTCTTGCTTGGTCTGCAGACTGGATACACAAAGTACTGCTGTTTTCTCTGCGAATGGGATAGTCGTGCAAGAGATTCCCACTACATCAAGAAAGATTGGCCACTCCGACAGTCATTGGAGCCTGGGAGGAAAAGTGTTCAGCATCCACCACTTGTTGAATCAAGGAAGATTTTGTTACCACCCTTACACATCAAGCTGGGTCTGATGAAGAACTTTGTCAAGGCCATTGACAAAACACAAGCAGCTTTCAAGTACCTCCGTGGAAAATTTCCAAGGTTAAGTGAAGCTAAGATAAAGGAAAGTGTCTTTGTTGGTCCTCAGATTCGTGAACTTCTTCGAGATGATGCATTTGACCATGCACTGCGTGGCAAGGAAAAGACGGCATGGAAAGCCTTCCAGTTAGTGGCAATAAATTTTCTCGGAAACAACAAGGCAGACAACTACAGGTTGTTGGTGGAAAACCTCCTCAAGGCATACAAAAGCCTTGGTTGCAACATGTCACTAAAGATACATTTTTTGCACTCTCATCTAGATTTTTTCCCACCGAACTGCGGAGCAGTGAGCAACGAGCACGGCGAGCGATTTCACCAGGACATTGCAACAATGGAGAAACGCTATCAGGGCAAATGGAGCCCATCAATGCTTGCAGACTATTGCTGGACAGTGACAAGAGATGCTCCATTTAATGAATACAAGAGACAAGCCAAGAAGCGCCGAGTAGACACTAAATAGGACTAAACTATGTACATAATAGTTTTTTGCCTTTTGTTTCATAATAAATTTTATTTATATAACCCTTTTGCTGATTTTTAAAGTGTTACTTAAACAGGACAGGTGAAATATTATCATGTAAAGCAACCATAAACACATGAAAAGACCTAGGTTTACAATTTATGATTAAAACTCTACTATCTACACAATACACATAGACATAAAATGTAAAAACTTAAATATCTTAGAAACAGTAGCCAATCAGTTGTTTTAATTGTCATATTTGAATTCAGCACATCAAAATACATAATAAATAGCACATTTTATCTCTGAAGCAGACGACTTCTCAAAAATTGTAGACCAGTGATCAGAATTGAACGCAGTATTTCTGGTGAAGCTGTATCATTGATTTATATACTGGCATTATATTGTCATTATTTTCTCTCATGTTCTTTAAAATCTTTTGTCTTTGCCAATAACTTTTACCACAGTTTTCAGGGTATTCCCTCTTCTTAGTGGAGAAAGGACCTGACTTCTGTGGTGACATCAATTTCTTGTCAAGGTGTTTGTAACGATTTAATAGACCCCCTTTTTTAACATCAATAAGTGGTCTTGGGTCCTTTAGGATGAATGATGCTGAGGAAAGCTAATTTATTTCCCTTCTTGTAATTATCTCAAACAACTTTCCAGACAGATAATGTGTTTACTTTACCTAGGTGACTTCTGTGAATTATCATTGAAGTCCTTTGTGATCCAGAAAGAGTTAAAACAGTCACGGGACTCAATACTGGTATTGGCCTTGAAGATT
Organism: Terrapene triunguis; assembly: GCF_002925995.2. NCBI lineage: Eukaryota > Metazoa > Chordata > Testudines > Emydidae > Terrapene > Terrapene triunguis. The sequence goes on along the minus strand of NW_020664419.1, from coordinate 81,853,133 downwards.
CTACCAGGCCCCAAACTGGTGATTCCAGTTAGCTCTGACGATCAGGAGGACAGTCTTTCCCATATATAACCAGGTCTGCATTTAATTATGAGAGAGCAAATGCTTGAGAAGGTAAGATCTGCTTCAGCACTGATCTGTGGAACCATTCAAGAATGAATCATTAGGGTGGGAGGAAATTGCTTTATTTCTCCCATGTAGATGGAAGCTGATGGCAATCAAACATTGTGCCAGTCTGTAATCCTTAAATTTATGACCCCAAGCACAGCCTGTATATTTACCAATCACTTTCTCCATCTGCCTATAGTACTATAGCAGAGGCCTGAAATGTTTTATATAGTACTGTAGTTACAAAGATGTAACTTTCGTAAATTCGAAGCACACTTTCTGCACTCTACCCTAGATCATCTATAGATTCTTGATGGAGTGAGACTAATGGGGCTGTAGCCATCTCTTTTAACCATGTACTTACTTATTGTGCAATGGGAATATTGCTGCTGTAAATTTACTTTTGCAGATTTGAAAATACATTTACAGTAAAAATGTTGAAAATTAAAAAAATAATCTCCTGGAAATAGTGAAACGTGGGCTTGGTAGGACAGTAAATATGTAAAAAAAAAAGTAAATCTGAATGCAAACAGTTCTGCAAAATATTAACCCCATCAACTGTGAGCCATTTCTAGACAGAGGACACTGACTAACTGGGTCTTCTGTAGAGCAGGGTGATTTATTTATTTATTTTTGGGTGGATAATTTATTTGGCAAAAATTGCCATTTCAGGTCAGCCAAAAATGTTTTTTAAATTGGGTCAAATACAGCAAGAAGTTTAGGCAAAAAAAAAAGGGGGGGGGGGGGGAATTCCAGAATCATCTAACAATTTTCATTTTGACATTTTCAGAATGAAACATTTTAACTTTTTGTTTAGAAGATGTTTCGTTTAGACATTTAGCTCATGTTAACTAAAAAAACCCAAACCAAACAAACCCCCAAAAGGTTTTTTTTTAAAGGACACCCACACAACAACTAAACATTGCATTTTGGGTTGAAGAAAATGTTTCATTTGACCCATGATTTTTAATTGAATTGATTTTTTTCAGTTTGGCCACTGAACTGAAAAATGAACTGTTCACCCAGCTTTAGCCTTCTGTTTAGGTCTTGTGAAGCTGGAGGCCATGGTAAGGGGAAGTGTTTCTGGCATCTCAGGCAAGTTGGAGTTCTGATCTGGAGAGAGCCCAAACTCACCCCTTCTCTCCACTGCTGGAAACTCTCCCCATTTCTCTGGACGTGCATAGCCAGATGATCCCATCCTGACAGCTGGGTCAGGAACCAACAAGGGGATGAAACCCAGCAGTGGGTCAAAGGGCAGGGGAGTGCATTTAATTACTCCCACCAAGTAACCTTAAATTGTTGCCAACTGGAGGTGGATTTGGAGATCTGGATTCAATTCCCACCCCTGCCAAACCTGTGTAACCTTTGGTAAGACCCTTCAGCCTCAATTCAGCAAAGCAAATAAGCACGTGCTTAAGTGCTTTGTTGAAGTAGGCTCTTTATAGCTCCGTGCCTCAGTTTCTCCTCTGTAAAATGTGGATAATATTTGCTCACCTCATCCCTGTTTAACATACACTCTGATACCATAGTGAAGGGGGCCACGTATGCGAGTAGATTAATAAAAAGTGTGGTGTTATTTTCTAAATTCAAAAAGATTTGGGTACTTTTGTGGAGAAAATCCAGGGGGCTGAGTTTGGTGTGATGATTCAGGTCACTGATTATTTTATTGCTTGTATCCCTACTGATTATAAGAGGGAGTTTTCATGTAGCTAATGGATGCACCAGTGTATCTCTCATCATACACTGAGGAACAAATAAGTAGTGAAAAATGGAAGACCTTCCCTCCCTTGCCTCACCCAAAAGGCCCATGTACTTTACACTTGGCTAATGAGTAAGGCTACGATTTTGGCAGGGGTATTTTTATTGAAAGTCCCGGACAGGACATGGGAAATAAACAATAAATCATGGAAAAGCACACAGGGCCAGTGTTAGGGGGTAGCAAGCAGGGCAATTGCCTGGAGCCCCACGCCACAGGAGGCCTCACAAAGCTAAGTTATGGCAAAGCTGAAACCCAAGCCCTGCCGCCCAGTGCTGAATTAGTGGAATTTTGAGGAAGTCATGGAGGTCTCGTAAAATCATGGAATCTGTGACCTCCGGGACTGACTTGTAGCCTTACTAATGAGAACCCAACTGTAAAACAACTTGGAGGGATATTTAGAGTGAACAGTTAGGCACTGCTATCTGCAGAGATGAAAGTGCGTCAGCCTAAATTAAATATTAGTTCGAACAATGCGTAGCTATTGTGCATCTTGGGGGAAAGAATGTCAATGAGAAACTCAGGAGTGGAAAAGCAAGATAACCCAAAAAGAGCAAATAAGCTTTTTATCAGACTCCATGGTTCTGTATGGTATATGGTCAAATTCATTAGCATATCTTAATTACGAATTAGCCTATCATTTGTAGAACAAATTATACTGCAAGAAATTTGGGGGTAGAAATAATTAATTTAAGCTTAAAAATGCAAAAAATGTTTTTAAAAAATTGCTGGGTATGTATTTTATATTGCATACGTGGCATTTTACTTCAATTCTTCCTTATGCTGTCCCCTTCAAACACATCCCCACTAACTGTCATACATGATGATCACACAACTTTAAAAAAGAAGTACACACAATGACACGGGCCGCTTCACCTCAAATGGTCCCTCGAAATATGTGTTAACTACTTATGCTAAACAATGTTCCATCTTGTCTTTAGCTGTGACACTCTGAGCATGTTGCCCAGACCCGAAGAAGAGCTCTGCATAAGCTTGGAAGCTTGTCTCTCTCTAGCAGAAGTTGGTCCAATAAAAAATATTACCTCGCCCACCCACACACTTACACACACAGCCACGCTGTTGCCCAGCAAATATGTCCGTCTGTCTTTCTGTCTTTCTCATGTGCGTTTACATGTGTACACACACACCCAAACACACACACACACACACACTTTCTCATATACTTACACATATCCCTTGCATTCAGGGGAAAATACGTTTGGTACAGAAGCCTGTGCACAGCCCTATGGACACATGCTCACTGCTTGAAAACAAGCTGGCACAAAGAATCTCTTTGTTCATTTCGAAGTGCCGGTCAGTCTGCCAGTACTTTTGATCTGCAGGACTGGCTCAATTCCACTGTCTGTCACTTTAAAACTGAAAAATATTTCTCTGGCCCCTCTCCCACATTCCCATATTCTTGGCGAAATAGCTTTAAAATGTCTCCTTTGGATGCATGTATACATATTTATTATGTGCGTGTATAATATATTACACAAACATATACATAATGGATGATATGTACCCCTGGGCTGAGCCCCCCTTCAATGCATATGCACCGCTTAAGCATTGTCTTGAGGCCTTAAATGATGCTGAAGTCGTGTAAAAGAGGGACTTGTGCTGATCTTCTATATAGGGATAATTTTCACCCTATATGTGTAATACAAACAAAAAACTTACATAAAAGGACCATAATTAAGTTTGCAGTCAAACACTCCAGAGTTAAGGAATGCCAGAAGGAAGGTTGCCTGTGCAACCTTAATTTGCCCCCCTTATGTGAATGCATTATGATACAGTTTTGAATTACATGATCACATACTATTTTTTCCACAGGCCTCCTGCCTCATTCAGTGCACAGGATGGTGCTAACTTAAGGAGCAGCTATTCACTCTTTTGTTTTGATCTCATTGGTCAGGGTGTGGCCCTAGGCCTTATTTCCTGCACCCTAGTCAAACCCTGCTCTGCAGACAGAATTATCAATTTCCTCATGGGCTTTTCTGTGATGCTCGCCACTATAGTATCTGAATGCTTCACAACCATGAATGTATTTGCATAGCAGTCTCTGAGAAGAGGGGTTTATCTCCATTTTACAGATGGGGAACTCAAGGTCAGAGAAAGATCAAAATTATCCACGAATTTTGGGTGCCCAATTTGAGATGTCTAGGACCTGATTATTATTATTATTTTTTTTTAGAGTAATGAGCATTATATAGCACTTCATATGTTCAAAGCAGAGCTCCCATTGCCTTCAGTTGCAGCTGTGAGTTCTCAGCACTTCTGCAAATCAGACTAAGGGCCTCAAATCAGGCACCCAGAACATGAGGAACACAGTGATCCCCTCTGAAAAGCTTGGCTTAAGTGACTTGCCCAGCCTAACACAAGAACTCTCGGAGAGAAGCAGGGAATAGAATCCTGTTCTCCAGGGCAGCATCCAACTGCCTTAGCCATGAGACCACACACAGGCAACCATGACTCTGGCATTTCCTCACTTCAGAGTGCTTGGTTTTCTAAGTTTAATAAAGTCCTTTTAGAGGTAGGAATTTTTTTGTTTGTGTAATTTTTCTAGGTTATTAAAAGAGCAAACTGAAGAAAACCAAATTTCATCATGTGGCATCATATTGAGACTCACATGGGTCACCAGCAGTGTCTGAAATCTTTTTAGATCAACTGCTCAGCTCTCTGCCACTTGAGCTAATGAAGTAACTGATAGCAAAAGCACAACACAATCCTATGTGTGGACCAGCATTAGAGGGAAATGGGAGACTTTGCCCGTGGGTTTCATGAATATTTGCTGACAGCAGAGGAATGGTGAGACTCAGGAATCGTGGGTTCCATTCAAGGCTGTGGAGGGGAGTGTGCTGTACTTGACACAGATTTTCTTCTGTCCATCTCCTCCTAACTCAACCCTTTCTGCCCCTTCTCTTCTATCCTGTCCCTATCCCAATCATGTATCTTTCCCTCTCTGGCTCCTCAGCCCCACCCCATTCTCCTCATCCAGTCCCAGTCTCCACTTCTCAGCTCCTGAGGCTTTTCACCCCAATCTCCTTGCCCAGTCAATCCCAGTTTCTCCCTCCTGGCTCCTCATCCAACCTCTGTGTCCCATCCCCCCACTTTCCTCTCTGGCTCCCAATCTCCTTTCCCAACCAGTTGCAGTTTCTCTACTCTGTTCTCAGTCCTGATTTCCTTCTCCACTCCCTTGCAAGCCTCCGGTCCCAGTCTTCTGAGCCTTCCCCATTCCACCTCAGGGCTGGCTGAACCATTTTGGCTGTAATTTCCCCCCAAAAAATCACCCTGAGGCAGAGACCCAGAATGGAAAATATCAGCCCAAATTGTTGAAGTTTGGCAATGTTATAAGCCACTGAAAATAGGATCTCATACTGGAAGTCCAAAAAGATGTTTAAATAATGTTAAGTTTGTAAAGCCAAGCATTCAGAAGTTAGGATAGGCTAGAATTAAGTATACCTGTATAATCTTAATTCTGCCCCCAAACATATGCTAAAAGAAGGGACTGGACTGGGGCCTAGGAGAACTGGATTGAACTTCTGGTTCTATCTCAGAGTTCCTCTGTCAAGCAAGTCACTTAGACTAAAATTTTCAGAAGAGGCCATTAATTGTTGGTTTCTAATTGCTGGGCACTTGATCATTGTGGCTCCCACAATGAGGGGACAGTTTTACATATTGTGGCCTTAACCTCACTGTGTCTCAGTTCTCCCAATTATAAAACAGGGATGATAATGCCTGTATTTCACAGGTGTGTTTGGGAGATAAAAATCTGTTAATGTTTGCAAAACACTCAACTACAGGAGCAGTGAGCATAATAGAAAATCCCATGAGGGATATGTTCAGTGCAGTGTTTTGATGGTATGCAGAATATAAGGCCACATATTGACTGAGGAGGATAAAAAGAAATATTGAACAGCTGCGTTGTTCCCTGAGTATCGTCCAGCCTGTGTACTGAATGAAGCAGGTGTCTGGTGAAATTAGTATGTGATCATATAATTCAAATTATACCTGCATTTTTAAAGTATTCAGCACGTCTTCACAACCCATTTGGTATTAAACCAAATTATATGGTTTATTCTCAGTGTCCCTTGTGGTTTTAAGACTGAGCATTACTTACAGAAAGGCTTTTCATGTCAGTTGTTGAACTGGTATCATGCTATTCTGCAGCAGTAGCCAATGGAATCTGTTGATGCGCTTACAGTACCCATAACCCCTTTCCAAGGTTCAGAAACTGGAAGAATTGCAGGTGTTTCTTTGCAAATGTAAATTGCATTTCTACAGTGTTCTTTCAAAAAGTAACAATTGTTTGTGCCATTTAACAGCTGAGGGAATTAAGTCTACACACAGAATAAAGATAAATGGGATGCAATGAATTTACTAATGGCTTTCAGAATCACAGCATAGATCTCTAATCCTTGAGCTAAAATACCAACTTTATTAGCTGGTAGCAGTAGCAGGCTGTTATGCTGTGTGTGGGCCAGCCACTGGGATGTGTGTGCAACAGTCACTTTGTCAGTGAGTTATACAACTATTTGTTGTCCTTAGCCGTACAGTGCTGGAAATCAGATTCCTGGATTCTTTTCCTGGCTCTTGAGGGAAGTGTTCCCTGGTGGTTAAAGCAGGAATCAGAGTTAGGATTCCTGGGTGTTATTCTAATTAATGGTGCTTGGCTTTTACAGTGTTCATTCATTCAGTCTCAAAGTACTTTGTGAAGGTGAATATCTGAAGTAGCCCTAGACAGCATAGTAAGCACATAGTTTTGGCAAATTCATTCTGAGAGGCAGAGTTGATAAGAACTAGATCTGCCATATTGGAAGCCTGGTTCTATTCACAGCTCTATCTGAAGTGACTTTATACAGATCCTCAATGCCTTATCTGTAGAATGAGGGAACTGATACTTGCCTGTCTTGAAAACGAGCCGCTAATGAATAATAAGGGTTGTGAAGTGCACGGATCAGTTCTAGTCAATGGAAGAGGTGAGAGGAAAACTCATGGTTTACAGCCCTTCACACCTTCTCCAGGCCAAAGGAAATGGAAAAGGAGGAGAAGGGTCCATTTTGCTTGTGTCCTCTTTGGAGCTCTAGCGCTAGGCATATTGTACTGTGCATATGTTGTCACGAGAGTGTTGTTCACCGGAAGCTATATGCAGTGCAGTTCAAACATTCGGGAAATGAAGATCAAGACTCCAACCGGGTGTGCAGAATGGTGGTTTTCTGCAGCATAAGACTTGACCAAATCTGGATGGCTTTTCATGAGAACAGCAAAAGGCACCTGATGGACCCCACGACTATTTTCCTGCCAAATTTCACTGCCTTCTCCACAGCATGATGGTGCTAGAGCTCTTCAGGAAATGGATGAATGGAAAATTTAACTTGATAAAATTATCTATTTTTCTGTAACCTTGTGCTTGGAAACAGATGAGCTGTTTTTGCTCAGTTTGTTTTGTTTATTTATTTAAATGAACCTGAGGCAGAGACACCAGCATGGAAAAGCTCAGCCCAGATGGAGAAAACTTGTCAAAGAAATAAGCATCTGAAAACAGAGGTTTATAATGGAAAGTGTTAAGCAACTATCGGCATTGCTCACAACTGCTCCTCTGAGAATACAGAATGGCCAGAACCAGAGACTTCAACTCTCTACACTTTGATGGCTGGGCTGAAATGGCTCCTGGGTTGGAACCAACCCTGTCTCTGATTTTGCCATTCAAAGCCTAAATGATCATAGAATCATAGGACTGGAAGGAACCTCTAGAGGTCTTTTTGTCAAGTCCCCTGCACTCGAGGCAGGACTAAGTATTACGATGAGGGTTTACAAACACCAAAATCCAAACGTCCGTACTGGCTCATTGTAGAGATGAAGCAAAATCAAAATATTTTACCTCAAACCCTTCTCCCCAAGTTGGTGGCTCAGATTAACTGGAATCTGAATCCAAACTGCCAGTTTTTATAAAATCAAATGCAGTCTTCTCAGACCAATTTCTGTGTCTCTGTATCTCCCCAACTTAAGGACCTCTCAAGTGCTACTCATTTTGCAGAGCACTTCTCAGCTGGGCAGGAAAATGGAGAGTTCCACCCTTCTCTCCCACCCCTCCGCTCAGCTTTGACACTTCCTCCCCAACCTCTCCCGTGGTGCTGACTACAGTCCGTCCCTGCCTGGTGCTAGGTGTGAGTACCTCTTTGCCAGGATGCACAAAGAGCAGGAGAGAGAATTATCCTCTTTTAGTGATATGGAAACAGAAATCGCTGGATAGGGCCAAATTTACGGGAACAGTAACTGATACCGGGCATTTGTGGCAGTAAGGTCTGAGCAATTATTTCAATGGGTGCACAGCAATAAAAATGACTGCTCTGAATTTTGGCTCCTTGCTGTACACTTTGGAGGCCTCCACTATGCATCTGAGCTACATTTGTTGAATGTGGGTGCTTAAAATGAGGTATTGATTCAGGGGCCTGACTTCCTGAAGTGCTGAGCACCCACAGGCTTCAAAGGCAGGTCACCAGTTTGAAAAATGGGCTACTGGCTCAGATTCCTCAGTGTGGATTTAGGTGCTGTTTTTTGTAATTAATATTTACAAATGTTGGTCTTGATCTCAGATGGGTGAGAAAGAGAGCGTGTGAGTGAGTGTCCTGCTTTCCTGAAGAAATTGAGTAGGGCTCACTTGCTGGGCTCAGGTGGACATAAGACATATGATCAGTTCCCCGTGATTGCATGGGGAAGTGGAAGCAGAACTTGGGCCCGGTCTACACTACAGAGTTAGGTTGATGCAAGGCAGCTTATGTTGACCTAACTATGTAAGAGTCTACACTTGAATTTCACTCCTGCCAACATAACTTTCCCACTACGCTGACTTAATAACTCCACCTCGAGCAGCGTAAAGTCAAGGTCAATGTAATTAGGTCAACGCAGTGTTGGTGTAGACTGGGGTAGGCAACCTATGGCACGTGTGCCAAAGGCAGCACGCGAGCTGATTTTCAGTGGCACTCACACTGCCCGGGTCCTGGCCACCGGTCTGGGGGGCTCTGCATTTTAATTTAATTTTAAATGAAGCTTCTTAAACATTTTAAAAACCTTATTTACTTTACATACAACAATACTTTAGTTATATATTATAGACTTAAAGAAAGAGACCTTCTAAAATATGTTAAAATGTATTACTGGCACGCGAAACCTTAAATTAGATTGAATAAATGAAGATTCGGCACACCACTTCTGAAAGGTTGCCAACCCCTGGTGTAGACACTACGTTGCTACATTGACTGTTACTGGCTTTCAGGAGCCATCCCACAATGCCCCGCACTGATAGTACAATCAATACAAGCGCTCATGGTGAGGCTGCGCGCTGCCCATCCTGGCTAATAGCCATTGATGGAACTATTCTCCATGAATTTATCTAGTTCTTTTTTGAACCCTGTTATAGTCTTATTCTCCACTGAGAACATGCAACACACACTCCTAGAACAATTCCCGCCCACTCCATCACAGGCCTCAGGAGCATCAGTGAGTCCAGTTCCACGCTGCCCTGAAGGGCTTGTGCAATATTAGGGGTGGTGACACTCAGGGTAGAGATTTCAGATTTCTGCCGTGATTTGCTGATAAATTCTCATCGGCTTCCAACACCCAAATCTCATATGCTTCATTACTGAGCTGTAGGATGTGGCAAATTATTATTGGTCTTTCACTGACCTCTAGTGGCAATGTATAAAACAGCAGTCTTCAGACCTGACCTTGATGAGATCAGAGAAGAGTGATGCCATAGAAATTAGCGTTGGACAAGAGCTATTAGGTCAACGAGTTCATCTCCACTTTGGGCTGTTCAGGATCACTCCTTGCAATATATTTTACAGAGCTTTTGTTCAGTCCTATTTTCAGTGGTGTCAAGCAATGGGGCTTTTGCCATTGCCCCGAGGAACTATCCTACAGCTTAACAGTTCTCACCATTGCCAAACATCCCTGACTTTCAAACCTTTGCTCCATTTTATTCCATTGTACTAGTTACATCTACTAGAGCCATTCTGTACAATGTAGAGTAGTCACTCATAACACAGATCTCTAAGATGCCTGCCCCCATAGCGTCTTGGATTCTTCTTTCTTATCCCCTTTTTGTGATTATTACTTTCAGATACTTGTAGATGTTAACATCTCACTTATTGATTTTTTCCTCCTCCAGGCAGAATGGTTCCCTACATCTTCTCTTTTGTGCAATCTAGTTTGGAAGGTGTTTTGCATAATGCTTAATAACAGATCACCAATTTATTTGGATTTTGAGAAGAGTGTTTAATTGCACAGTATGGTCACTTGTCAGACATACCCTTCATATTTCTGTGTTAACCTTGAGTACTTGACTTCCTTGGCTGGAGAATTGTCTCTTTCGCCCCTGCATCCCTCCTGCTTGTGTAAGGACTTTGAGCCCCTTCCAGCGCTCTCAGGGCTGCTTACATTTTTGCCATAAAAAAGGAGCCTCTTCTCCTTCAGAACATCTTCTGAAAACTCATCTAGTTAGAGAAGTATTCCAGCTGCAAAGATGACACTTTATACTCTTTCAGTCTGCATCTCCCTGCCTTTCACCCATTGATTCTATAAACTCTGTTGGGCAGGGACTTTGAGCCCACCCCTGGTTGATGCTTCCTGTGAGGGGCTGAGAAACCCTCAACTTTCACTGACCTCAATTCCTCAAAAGAGATATTCTGCACCTTGCAGAACTGATCCTCTTTCTTGTGTGGCTAAGTGTACTTGTTCATGGATTGTACACACACGTATGGCTCTATGGAAATGATGACATCATGTTGCATGATTTAATTTACATTCTTCTTGTTATCCACATCAGTTCAGATGCTGGGACATTCCTTCACAACCAGGCAGTGTAGGATCTGTAGACCCACACCCACACAGGTGCCATATTAAAGCTAGGTTAAGTTTAGAGTGGCCCTGCACTGCATTTCAAGGCTCCAGCACTCACACTTTGGGCATGCTCTTAAGCCCTAAGAACTACCCATATTCCTCGTGAAATTCTAGATTAAAAGATAGAAGGGAGTACAGTCATCATTTAGTCCGACCTCCTGTATAAGACAGGTCATAAGATTTTCCTGAATCCATTCCTATTTGAACTAGAGCATATCTTTTGGACAAAACCAATCTCCACTTAAAAATTGCTCGGGATGGCGAATCAACCCATAGATAAGACTTTTGCCCAGGGTAATATCAGAGTGGTGACTGAAAGCTTCTGTGTCAGGCATAAAAAAACAAACAAAAACCTCAGCCCAGGAATTATTTCCAGAAAAATGGTTCTTCTGCTGCTCTACAAAATTGAAAAACTGCTCTTGGAGCAAAGTCAGCCAAGAGCCCCTAAAGTTAGGCTCCAATCCAAATCCCAACACTGAGTCCTGGTGACAGCTGCTGTCTGGGGCCCAGTGGATAAGACTGAGTGATTAGGTGTCCCAGAAGTCAGTTTTAAAAAGCATGCTCCCCCTTCACTTCTGAAGAAATATTAGTTGAGGACCATCTCCCCTTGGGCTGACTTTCCCTCTTCTGCATAGCCTTACCCACATTAGCCCGTGGAATTGAGAGTAGATGAATGGAGAGGAGCTGCTGCTTACGGCCATCCGTGCCAATCACCGCAGTTGAGCAGGAAGGCAGTGTCAGTTTTCTAAGCAAAATAACAAATGACAAGGTGTACATTTATCCTAGATACCCACATACTTTGGGTGAGTTGTGGAACATAGGATTTGTCATATCGCATCAGATCACTGGCACATCTAGTCCAGTATCATCTCTCTGACAGTGTCTAGTGCCAGATGCTTCAGAGGATGCTGAAAAGCCCACAATAATACACCTTGCCAACTGTGCAGCACTGTAAATAGGGAGTGGGAGTAGAATTCCTTCCTGATTCCTCAAACGATCAACTCACACCCCGATTGCTCTTATTATCTTAGCTGGCATGGCTACAAATGTAAACTATAAGATTATACAGCCTCTTACAACATTCCATACAGCAACAGTATATGTCTTCATGGCCCCCCAGTGCTAGGACATTCCATATGCTGTGGGTGTTTTGCATGTAGTAGTATTTTATTTTTATGTTCTAGCTTTCCTCCTCTGAATAGTCCTGGTGCTAAATTCACCCCAGGTGTAATTCCACTAGACAGCAGAATTACTCCAGGGATGAATCTGGTCCCTAGTCTTTTTAATATCTTCTCCTATAAAAGCCCTTTATGCCTCTAATCATTTCCATCACCCCTTCCTGCCCCTTTTCTATTTCCGCTGTCTTCTTGGCTAAGAGTTGACCAAACCCTGACCACAGTATTAAAGATGAAGACAGGCCATCATTTTATATAATGGCAGTATGGCACTATCATATTTTCTGCATTATTCTCAGTCCCCTGATAAATACAGCCCAGCATCTGATTCATATTTTTGGAACTGCCACTGCACATTGAGCAGGCATCTTCATCGAACTGTCAACAACAGGCCCTAGATCTCTTCCCTGAGAGTTTACAAATAATTCAGAACCCATCAGTGTGTACACACAGTTTGAGCTATTCTTTCCAATGTGCATTACCCACTCAGCTAAGATCAGTGTCATCTGCCGTCATTACCCAGTTAACTGTAATCCATCTCTTTAGATCTTCCTAGAGGTCCTCATAGTCTTCCCTTGTGTTAACTAATGAAATAATCTCTTGTCTCTCCTCTTGCATTTTATTAATACAGCTATTGAAACTCCATGCTCTTTGGACTAGTTGGGACATCCCATTATGTTAACTTCTTTCTATGTTGAGAAGTTGCTGTTTAGTCTGACTTGTTCTTACTAGCTCTCATATCAATTTCTAATACAGGATAGACATGCCCCACATGTCCTTCGCTAGCTTGTTGTGAGACTTTATCACATTTAGTTTGGCTGAGTTCCTGGAGTTCAGGTATTGAAAGGTATGTGCTGTTCAGGAAAGACAGAAATAAAGGTAAAGGTGGTGGAGTGGCATTGTATATTAGTGACATGGTAGTCTGTAAAGAAATTACAAGTGATGAAATGGATAAAACAGAATCTGTTTGGGTCAAAATAACTTGGCAGAAGAAAGGTAATAGAGGCTGTACTGGGATAGTAGTTGGGGTATGCTACAGACCCCCGGGATCCCATTTAGATATGGATAGAGACCTCTTTAATATTTTAATTAAATAAATACTACTGAGAATTGTGTGATTATGGGAGACTTTAATTTCCCAGATATATATTGGAGGACAAGTGCTACTAATAATGGTAGGGGCCAGTTATTCCTGGATGTTATAGCTGACAAATTTCTTTACCAAATAGTCACTGAACCAACAAGAGGTGATACCATTTTAGATTTAGTATTGGTAAGAAGTGAGGACCTTCTAGAAGAACCGGTTGTAGAGGACAACATTGGTTTGAGTGATCATAAGAACGGTCATACCGGGTCAGAGCAATTGTCCATCCAGCCTAATATCCTGTCTTCTGACAGTGGCCAATGCCAAGTGCCCCGGAGGGAATGAACAGAACAGGTAATCATCAAGTGATCCATCCCCTGTTGCCCATTCTCAGCTTCAGGCAAACAGAGGCTACGGACACCATTCCTGACCACCCTGGCTAATAGGCATTGATGGACCTATCCTCCATGAATTTAGCTAGTTCTTTTTTGAACCCTGTTATAGTTTTGGCCTTCACAACATCCCCTGGCAAAGAGTTCCACAGGTTGACTGTGCATTGTGTGAAGAAATACTTCTTTTTTCTTGCTTTAAACCTGCAATAAGATTGGTCCCAAGTCCGAACTCTGAAGTAATTCATGAGCTAATTCAGTTTAAACTAAATGGAATGATAAACAAAAATAGCTCTGCAACTAAGGTCCTTGATTTCAAAAGGGCAAACTTTAAAAAATTAAGGGAATTAGTTATGGAAGTGGACTGGACTAAAAAACTCAAGTGTCTGAATGTGGAGAAGGCTTGGAATTACAGTAACTCCTCGCTTAACGTTGTAGTTATGTTCCTGGAAAATGCTACTTTAAGCGAAACGATGTTAAGTGAATCCAATTTCCCCATAAGAATGAATGTAAATAAGAGGGGTTAGGTTCCAGGAATTTTTTTTTTTTTGCCAGACAAAAGACTATATATATAGACATACACAGTATAAGTTTTAAACAAACAATTTAATAATGTTCACAGCAATGATGATTGTGAAGCTTGGTTGAGGTGGTGAAGTCAGAGGGTGGAAGAGGGTGCGATATTTCCCAGGGAATGCCTTACTGCTAAATGATGAACTAGCACTCGGCTGATCCTCAAGGGTTAACACATTGTTGTTAATGTAGCCTCACACTCTAAGGCTTTCGTGGGCTAAAACCCACTTCATAGGATGCATGCAATGGAAAATACAGTAGGAAGATATATAGACACAGAGAACATACCAACTCTAACAAGACTAATCAATTAAGGTGGGCTGTTATCAGCAGGAGAAAAAAACTTTTGTAGTACTAATCAGGATGGCCCATTTCAAACAGTTAACAAGAAGGTGTGAGTAACAGTAGAGGGAAAATTAGCATAGGGAAATAGTTTTTATTTTGTGTAATGACCCATCCACTCCCCGTCTTTATTTAAGCCTAATTTAATGGTGTCCAGTTTGCAAATTAATTCCAGTTCTGCAGTTTCTCGTTGGAATCTGTTTTGAAGTTTTTTTGTTGAAGAATTGTGAGGCGTTTACTGTACTTTGTTTTTGCAGCTTTGACTTAAAGTAATCTGAAGCCTACATCCCAAGCAAGGGGAAAATATTCATAGGGAAGTGTTTCAGTCCAAACTGGATGAACAAGCATCTCAGACAGATTACTAAGGCCTGGTCTACACTAACCCCCCAATTCGAACTAAGGTACGCAACTTCAGCTACGTGAATAACGTAGCTGAAGTCGACGTACCTTAGTTCGAACTTACCGCAGTCCAGACGCGGCAGGCAGGCTCCCCCGTCGACTCCGCGTACTCCTCGCGCCGAGCAGGATTACTGGAGTCGACGGCGAGCACTTCCGGGTTCGATTTATCGCGTCCAGACAAGACGCGATAAATCGAACCCAGAAGTTCGATTGCCTGCTGCCGAACCAGCGCATAAGTATAGACAAGCCCTAAGAGAAAGCAGAAAGTCTACAAGGAATGGAAGATGAGATGGATCAGCAAGGAAAACTACCTCTTGGAGGTCAGAAAGTGTAGGGGAAAAAGTGAGAACTGCCAAAAGCCAAGCAGTAGTAAAAGGTTCTATAGCCATATAAATAAAAAGAAAACAAGGAAAGAAGAAGTGGCACCGCTAAGCACTGAGGATGGGGTGGAGATAATCTAGGCATGGCCCAACACTTACATGAGTACTTTGCATCAGTTTTGAATAAGGATAATGAGGAGCTTAGGGGTAGTGGCTAATGGAAACGAGGACATGGAAGTATAAATTACCACATCTGAGGTGGAAGTCAAACTCAAACAGCTTAATGGGACCAAACTGGGGTACCCAATAAGCTCCATCCAAGATTATTAAAGGAACTGGCACATGAAATTGCAAGCCCAATAGCAAGAATTTTTAATGAATCCATAAACTTGGTGTTTGTACCCTATGACTGGAAAATTGCTAATATAGTACTTATTTTTAAGAAAGGGAAAAAAGTGATCTGGAAACTACAGACCAGTTAGTTTGACCTCAATTGTATGCAAAATCGTAGAACAAATTTTGAAAGAGAAAGTAGTTAAGGAGATAGAGTTAAATGGTAATTGGGATAAAATACAACATGGTTTTACAAAAGGTGGATCTCACCAAACCAACCTGAGCTCTTTGAGAAGATAACTAACTTTTTAGACAAAGGAAATGCAGTAGATGTAATCTACCTGGATTTTAGTAAAGCATTTGATACAGTTGCACATGGTAAATTATTAGTTAAATTGGAGAAGATGAGGATTATTGCAAGAATTGAAAGGTGGTTAAGAGACTGGTTAAAGCAGAAACTACGAGAGGTCATAATGAAAGGTGAACTGTCAGGCTGGAGGGAGGTTACTAGTGGAGTTCCTCAGGGTTCGATTTTGGGACCAATCTTATTTAACATTTTCATTAATGACCTTGGCACAAAAAGTGGGAGTGTGCTAATAAAATTTCAGGATGAAACTAAATTGGGAGGTATTGCCAATATGGAGGACAACCAGAATGGCATACAAGAAGATTTGGATGACCTTATAAACTGGAGTAATAGAAATGGGATGAAAAATAATAGTGCAAAGTGCAAGGTCACACACACAGGGATTAACAACAAGAATTTTTGCCATAAACTGGGGACATATCAGTTGGAAGAGACAGAGGAGGAGAAAGACCTGAGTGTATTGGTCGATTACAGGATGACTATGAGCTGCCAATGTGATGTGGCCATGAAAATGGCTAATGCAATCCTAGGATGCATCAGGTAAGGTATTTCCTGTAGAGACAGGGAAATGTTATTACCATTATAGAAGGTGTTGGTGAGACCTCATCTGGAATACTGTGTGCAATTCATGGCTTCCTTATTTAAGAAATTTAAATTCAAACTGGAACAGGTACAGAGAAGGGCTACTAGGATGATCAGAGGAATGGAGAACCTACCTTACAAGAGGAGACTTAAGGAGCTTGGCTTGTTTAGCCTAAAGAAACCAAGGCTGAAGGGAGATATAATTGAACTCTAAATACATCAGAGGAATAAACACCAGGGAAGGAGAGGAATTATTTAATTTAATGGCCAATGATGGCCCAAGAACAACTGGATATAAAGTAGCCCTCAACAGTTTAGGCTTGAAATTAGACAAAGGTTTCTGACCATCAGAGCAGTGAAGTCCTGGAACAGCCTTCTAAGGGGATCAGTGGGGACAAAAAACCTAACTGGTTTCAAGAGTGAGCTTGATAAAGTTTATGGAGGAGATGGTATGATGAGACTGCCTACGATGGCATGTAGCCAATCTGTAACTGCTAATAGCAAATATCTCCAACAGCCAGAGATAGGACACTAGATGGGAAGGGCTCTGATTTACTACAGTGAATTTTTTCCCAGGAGTTTGGCTGGTGGGTCTCGCTGACATGCTCAGGCTCTAACTGATCACCATATTTGGGGTTGTGAAGGAATTTTCCCCTATGTCAGATTGGCAGAGACCCTGGGGGGGGGGGGGGGGGGGGCGTGCCTTTCTCTGCAGCATGGGGCACAGTTCATTTGCTGGCTTGAAGTAGAGTAAATGGTGGATTCTCTGTAACGTGAAGTCTTTAAATTAAAATTTGAGGACTTCAGTAACTCAGCCAGAGGTTAGGGGTCTATTACAGGAGTGGCTGGGTGAGTTCTGTGGCCTGCAGTGTGCAGGAGCTCAGACTAGATGATCACAATGGTCCCTTCTGGCCTTAAATTCTGAGTCAATAATTTAATATCTCGAGTTGGTCTATCACTTCTTTATTTGATGCCTCTACCTCCTAGCAATGCCTGACCTCTACTGCCTGCAGCTGCAGAGTGTGTGCCTGGGGTGTGTTCCTTATCTCTGCAGTGAGGCCTGAGGCAAAGAAAGCATTTTGCCTCTCTGGGATCTCCTTATCCTCTTTGAGTGCATCCTAGCAACTTACCGGTTCCTGTGGCTTTCTTCCTTCTGTTGTATTTAAAGGCTTGCCTATTTGTCCTAATATTCTTAGCTATTGGGGCCAGTTCTCTCCTTAGCCCTTTTAAGGCCTGGTCCAAAGCCCCCTGAAATCAATAGAAAAACTTTCAATAGGCTTTGGATTAATGGCTTACCAGCCAAAGTTTGTATTCCAGCGTATTCACTTCCCTTGGGCATTGATTCCCATTTGATAAAGGATGCTTTTTCGGATTGCATGTAATACTGGTCGCTTCTCACCTTTTTAGCTCCCTTTTTTTAGGGTGCTCATATATGTGTGACTCTTACAAGATGTATTATACTTACCCAGTATCCTAGGTGATTCTGTGGCTCTTCGTTTTCTAATGTAGCAGGACCAGAGGCAAAATGCTGAGGGTTCATCAGATGAGAGTCTCAGGCATTTGGAACAGAGATACCCCCTCTGGGTTGGGTTACATTGCAGTGACTTTGGTTTAACCCAAACTGGCACCAACTAGGGAAAGTCTCCAGGTACATTCAGTTCCTGCCCTGTTCCAAGCAGTAAACACAGAGATACAAACCAAACAGGATAGCCCCTATGTTTCTCCACAGCACCCTCTCCAGGCTGCTATGTAGCACAACACCCTGACAGTCTCTCCCCCCCTCTGGGACCAACTGCCCTTTCCTTTTAAAGGTGTTGAGCCTAAACGGGTTGAGTTGCACGTAGGGTTGCCAACTGTCTAATCACACAAACCCAAACACCCTTGCCCCTCCCCCTGCCCTGCCCCTTCCCCGAGGCCCCACCCCTGCCCCGCCCCTTCTCTGAGGCCCCACTCCACTCACTCCATCCCCCCTCCCTCCGTCGCTCGCTCTCCCCCACCCTCACTCACTTTCACTGGGCTGGGGCAGGGGGTTGGGGTGCAGGAGGAGGTGTGAGGTGCAAGCTCTGGGAGGGAGTTTGGGTTCTGGAGGGGGCTCCAGGCTGAGGCAGGGGGTTGGGGTGCAGAAAGAG
This sequence comes from Terrapene triunguis, assembly GCF_002925995.2. Lineage (NCBI taxonomy): Eukaryota > Metazoa > Chordata > Testudines > Emydidae > Terrapene > Terrapene triunguis. The sequence continues at coordinate 81,834,678 of NW_020664419.1, read as the reverse complement.
GTGTGGGGTGCAGGCATTGGGAGGGGCTTAGGTTTGCAGGAGGGGGTGAGGGGTGCGGGCTCCGGCCGGGCTGTGCTTACCTTGGGCGGCTCCAGGGCAGCGGTGCAGCGGGGCTAAGGCAGGCTCCCTACCTGCCCTGGCCCCGCTCCACTTCTGGAAGCGACCGGCATGTCCTTGCAGTCTCGGGGGGGGGGGGGGGGGGGGGGGGGAGGGGCAAAGGGACTCCGTGCACTGCCCCTGCCTGCAGGCACCATCCCCACAGTTCCCAGCCAATGGGAGCTGCGGAGTCAGCATTCGGGACGTGGGCAGCGTGCGGAGACCCCTGGCTTGTCCCCCCTCCAGGGCTGCAGGGAGGTGGTGCCAGCCGCTTCTGGGAGCAGCATGGAGCCAGGGCAGATAGGGAGCCTGCCTTAGCACCACTGTGCTGCCAACCTAAAATCTCCCGGTTTGGCTTCAGTAGCCTCTGGGTGATAAAGCCTGATTCCAGGAGACTCCCAGAGAAACCAGGAGGGTTTGCAACCCTAGCATGGAATTAGCTCACAGCTAGGAGAAGCTCCTGAGCTGGATTGGCAGGGCCTCCTCCCAGGCGTGCCTCAGGGGTGAGGCACTGCAAGGCTAATGGGGCTTCTCCAGGGGGCGAGAAAAACCCCTGTACATCTGGTCACAGTGCAAGTATTCCTTCCAGTTGGTTCCCATATCCCATAGTGATGTTTCAGCCAGTTTATACTTGGGGAGTAGAATTCCCACACTATTGAAGATGATTTCTCCTAGGTCCCCTCTATGAGTATGTACCACTCTAACTATGGGTATGTCTACACCCAGCCGCTAGTTCGGCGGCTGGCAATCAAAGTTCTGGGTTCGACTTATCGCGTCTTGTCTGGACGTGATAAGTCGAACCAGGAAGTGCTCGCCGTCGACTGTGGTACTCCAGCTAGACGAAAGGAGTACCGCAGAGTCGACGGGGGAGCCTGCCTGCCGCGTGTGGACCGAGGTAAGTTCGAACTAAGGTACTTCGAACTTCAGCTACGTTATTCACGTAGCTGAAGTTGCGTACCTTAGTTCGATTTGGGGGTTTAGTGTAGACCAAGCCTATGTGGCTTATTTAATTGGCAACACTTTCTACCAAGATGGCTATCCATGGGCCTGATCGTGCAAGCTAAGGAGCAAAGGATGCTTAGCACCTCAGAGGATCACATCCCAGGTTTGCTGAGGCCAGGAAATGCCATTGGTCCTTGAGTTCTGATTTCATGTTCTAGACCTGTCCAGGCATTAAATCATAGACGCTGAAGGTGGAAAAAAGGTTCCAGTCAGTCATCTTGCGCATCTCCCAAAATAAAGATGTACACAGTAAATCTTTACGACGCTGATATTGGAACTGGGTCCTACTCATGCCTAGAGTGAGATTGAGGCATAGACACTATGACAGCAGTGGCTAACCTGTGGCTCCGGAGTCACATGCGGCTCTTCAGAAGTTAATATGCGGCTCCTTGTATAGGCACCGACTCCGGGGCTGGATCTACAGGCGCCAACTTTCCAATATGCTGGGGGTGGAGGGGGGGTGCTCAGTGCTCAACCCCTGGCTCTGCCACAGGCCCTGCCCCCACTCCACTCTTTCCCACCCCCTGAGCCTGCCGTGCCTTTGCTCCTCCCCCTCCCCCTCCGAGCCTCCTGCACGCCACGAAACAGCTGATCGGGAGGGACGGGAGGGGGAGGTGCTGATCGGCGGGGCTGCCAGTGGGTGGGAGGCACTGGGAGCGGGGCGGGGGAGGTGATGGGGAGCTGCTGACGTATTACTGTGGCTCTTTGGCAATGTACATTGGTAAATTCTGGCTCCTTCTCAGGCTCAGGTTGGCCACCCCTGAACTATGAGCTCCTGCCTTGGGCCTGAGCTTCTGGAGTCATGGGACTGAATCAGAATCTCAACTTTGGTACAACAATGTTTCTAGTTCTCATGGTTGTGAAGAAAGCTTGAAAATGGGAACCAAGCATAGCCAAGTGCAACAGCATTTGCCTGAGTTGCAGAGACCCTGACACAATAGCCTGGCTCACACCCAAAGGGAAATCCTATCATCTGCACCAGCAACCATGTAGTAGTAATGCAGCATCATAGCAGAGTGAGCTTTGGTTTGGCGGGAAGAGCAAGACCTTCCATCACAGTCTCAAATACTTCTTTGTTAAAAAAGCAAAAATGTGTAAAATAAATGGAATTAAATTGTATTTTATATCCCTAAAGCTAGAAACATTTGTATCAAAATATTTACAATGACTGTATAGAAATAAACACTCTGTCAAAGAAACAGCAAAGTACAGTACTAGAATATGTCCACCGAATTAACAAAGTCTATATGGAAAGAGAATGTAACAGAAAAAGTGTGAGAGACAATACTGTTCATGCTACCCCTGCACCCATCAATTTTTTGTTGCCACCTATCTTTAGTTTGTGGGCATAACCACAGTGAGTCCTGACCTCTTGCCACTAACAATCTCCACTTACTATTTAAGCTTTTCAAAGGGACAGAACTGTTTGGATTGGATACCCTGATGCAGACAGTAACTCTATTCCTGCAATTATGACACGACAACGCTATTTTTTTCCATACAGCCTTTCGTGTGGGATTTTTCTTGTATAGGCATTAATTAACAAAGCCTCTCAGCACCCCTGGGAGGTAGGTATAATGAACATCATTTTACAAATGGAAGAACATAGGCACAAATAGGTTAAGTGACAGAGTTGGGAACAGAATGCTGGATTCCTAACTCTCAGATTTTTCTGCTCTAACTACTAGGCCTCATTTCTTCTGCCATCAAATGTCTTTTTAGTTTGAGGTGACTGACAATGTCACTGTGGGGTCAGTGATTAATGCCCCATCCTGTGCTACAATGAGCGGAAAATATCTGTTACCTACAGGTAGTTATAAAAACCTAATTCAGTGTTTCAACAGTGAGCTCCCACGAGCCTAAGCAGGCTGCCTCAGCGGTCAGATTGGAAAGGCCCTTCAGTCCCATGGCTTATAGAGCACATGCATCACAAATCTGCCTGTTTATAGCTTCATAGGGACTTCCTGAGAGATACACAGCCAACTATAGTGGAGAAACACCTCCAGATGACTCTCTGGGGTGTGCACCACTGAGTTATAACTGCATCCTCCGTTACTAGGCTCATTGCCTGCCTCCTTCCTTCCCTGGCTCCTCCCCTCCATTCTTATATGCTTCCCACTCTCCCTCCACCTCTCTCCCCGATTTATTCATGGGAATTAGTCTCTTTCTTAAGTAGGAAACAGGATGGCAATGAATTTGCTGTTATGATATTTTTAAAAACTTGAATTTAGTCTACTTGGGCTGTTTCCAGATATAATGTCTTTAACCCTTCTAAAAATGTAACAAAAGGCCTGTCCCATTATTCTCCGGGGCAAAAAGTCTTACCCCTCACTCCCGCACCCACAATGCAGGCTAAAGAGAAATAGGGAGGAGAGAGGGGGGGAAGTAAGATGCAGCGCTCATTTCCTTGAGGTGCCGCCGAGTCGGTGATGTGGAGTCTGGTGGTTCCTTAAGGCACAGCCTGACTTTGCGAGGAAGGAGAGCAGAATTCAGGGGACAAGGCAGTTCGTTTGTAACTTCAGGGCCCAAGGATCAAGGAGGTGCTGGCTGGATTGGAGGAGCTGTGTCTCTCTCTTTGGTGGATTCATTTGTGGTGGGTGTTTTTTGGTGTTATTGGCCAAACAGTTCTTCCAGCTGAATGATTCCTCATCCTCCCCATCCCCAATTTCTAACCCTCCCCCTGCCCCTTTTACTCCTGCCAGCCTTTATTTCTTTCTAAGGACAAGGTAGAGGATGCCAATGATGAAGCTGAAGCAAAAGCAGATCCAGGCCAATATGAAGGAGTAGCCATGGTGGTCTTTAGGCGCTGTGAAGTAGTGTGGGAATCGGGCTGTGTAGATGGAGACTGCAATCAAAATGAACAGCCCTGCAGGAGGAGGGGAGGGAAGAAAGAATTGAAAGATATTTGAAAACCTGAATCTTTGCAGGATATCTCAGGTACTGCAGTGATATTGTGGCGTGTGCCCTATGAAGATGATGGCCCATTTACTGTTGTAGGGCTCTCATGAGCACTGTATGCTAATTTTTTATCACAGGGTTTCTTGTGAGCACCAGGTCAGTACATCCTGGTTTGTTACTGGAAGGAGATAGGCCAAGGTTGCATACCGGAGCTACTCAGATTCCAGAGTTGTTGGGAATGGTACACAAATTTAGATTCTGGTGTGTTAGTCTCAGCTTCCTTACGAGTGCTGAAGCTGTACACGCTAGTGTGCATTTGGGCAGATCACTTGCAGGTGGGGCTGCACACACTTGTTTGTTGTGTGCTCTTACATTAACACCGGGGTTTGCTATTGTAGGGTTTTTCATGAGTACTGGGGCTACTGGCACAGGCTTTTCGTTTTTTATTTTTTTTAATTACAAAACCACATAAACATAATGCACACACTGAAAACAGATCGAGGGGGGGAAAGTGAATGACATTTTCGGGCTTGCCAATCTTGACAGTGATCCTTTATCTACTGACTGTTCTCGTCACTCTCAGGTGTAAAACCAATAACAAGTCAAACAACCTGCTTCCTCCAAACACATTTCCTTTCCCCATTCCTCCCCTCCAATAAGAACTTCCAATTGAGGACTGTGATCTGTATCGACCCTTGGACCACAATAGCAGCGCTTATATTGGGAATCTATTCGTAACCAGTGGGGAGCTCTGGAGGATTAAAAGCTATTATATTTGACTTGTACTCTCTCTCTTTCATATAGTCAGAGTCTGATCCAAAGCCGATGAAGTCAGAATCTCCCATTACTTTAATGGGCTTTGGGTGAGATCACCTTCTGTTTATGATTCACACACGGTAGGTGGGGGCTGGTATGGATAACTGCCTGGAGCAATAAACCAAACTGTAATCTGAAGTGGAGAATTAAATTGCCTCTGGATACATCTAACCTTTAGGTAAACGCCTGATGCCCTCCTTCTCAAAAAGGCAATAGTAATTAGGGATGGGTGGAGCAGGACAAGAGGATTTCTCCTCTCACTGCCTGATGGTGTTGACAGTTTGAAAACATTATTGGCGATCCCTGTTCTTTCTTGGAAAGACTCTGTTGTGTTCCAGACCATGCATTGTGAATAACCAAAGCAGTGACTGCTTTCCTGAAACAGCCATTTTGAATTTTACATCAGAGCCACTGTGTGGTGGAGCAAGACGCTCTAGGATTGTTTGGTTTATGCTGTGGAGAACAACCTATCCCATGGTGGAGTCAATGATAAAACCTTCAGACATTTTGATAGGGCCCATTGAATCCAGAGGGAGGGATACCAAAGCAGTTTACAGACAATGGACAAAACCATTCCAGCAGGTATACACTTGCATCTTCCATTCATTCCAATGGAATTCCACTGGTGCAGCAGTGGGGATGGTTGCACTAATTTTGTGTGTGTGTGTGTGTGTAAGAGCTAGATTGAAAATGGTAAGTATTTCCAAAAGAAATTTAATCATTTTGATTTTTTTTTTCAAAAATATTAATGGAAATTTTCTTGCTTTTTTTTTTAATGAAAAACAAAAAATGTTTTGGTTCCTTCCCTCATCCCTCAACCCCCAAAATCAGTTTTTTGAAAACTGAATTTTTTTTTTACTAAAAATGTTTTGATTTTCAGTTTTTCAGCATAAAACTGGAAAACTTCAAATGAAAATATTCAACAAAAAATTCCTTATAGGAAACAGCCATTTTTTGTTGAAAAAGTTTTGATGGACACTTTTCAGCCAGCTCTATAAGCATGGGCCAACTTTGGGGAAGGTATGGGGGGGGTCACCCCCCACCCAAAAAAAACTGTATACCTTGATAGTGGGGAGGCAAAATTTAAAGGTTCAGATGACTTCAAACAGCTTGAGTCATGGCCAACCCCGGGCAGGCCTCCCCCTTACCCTCAGTCTCCCCTTCTGGAAAGCAGCGCCTCCTCCCTGCAGGGCCCAGCTATTGCTCCTGCCTCTCCCCGCGGGCTGCAGCTCACAGCTCGCCTGGCCTCCAAGGTTACTTGACTGGTGGTTCCACCAGTTGCCACGTAGGGGAGGGGGAGGGAAAGGGATGTGTGTTACATGCGCGCGCGCACACACATGTTTAATCCTTTTAGCAACCTGATGCAGAGAGACTGGACTTACAGCAAATCAGCATGATGGCTCCAGTGATATAGAAGCGTTTCCCTTTCTCCATGGTGAAGAGCTGCACCACGAACATGACCAATGAGACGAAGGAGAAGATGATAGCCAGGATCATGAAGGCTTGCACTGCCTTGAGGGAAGCTGGCAATACAGAGGCGGGAGGGGAGAGAGAGAGTGTATGTTAAGATACTATCAGTATCACAATGTACTGTAGGCCTTCAAACTATACAGGTCGTATCAAGACCTAAAGAAAATGTCTCTTACACATATCCCCTTCAGCGAATGCAATCTGATGGCATTTCCCAGCATCGCAGTTTAGCCAGAGTCCTGTTGAGTTTGTTCCCTGGGAAGAGGTACCTGCCATCCAGACCTGAAATGGAACAAAACAGTCGTGTCAATGCTGTTGCTCTTGACCATTCTGACAATGATTACTCCAGCCTATCACCTGATCTGGGCCTAAGAGGGACAATGACTGCTGGAAGCTTGTGTAGAGACAAAACCTTCCTGGTGTGCATAGAACTCATGAAGAGCTAAAGTTGTCTGGGATAAGAGATTTGAAAGCCTTGAGATGTTTAGTCTAGATAGAAGAAGAGTCGGTGGGTGGTGGGGAACTCAATTACAAAAATATAGTGAAAATTGCTCTTAGGTTCCTTTTTGTCCTGCCCTGTAATGTGACAATAAGGGGCCACTCAATTACATTAAAGGGCAGTACACTTAGAACAAATAGAAAATTGAAATACTTAACCGGTGGAACTCACAGTCACACGAGGTCACTGGGTGAATATTGGATGAATTTTGAAAAGGACTGGATAATTGCATAGACACTGGTCAGTATTTTTAGCTAAGGCAGCTAAGATAAGAGTAAAACACATATGCTTTGGGGGTACAAAAAGATTGTCGGCAGAGGACAAACAAGGACTCTTTTTACCCCTTTTGTGCACAGCCTTTTCTAGTTGGTCATCTGCACTGTGGGTGTTTAGATACGCTGCTGCTGTGTTGGCTTTGACGGCATTTGGGAGCAGTTTCAGTGTCCTGCAAATGGGGCGTGCACACAATGGAGGTGTCCTATGTGAATCAGAATGGGTGGACACTCCTCGACTGAAGGTGGCAATTGGCTGGAAGCCTTGATGTGGCAGGAATGTCACAGTAAAGCTGAAGCTTTGAGTTTATCATTGTTATGGTGGCCTCCTTTGGGGGGCTCTAGACTCTGAATACATGTTTGCACAATTTTTAAAATGTGTGCAATATCCTCTCATTAGCGATTCTAGCCCCTCTTTTGGCTGTAGTTCTTTGTGTCAAAAATCTAGTAGGCGGGGCGGTCTATTCCCGTCTAGGTCTGCTGTGCCAGACTTCTCTAGACCACCAGAGTGCAGGATAAACTGAGAGTTCACTGGGGTTTCTTGAGCATTTTAGCCCTGTTTCTTCCCTCTTGTTGTCGGGTTTCAAGGCAGCTGCTTAAATATGATTTGGAGGCTTTTGAATAATTTTCAGACAGAGGCTGCCACGAGGGGGCAGCATAAACTAAGGCACAGGAATAGCTCTGTGTTACATATAAATGATTGCGTTGCTGCCTGTGCAGGTGAAGTCTCTGAAAGACAGGAGAGTTCTTTGTGTGTATTTGGCTGTGAAGTTTAAAATGGAGCTGGGCTGGCTGCTATAAAAATGGTGGTCTGCCCCTTTGCCTTCCTTCTGCTGCAAAGAGGACTGGGGAAGGGGGGTCATTCTGTAGTATAGTATACAAGCAAGACCATTTGTCTAACTAAAAATAGCATCCGTCTTTATAAGCTCTTTGAGGCAGGGACTGTCATTTTACTATATGTCTGTACAGTGCCTAGCACAGCAAGGCCCCAACCTAGCTGAGGCCTCTAGATGCTAACGCTATATAAATAACAATCTGCAGTGGAACTGGATAGGATACAATTCCTAAGGGAGGGGGGCATATGCTTCCTTCAGGGTCTAAGCTCTTTAGCTGGCAGTATCAGGAAGAAATTTCCGCGTGTGGCACAAGATTGCGCACTTGAGTTCCAATATGGAGTTTGTGCTTTCTTTTGAACAATGAAGGTGTCAGTATTGGAGACAGTATACCCGACAAGATGGAGCACTAGGCTTTCCCAGTAGGTTGCTTGGCTAGATGAAGAATTGGTTTCCGCTGGTATGGCAGGATACGGGACATAATGCACCACTGGTCTGCACTGATGTGACAGCATTTGTTCCTTAACAAGCCTTTTATCTTCTCTCTGATAAGAATTCTTGGTTTTCCTTTTTGACTTAGTGAGCAAGAGCATGTTGTTGGGAATAAATACTTAGACAGCAGCATCTTGACACCAAGTGGGACTTTTATCAGCTCTTTCCAGCTCAAGAAACTCTCCCCTGCAAATCTTTTGGTATTCACACTGCTGTGAGTTACTTGGCCATTGGCCCAACAATTTACAGTCATGAGTCCCCAGCAACACTTGGCCTTTTTGTGTTGTATGTATGTGCTCTTGGATCACATGCTCTGTGGAATCTGGGGAATTTTCAGTGTATGAACCTTCCGCAGCCAACTCCTCCTAGCCTGGTAGAAGATGAATTGCATGTGTTATATAACAAATCTTTTCTCCTAGGTTTGCAATAATCTCTTAATTTTGACCTATGATTTTAATGTCACAAGAGATCAATGATCTGTGTGCATGTGAGAAAACATGCCCTCTGTGATATTCACACAGCCCCGCTGACTTCAGTGACATTGCATGAAGATATCTGAGGGCAGAATTTGACCAACTTACTATACCTATTCCTTGAACGTGGGTGGCACTAATGAGTCCGGAAGAATCTAAAACTGGTTCAGCCAATCAGATAACATATTATCCAAATGCTGTTTGTTTTTTCTTTTAAATGAGATGCCATCTTGTGTCATGGAATGGGCAATGAACTGGACTAGTCCATTTTCTCCATTTGGGGTGGGAGCTTATCGGGTGTTGCAATTTTATAGTATGTTGATAGATCTGCTGCATATTTCAGCTACTACAAAGTGCTTTTGGTTTGGACAGGGACCAGTCCTTATATGTGTTGTGTGTAGTATTTTATCATATAGATGATAATGAACGCTACCAATAACTGTTAGTTTTGCCCAAACAGCTCATGAGAACACTTTTTAGTTCCAGAAACAGACAAGCATCCACCGTATAATTATACAAGAGACTGTCTGGCAGATGGGCTGATAAATTTCAGCTCAAAACTATCCTCCATTAATCTCACTTGCTCAACTAGTTCTTGAATGGGGCGTGTATGGGTGGTTCCTACTATAAAGTTATGGGAGTGGAAACATCACCTTGAGGCTGCCTCTGTTTGTTTGAGTTCAGGACTAGGAACTTTTCTGTTCTCAGGGTGGCATTTAAATTAAAGTGGCTTGATTTTTTTCAGAGATCCATTTATTTCAAGGGGGTTACCCCAGCATAAAATTGGAGTAACAGAGCAGTGAATCAGGCTCCTTATGTTTTCTGAACAGCTCCTTTGCACATTATTATTTACTGAAAGAGGGTGCCCTACTCCCTAACTCTATAGACTGGCAACCCTACAGCGGAACCTTTCAATGGGATGTGGGGTTATAACCATGGAAGGGTTGAGCGTTCAACATCTGCTGCTTGTCTTGTTCAGAGAGACAAAGTGGGTGAGCTTACACAGAGACTGACGTGGCTACAACAACACCGACTTGTTCAGAAGCAGAATTACTTACGTTGGCAATGGTGGATACAAACAGCATGACCACGGTGGCAATGTGGACCACAAAAATACCAGCCAGTAGCACCAACATCTTGGCTTCTTAGTCTGTGTGTGTGTGGTGGGGGGGAAGGTCTCAAATGCGGATGATTCTGAGGGAAAAAAGTATTGGAGAAGAAAATAAAGGTGGGTGCTGGAACCAAGAACTTCGTTACAATAAACCAGTATTTACATGCAAGAAAGTAACCAGGTTTGTTCTAAACCCACCCCAGAAACATTGGCCTAGCGCTGAAAAAATATCTTAAAATACTAGTAAACCCCCCTCCCCCAACTCCCCAGCAAATCACTCAGAGTAGTTAGAGAGGAGCTGTAGCCACTGTAGCCAGTCTTCCAGGAAATGCACAGCAGGGTTTTGAAGATACTGTGGGTAGATTTTAAAAATAGGCTGACTATATGTCTGACCATTAATAAGGTTTGGTGCTGTGCAGGGTGAAGTGATATACTTGAGTCCCACATGCCAGGAAATTGAGCTACTTGCCCACTGGGGCCATGGACGTCAGGAAGGATTTCCTTTTCCTCATCCCCCCACCCAACAATACAGTGTTATCCAGTTGGTCTGGTGTATCATGAGTCGGTTGGGGTGGAGATTTGTCTTCCTCTGACACATCAGGTATTGGGCGCTGTTGGAGTGGACTACAGGACTATGCAGGCTGGTGGTCTGAGCCGTTTTGTTAAGAAAGAATACCAGCATAGATGAACCACTGGGCTGTTCTAGAGGGGGCGAAAATAGACTACTGTACTTAGTGGCTCTATGGTCGGATCTGGTATGGTGGAAGATGGGATAACTGGAGTCATTGCGGGGCATGGATAATTCCCTGTGAGTACCCAGCCCAGGCCGGGGAAGCTAATAATCCAACCAGCGGACCAAATTCAATGATGAATCCTGGTCACGTGCTATCTGAGGCACGTTACACATACGCTAAGAAGAAGAACTGGAGTCAATGCTTTGCTCAGATCCTTTATTCCTAAAATGGAAATTGTTGCACTTTCCATAAAAAAAATCCCAAGCATTGGTCTGTAGTGAGGGCTACTCTTGATTTCCTTTTAAATTCAAGGAAATCTGCTTAATATATTACTGCATTAAGACACCCTACACATGTAATGTATCTGATTCCTTTGCATTATTCCTCTACGTGCAGCAGGACTTCTTGTGGTATTTCTTGTCACTGATGAATATCTGATTTGAAAAGAAGCAAGATTTTAGGGACTAGCATTGGCGGGGTCTGATGGTGTCATTTAACCAAGGCTACTGTTTTCTTTTCTGAAATGATGAAATCTAAGGAGCAGAGGTCTGATTTTGAGAACAGATTCACTCCCCCTGCACAAAAGTGGCAAGTGGAAAGCATTAGGATTTCAAATCTCACCTACTGACAGGACTCTTATCAGTATTTTGTACTTAGAGTCACAGAAATTAGAGACAGCAAAGACTTGTTGGGTCCTTTAGTCTTATCTTCTCTGGCCAAGAGAAGACTGCTCCTGAAAATGTGTGTGTGTGGGTAAATAAAGGGGCTAAGTTAATTTCCTGCCCTCCCTCTTGTTGCTAGGTGAGAGCAGTGTCAAACACCTGCTTTATATTTGCAGTTATTCTGGGCCAGATGAGTCACGCAAGGAATCCAGCTGTAGCTTTCTGGATGAGGAGCAGTGACAATGCAATATAATACTGCAGTTGCCATTTGTAATAACGTCTGTCATACAGAAAGGCTTTGTAGAGTCACCCAAATGGCATATGTTACTCATTTACTCCACCTTCCCCACTCCTTCCCTTTTGCCTAATTGAAGCCTTGTGTGTGTCAGAGCTGCTTTGAAAGATTACTAGGTTGTCTCATCACAGTCCAGATACTATTTTCCCACACCTCATGGGGCTGCCAAGCTTTCCCACTTGCTTACCATTTGTCCAAAACCGGCATTAGCTAATAACCCACAGGAATTCCCGGAATTACAGAAATTGGAGAAAGAAGTGACCTCTGTGCCATGCAAGATTATTCTTCACTGTAAATATCTGTGCTTTGTCCTGTCCAGTTTCAAGGTCTCACCAATGGGGCTTCCACCGCTTCTCTTGGGAAGTTCTTCCACGGCCTAACAGATCTGACTAGTAGAAAATTGGTCCTGATATTCTGTCTCTCTTTGCCATGGCTTGCTTTTATCCCTCGGATTACCCTAGAAAACTCCTTAGACTTCCGGATTTTCAGAGGTGGGGAGCACTCACACCTCTCACTGACTGCTCTGGCTGGTGTTAGGGTGACCAGATGTCCCGATTTTATAGGGACAGTCCCGATATTTGGGGCTTTTTCTTATATAGGCTCCTATTACCCCCCACCCCCGTCCCGATTTTTCACACTTGCTGTCTGGTCACCCTAGCTGGTGTGCTGCTCAGCACTTCTGTAAACTAGGCTCTAAGTGGATTCCTCCAGCACCTTTAATAATCTGTCATATGAATGCCCTGTGCTGTGGTTCTGAAACTGAATTGATTAAAGAGAACATGGACTCAACAGCGCGTATAGGCTGTGAGAAATCATAGCTTCCCTGCTCCCTGAGATGAGGTCTCTGTGTACGGTCACCCAAACCACATTGGCTTTCTTTACCACCATATCACATAGGAAGCTCATCACTAGAGGTCCTCACATTTTTTTCAAACAGAAAACATTTGGCATTGGAAAATGCCATTTTAACAAATCAAAATATTTCCGGGGGAAATGTTTTTTAAATGTATAATTGTTAAAGGACATTTTAAAAAAATAGAAATTATTTTTAAAAATCCTCACCTGACCAAGCTGACCAGAACATTCATTTTTAAATGTTTCTTTATTTACAAAAATCGAAAATAACTGAAATGTACCTTTCTGTTATAAAAATGTTCCACCCAAAAATTTAAAAAAACAACAACCAACCAAACCAAACCAATCCCCCAAAAACCACCACTAATAAAACAACCAAACATAAATTGATGTTGGAATTTTTGTGTTTTGTTTGCTGTGAATTTTCTTTTTCTGATCTGTTCTACTCACATCTAGCTTGCTGCTCACGATCGGTCCTAGTTAGGTCACTTTTGGCATTACTAACTCCCGTGGCCACTCTCACTATACATGCTACCTAACGTGAGCTCCTCAGGGGATGTCGATTCATAGCTTTGAGTCTTTCTGAGTAAAAGCATGACCACCTGCTTCGTTCATTGTCCCTTTTGCCCATTGAATACACAGTAGATAATAATCCCATGTATGCTCAGGGATTAGGGGAGAGCAAGATAATAGGTCTTTTCCATTTCTGACTGGGCATGTGCTTTTCTTCTCATTAAGGCACAATAGAAAGTGCCTTGTTCTGCAGGAGTGAGGCATGTGTTCTCATTAGCTGGGTGGGGTCACATTGCTAGAACAGCAGCACATGCCGGGTGCATATCCTTTCTCCTCCTTTCCTCAATCTAGTTGCAGCTGGAATTGGAGTTTATCAGGTTTTTATTGGACTGTGATTCAGTCCCAACCATCCTGGAGTTGCCAGTTTTTCCATTGGCTCACCCCAAAGAATTCAAACCTGCAATTACTTAACCCTGCAATTGCTCGGTGTAGCCTGTCCTTTCCAGGGCTGCATCTCACAAGCCAGGGAGGTGTCATGTCCAGGAACCAGGGCCCGTGGAATGCTCAGTAAGCCCTGCGGCAGCCCCCTGCGGACATTTATGATGGGAAATCAGTCCCTGGGCCAAGGTGAGTGGGTAGAACAGTTACTGAAAGATGCCAGACTTGAGGGGAGGAGAGGACATGAGCTCATATGCCTGGTATTCACCTTGGATGGCTTGAGATGGAAGAGAGACTTAGTACTGGTGATGGTAGCTTGAGATTCTCCCCCCTCTTCCCCCATTCCCCCTGAGATCATGGCTGAGAGAATGCTATCAGTGCACAGGAGTGTTAATAATGAATAACAACAGCTTACATTCCTATAGCACTTGTCATCATGAAGGATCCTAAATTGCTTTTACAAACAGTGTCCATACGGGGACCCCTTCACCAACTGCTGCAATGCAGCTTCTTCTGGGGAGGACACAGTGGTTGGTTCATAGCACAACTGCTACACTACAGTTGACGGCAGGAAGACCACCATATCCGATTTCTTTACCAAAAAACCCAAAAAGTCATCTGCAGAGAGCATACACTTTTCAGGGGGAAAAATCATTTAGTTCAAACCCAACTTTCTGGCAAAATAGTTTGGATGGAAAATTTTCAACCAGTGCTAGTTGCCACCTTAGAATTAGTGCAGACCAGCAGGACAGATAACAGAGCCGATGGCCCTAATCATGGCCAGGATCATTTGGTAATGAAGGCAGAGAGTATACAGCAGAAGAGAAAAATACTGGATGTGCCACCCTACAGCTGGTACAAACTTATTGCTCTGGCACCAGCAAATCACCAGGGCAATGCTACTTATGGTATCACCACGATCAGGTGGCTCAGGACAATGCGTCACCTATCACAAATTCGTAGAACTGTCCCACAGGCTTGCCTCCGGTAGATACAATATCTGAGCACCCCAGGGCCATCGCAGTTTTGTCAGGCCCTGTGATGCAAGCCTGCTGTCTCACAATGGATGGACTCAATTGTCATGATACAAAAATGCAAAGATCATTCTGCCATTGTGACATTATTATTTTTCCCACAGAACCAATACCAGAGAGTTGGTGGCCCTACCGATTACAAAGGCGAAACATCATCAATGGTCCATGTTTCCCTATGGTCTGCTTCTTGTTTCAGACCTTAGTGAGGCCAGAGGCCCTGTTGACACAAGGTTTATGTGTCATTATGTGCAGGTAGCATGGTACAAAGCCTTGAGAGTCTGCTCTTGATTCACCTGCCTGACTCAGTTTGCAAAGCAGGTGCCTTTTATAAAGATGTGGGTGATTTGGCAGCTCTCCCTGCGGAGAGATCTATTCTCTTGGGAGTCTGTGCGTGTGTACATGTGCTTTTGGAGTCTTTGGTTTAAGGGGTGTGATTAAAAGGCCTTACTAGGTGCACAGCTTGGCTTTACAATAACTAGTGGGGATATGCCAACCACCTCCAAGTGTCTAATGGGTGTAAACATAAAGGAAAGAGAGGAATTGCACAGGGTGGCCCAAGGGGCTATAAGTGAGAGTAATGGGCTGAAATTGAGCAAACAGAATGTTTTGGCCGGGGATCAGGAAACATTTTCTAGTAGTGAGTGAGGTCTGTTATGCTGTGGAATAGTCTCACGAGGGAAGTGGTGGAAGACTCATCGCTTGAGTCACTTATAACTGGACTGGACAAAGCCCCAGAGAACGACTCTAGGGAACAGTCCTGCACTAGGAGGATTGGAAAAGATGATCTGACAGGGTTTTCCCTCTGTGATGTCTATGATTCATTTGAGAGTGGGTGAATCTCGCAGTACTGAAGGCAAGCGCTGAGAAATTGGCATTTTCTCAGGAAGAAAAGCCCTGGAGCGCCAACTCATGTGACAACCTCAACAGAAACACCGAAGCTCTCTTGGTAGGAGGGAGGGGAAGAGAGAGCTGCCTGAGGTCTAACAAGCTGCCAACAGCCACCGCTGGAGGAAAATACTGTACGGAGAAAGGGAGGGGCTGAGTGCCTAAAAAGGGAAGCAGAGAGACCAGGGAGGGGGTAAGGGGAAACTAGAGTTAATGGGAGCCACAGAAATGTTTCAGTGGCTTAGTGATTAGTAATAATAATATGCTCCATGCTGGTACTTTGAGGGAGCTCGGGAAGTGAGGGAGGGAGCATACGCACCTTGCCACGTTAAGAGTCTCAGGATTTCTATTCCTAAAACTGGTTAATTAAATGTGTAAAATGTTTGGGAGGGCCTGGAACGCGCAGTGAAATAATGAAAAGGAACAGGGAGAGAAAAGAGCATGCTTAGACGTGTCTGGTCGATGGGCTGGAGGTTGTGGGTATGCGTGTGTGATTTGTCTGTGTGTGTGTGTGTGTGTATGCATATTTATTTCTGTGCATGTGTCTCTGTGAGTCTGCTTGTGTTTGCATGTGTGTGTATCTTCTCTGTGGGTATGTCTGTGAGCTTACCTACATGTGTTTGTTTTATTTTTGTGTGCACATATTTATCAGTTTGAGTGCATCTGAGTTTGGCTGGGGGTGTGTGTGTGGGTTGTGTGTGTGTGTGTGTGTGTTAGTGCACATATTGTAGAAAATGGTTTACGATCAATGGTCTGTGATGGGATGTTAGATGGGATGGGATCTGAGTTACTACAGAGAATTCTTTCCTGGGTGTCTGGCTGGTGAGTCTTGCCCACATGCTCAGGGTTTAGCTGATCACCATATTTGGGGTCAGGAAAGAATTTTTCTCCAGGGCAGATTGGCAGAGGCCCTGGGTTTTTTTCGCCTTCCTCAGTAGCGTGGGGCATGGTTCACTTGCTGGAGGATTCTCTGCACCTTGAAGTCTTTAAACCATGATTTGAGGACTTCAATGGCTCAGACATAGGTTAGGGGTTTGTTGCGGGAGTGGGTGGGTGAGATTCTGCAGCCTGCATTGTGCAGGAGGTCAGACTAGATGATCATATTGGTCCCTTCTGACCTTAAAGTCTATGACTCTATCATGATCCCAATAAACTGTCCTTTAAAGTTATAATACAGTACGCTGCTATCAAAAGCCTGAGCGTGAAATCTGCCTGAACACTATTCTGTCTCCATGTAGCCTTTAACTGAAGGGGGATGGTTAACTAGGCACCCTGCTGCTGTGCCTTTCCCTCCAGTTGTTGTTCCTCTTGAAAGAAAGAAAGAAAGAAAGAAAGAAAGAAAGAAAGAAAGAAAGCTAATGTAGTAGGGAATATATTTGTGAATATATTCTTTAGCTCTCTTTTTTTTTAATGTCATCCCATAATATGAGATTAAGGGGGACATGGTGAAATGAATGGCTATCTAGTTTAGAACAAATTAAAGGGCATTACTTCTTTATGCAGAGTGTACTTAGCCTGGGCTCTTCACTGCTGCAAGAGGTCATAAATCCTATTTGACAGTAAGAGGGCTGCGAGTTACAAACAATAATAACATGCACGTTCTTTATCACCAGGGTAATTAGATCTCCTGTCACAGGGTATAAATTGATTTCCACAAGGGTCAGGAAAGAATTCCTGACATCTGATGAGGGATGGCAAATGCTCTGCTCCTGGGTGTTTGGTGCAAAATCCTAGCAGTAAAATGGCTTACTTCAGCAATGCGTGTGATTTCCAAAGAGGGCGGCCACACCTTAGCAAACCCTTGCTGTGCTTGCGTTGTTTTATCCCTCACCCGGGAGTGTTCTGTGCTTCAGTCCCCTTGTCCTGATTGCTGGCTCGCCCTTCCACAAGGCGTAGTCTAGCCCTTAAGAGGGACACAGCTCAGACGTTACTCAGCAATGACAAGTGCTTGGACGTTGGACTCCAAAGTTAATAATGCCCAAGCAGA
Source organism: Terrapene triunguis (assembly GCF_002925995.2). Lineage (NCBI taxonomy): Eukaryota > Metazoa > Chordata > Testudines > Emydidae > Terrapene > Terrapene triunguis. The sequence continues at coordinate 81,817,313 of NW_020664419.1, read as the reverse complement.
CTTTGGCCTGAGCGAGCAATGTGGGGAAGGAAAGGCACTTGCCTTGTGCACCCTCTAAGCAGAAGATGTGTCCACACAGCACCAAAATAATCACCAGGATGGCCTCTCAGGAGCTATAACCGTGGCTTGGGGAGGAGGCGGGGCAGGAGTGAGCTGGGGCGGGGGGAATACCTCAGGGTGGGGGGTGAGGAGCTGCCACAGGGGGGGCACCTCAGGGCGGAGGGGGGGAGCTGCTGCAGGGGGGGCCTCAGGGCGGGGGCTCGGGGACGCAGGGGGGCGCAAGGTGGAAGTTTCGCCTAGGGCGCGAAACATTCTTCCACCGGCCCTGCTCCCGATTGATTTGGCGGCAAAACGAAGCAACGTGTTTCAGCAAGCATGGCCCATTGATTTTGCATGTAGCCCAGGAATGTCATGGTTCACGCCCTTCGACTGAGTTATTAGACTCTCACTGCAGGACTCTTACCTCCCCTGCTGCAGACACTGTGTTTCCTATTTGGTGGGTAAATCCTATACCCCAAATTTCAGCTTGACGAGCAGGATCCCTCCTTCAAGGGGGGATTGGTTTGGAGCGGGACGGGTGGGAAGCAGAGGAGATTGAATCCTCTACGCCTGGTCTTAAGGCCTTCTCTACCATGAAAATGAAACAAAAGAGAGCAGGCCACACTTGGCATTAGTGGGAAAGCCGCTCCCAGAATGCCCTCTGCTCCACTGTGATGCTGCAACCTGTTCAAGAAGGGCTGGTGGATGAGGCTGCAGCTTTGGGGAGGATTTTTCAAGTGCATCATGGAGGTTAGCGTTTTGCATGTTGGCTGCTATAGCAGCTGAGTTTGTCTTATGTTTCTAAAGCTCACGCTCCAGGGTTTCAGCCGGTCTCCAGCAGTGGTCAGGAAGGGATTTTCCTACCCCCGCCCTCAGTGTATTCTGGGAGGATTTGGGATTTGGGGTTTTGGTTTTTTTTTTGCCTCCTTCCTCTCAAGCATCAGGGATGGCCCAGGCTGGAGATGGAACATTGGACAGGGTGGTCCAGGGCTCTGAGGTGGCACCAAGCATTCTTTCTCTCAGGGTATAACTGATTGCCACATGTAGGGCTGGGAAGGGATTTTTCCCCAAGTCAGATTGGCAGGTACCTGTGGCATTTTTCGCCTTCCTCTGCGGCATGTGGGTGTGGGTCACTTGCCAGGACTATCTGAGTAGATCTCACTTAATCATTTCAGGGGCCTTGGGGATTGATGCACCTGGGTCCCTTCTATTCCCTGCCTGTGGCACATAATAGTCTAGTCTCTTGTGGGCTGTAATATTTTGGTCTAATTTTGTTTGTTAGGTTTAGTGAGCAGGTGGTATACAGGGGGGTCATGTTAAATCCAGTGCTCCCTTCTGGCCTTAAACATCATGACTCTATGAGGCACTTTTCAAAAAACCCTCTAAGATTTATAGAAATCCTGCCAGTCCCATCCAGCTGCTCCTTCAGAAGGTAGTCCCGGAGCAGCAAGCATTGTGAGAAAATAGGTGTCCTGGAATGCTCTGTGCCCCGCAGGGAACTTCACATGAGCAGGCAGGGTGGTGATATGTTGGAAGAAGAAGCCCCCAAACCCATTCAGCGCCCTCTTGTTTGTCTCTATGAGCACTTGGCTTGCAGGAAAGAGCTTTGAAAAATTAGGACTCCATCTTCAAATGTTGGGATGGGAAGTGAACCCCCCACTTGGGCAGGAGAAGACAAAGTATCTCAGCTCTTCATCCCTCCTTTTTGCCGGAGAACAGAAGCAAGAGGGAAAGTAGGAATGAAATTCTCTGAGCACTGACTTGCCCTTTCTTCTGCTACTGTTCAGATGGAAGGGGACACTAACATTAAAGTGAACATGTCTACTGTTGAGAAAGTGTTAGTGCTGCCCAATCTTGCGGGAGGAGGTCCAGCACGGGTATTTTAGTGCAAACACCCACTTGGATGCGCATTCTGGTTCCTCAGCGCATTGCACACCAGGTACAGTGCTCGGTGTGATGACAGCTTCTGTCCAACAGGCAGAGGGAATTTAGGGCAGGACTGGAAATATGCCATTGTACAAGGGACGTCTGACACATGGCCTCAAGCTGACATGCACTATGAAATCCTCTGGCAGAGGGAGGGGAGGCAGTGTTAGTGCAGAGATCACCTGCCTTCAATATGGGGAAATTCAGGAACACATATTGAGGAAGGTTCTGGCTGTCTGCCATGCCGTGCTGCCTGGGAGTCATGCAGCAGGCTTATGGACAAAGTTAAGGACACTTTTAGGTCTGAATTCCCCTATACTGGGTCAGTTTAGCCAAGTGAATGTCTACACGGCAGCTGGAGGCGGCTTCTCAGCATGAGTAAACAGACACGCACTAGCTGTGCTCGAGCCAGCAGGCTAAAAATAACCGCGTTGCCATAGCGGCACAGGTGGCAGCTCGAGCTAGCCCACTGAGTACAATCCTGCCGGACCCCCGCCTGGCTAGCCCAAGCTACCGCTGCGGCCACACTGCGATTTTTACCACACTAGCTTGAGCAGAGCTCATCCGTCTACCTGTGCTGGGAAGCATCCTCCCAGCTGCTGTCCAGGCATACCCCCAAGATCCCTGCCTTGGGGCGTCTCTCGAAATACCAAAGCAGCCAATCCGCAACATTTCATTTCCTGGCATTGGGTCTGTTTTCAAGCTCTCTAGACAGAGCCCATGCTCCATTGCAAGCCATCAGACGGCTACAGTACTTTATTGTCACGCCCTTGTATCGCTTAAGAATGGAACAAGTTGAAGGCCCCGAAGATGCACCCTGCGGGCACTATACAAGCAGAGAGGGCCTTGAGTGCACAGCTCTCTCTGCCCAAAGAGGGAGAGAGGTGGTATCAGCTCCCCCTGTGGCACTGTGCCCCACTCCTCCAGAATCAGAGGCTTCTCTGTGGGGCCCACAATCCCTGGCCCACTTCCCTCAGGTTTTTCCATGGGAGGGACTCAGTCCCCCTCCTTATGAGTTTTGAAATTGGATGACCAAAAGGTACAGACTGGTCCCGAGTCAGACACACCTGATGTGCCGCTGTCATATAGAAACTGCACAAAATGCCTGCAGGACAATCTAGGCTGAGGTGACTCCCTCCATCAGGATCACCTGCATGAGTAAAACAAGCAGGGTTTGTTCCTCCCTCACTTGAAATGGTCTCCTCTCAGAAGCACTGTTGTTCAAAGGGTGCATAGCCAGGCTGGCACTTAGGAGACCTGGGTTCTAGGCCTAGCTCTGCCTGTGACCATGGGCAAGTAATAGCCCTTTTGTTTTCCTGCCTCTCTTGGTCTGTTTAGACTGCAAGCTCTTTGAGGTAGGCACTGGGTGTGTCTAGTACTTAGCACACAGGGACCCCAATGTTGGTTAAGGTTTCTAGGCATTACAGTAGTAGAAGTAATAATAATGACCCCAAGACACTACAGCATGCAGTGGCATTACTACATTATTTTGGAGCCATCACTCCAGCAGCATGTAATTGTGTGTCTTTGAGCGGGGCTGCTCTGCATTGTCATGTTATAGGGAAATAATCTGTGTTTAAGCACAGGAAAAACCTCTTTGCAGTCTCAGTACTTACCCGCCCCCACCTCCCAGGCATTTGTGCAAAGAGTTTGGGTGGAAGGAGGAGGGTAAGTCTGGCAGATTTGAAACCCTTTTGGCAAACATCTCGGATTGCTGTGGGGGACGCCTAGTGGGCCAGTGGAGCTATCCCAGGGATGAACTTGGCCCCATCTCCTCAGGCACATCACGTCCCGTGCCCTTCGCTGTGTGTATTCAGAAAAAGGAACTCTCTCCTCATTACAGAGATGTTGAAATAGGGCACGCCTGAACAAAGCCAGTCTCACCAGTGCCTTCCAGCAAAAGGCCACTCAGTCATTGTTTTCTTCCCCCAGACCGTCTCAAATGTATTTTTAGTATTAACAACACCAAATAACTGCTTTCACTACCAAAAGTGCCTTTCACCCAGAAGGATCGGTAAGAGTTCTATAGCCTCTCTCTGTCTTGGTCACTTCACCCACCACTGAAATGCAGCTGCCTCTTGGGTGGAAGGCAATAGCTGCAAAAGTGCACAGCAACAGGCTAAACTCCTACTATCTGCAGACAGACTGAGAATTAAATGGGAGCAGTGCTGATTTGAAATATATTTAGGGGAAATGAGAGAATTGCTGGGGAAAGGCGTTTAGTGTGGGAGGAGGGTTGAGTGAGAAATTTGCCAATTTCTGCAATGCTCTACTTTCCACCAATAGGCTCCCACCACTCCACTCATTTATCCCCTCCACTTTTTCCATGCAGCTCTCCTATTGCTTTCAACACTTCTCTCGTCTGCCTTACTCTTATTCTCATCACTCCCAACCCCTGGGATTTGGCTGCCAAGAAGGCGTAACATGCAATCGCATTGTTCATATGTCTTTGGTTAGAACTTCTGGTCCGCTTCAGTCTCGCTAGCTAGGATTCTGAGAAGGACCCTCCCAGCTCTGACTTGAGTTGTGCCAGCCCTTTTGCCATCAAAGACTTAAGTTTTAATTATTTTGTTAAACCAGTGACTTGCAAACCACTAATAAAATGGGAGAGCTTTGACACACACACAAAAGCATGAGGGACATCTGAAAAAAACAAAGGCCAGATTCTGATCTGAGTTGAGCTGGTGTAAATCTGAATTAGCAGGATTGATTTCAGAGAGACCTGCGCCGAACTCCAAAGCTTGCAAATGTGTCATTGCAACAAAAAAATGTGTCAAGCATCTCCCTTACTCCACACTGCACAGACAGTTCTGCTGTGTCTCTCTCACACCCTCAAGGCAAGAATAGAGTTACCTTAGCAAGCAGCATGCAATTGCAGTCAGACTCTGTAGTGCCTTCTATTGGTGTCTGAGCCCTATGTGTGGCTGGTTTTCAAAGCAAAATATAAAGGCATAAGTGTTTGCCATTAGTGAGTCGCACTCGGAGATATAGAGAACCATGGAAATGAGGGAAAAGGGAAAGACAGCTATTAGATCAAAGGAATGGGAGATACTGAATGGAGAAAGCAGTTGCAGAGGATTTTGTGAAGAGGTCTTACCCTGTAGTGGGGCTGGTTCTGGCACCTTTAGAAGAAGGAGCTTGCTTTGCCTTAGTCCTGTCTTCTTGATGTACAGAGCTGCAGTGGAGGGAGTGCCCTGCCTGCCGGAGTTATAAGTTTCCTCTGCTGCTGTGTCAGGATGTGCAATGGGGTGGTGTCTTTTCCCTGCGTTTTAAAGGAGTTTCTATTAATCAGTCTAGCTTTAAAGAAAAAAAAATTAATAAGCTACGCCCTGCTTCCTTGGCAGCAAGTCAAGAGTCACTGGGAGGAAACCAGCAACTCAAAGAAATCTCTTGTGGAGTTCTGTCTGACTCAGAGCACAGTACAGAGACCACAGCCTGGAAAAAGGAATGACACGAATCCAGATGAGTAATAGAAGGCATCCAAACAGCATCTGTTTACAAAAACGGACTTCTGGTTACCATTTTTTTTTTTAAATCTATAGTTACCAATGTGGTCAAAGATACAATGCACTCAAACAAACAAATAAATGTCCCTGCGTAGGGCGTGGTGATGTCTGAGTGAGTCACGGAGCACCACACCTCTCTACCACCTTCAGGAAAAGGGGGACTTGCTGAAGGGAGCAGGGAAAGGGGATATTGATCATTCCTGCAGAATGGGACTGAGTGATCCCTTTGGAAATACACTATGGAGCCGAGATCCCCAACGGCAGTCCCTGAAGCAGTGGAGCCTGATGGGGATGGCTTGCCTCCTTGTGTCCAGGTGAGAGCAGGCTGGAAGGAGAGCTGAAATGAGGAGACAGTGTGAGGAACTGTTTTCAAAGGATAATACACTCATCACACTTAGAGACATCCAAAAATACAGGAATGCTTTCCCATGGCTGAGGTGCCTTGGGGCTGTTAGATAGTTGTGACTGGGAAGGAGAGGGGTCTGGGTGATGGTGAATGGCAAGGAGATGGCATCCATAACAAGCTCTCCTGTTAAAAATGTGGCCCCACTAGGAAAGAGTTTGAGATCCTCTGCTTTAGGGAATAAGCCTGCATTTGCCGAGCGGAGCAGTGACAGACAAGATAAGGCTTTTCCATCTCTAATGACGAGGACGCTGGAGTGTTCTCATAGAAAGGAAGCAGATGCTTTTTGAAGTCTGAGCTGGTGAAAAGAAATACTGGCTGTTTTTCAGACTACTCCCTCTGTCTGGCACTGCTGCCTTTTCTGTGACCCCTGTCTAGTTTTAGCGCAAAGCACCCAGCTTAAACTGGGATGTAGCTGGCAGGAGAGAGAACTGCTCACATGTGCCGAGTGCAGTCTCAGCTTCATTGAAGTCCATGGGAATTTTGCCATTGATTTCAGTGGAGTCAGGGCTTTATCCCCCAGCTACAGCATAAGGCTAAATGGGCCCTAGCTCACCTGGCTGTTTTGGTGACATCCTCTAGAATAGTCCCGGAAAGCGGAGGTGAAAGGTACATTTTCTTCCCAGCCCCAGAGAGGCTGTTGGCAGAGACACTGCCCCATCACCCCTTTCTTGTTCTCCCAGTTCTGTTTACTAGAGTGAGTGATGCTCATCTCAGCTTGGGGTTTTCATTTTCTCATCGGGCAGCTGGCAGGATGCTTGTATGATGGCTTCTCTGAGACACAACTCTGAGCCAACTTGCCTAAAACACACTGCGACGGCAAAGAAGTGGGCACTGGTGGGAAGTGGTGTGCAGAGAGATCTATGGTATGTACAGCACTCTTTGTATGGATAAAGGGAATTGGAGTCACAAAAACTGCCATACCAGATCAGTCCGTCTGTCCGTCCAGTTCCAGCACCAGCTGCTTCAGGGGGAAGTTCAAGAATCCTTGAGTAGACAGGTATGGAATAACCTGCCTACAGGGAGAAGTTTCTTCTTTACTCTCCATCTGGAAGTCTTGACACTGAGTTAGAACAGGAACTGCACCAGCCAGACCACATACACAGTGACCAGTGCACCAAAGGATGGCCATGGGAGGGATGTTTGTACCATTGAAGTTGTTATGTCAGTGACTGCCATCTTCACTGGCACTGCACCCATGGAGTTAGAGACAATAGTGGGTAGCATGTTGGTTAGCCTTGCTCACAGCAAGCGTAACCCAAACAGTGGTGCAAACGCCAGCCTGCTGTTGGGGACAGTCTTCTGTGTGGACACATGGTGATGTTACGGGCAAGCTGGGAAGTCCACATTGTGCTTAGTACCCCAGATCTCTTGAGTGCAGGCAGGAACTTTGAATTTCCAATGAGAGAAGTGGCAGCTTCTCTCCAGGTATACACATCCTTGGTCTGTCTGTCTTTCTAGTCTGGTAGGAAGGGTGGAAGTGAGAGAATAAATTATCTCTTCCTAACTGTGTTAAAAGGTAGCATATCGTTTTAAATAGATTAAATGAAATGTCTTTAAACTCATAAATAACCAGAGGAACTCACTGCTTCAGGGTATTAGTTTAATATATATATATATAGTAAGCAGTTGTTTATATAACAAGAATAGCATTTATAGCAACATTAGGTAGGATCAAAATGTAGGTCTGTCAAGCCTCATTTAAAAATGAAAATTGATTATCAGGAGAGGAACTGGATAATTATCCCGCCATATTTTATATTGCCCAATGAAGAGCATTACTGGGACTGGAGGAGAAAAGTATGCTCAACCTCCCTTTGAAGCATCCAGAATTGGTCACTTATGGAGGGTGGGATACCAGACTACAGAAACCAATGGGCTATGCTCTTATTGTATAAGGATTTATCTTAAAACAAAGGTTTGTTTGAACTATGGATATCCAAAGAGCATGTTAGATTTATCAGAACTCCTCAGCGTACAAATTAAACAGGAGAAATTGTAGCACTTGGGTGTATTCTTTTTATAATTCTTTCAGACAAAAATACACCTCATGTCTACGTTAATCCCCAATCCAATTTCTGTCACTTACTGCCTTAATGTATTTGATCTCTCCACTGCACATGCACAAATCAGTTTGTCACATCATGGGAGACTGCTGTGGGAAATCTCAGAGGTCATCAAAACAGGAGATGAACTCCATGCAATTCACTGCACCTCTATTTGTCATTTCTCGAAGTGGGTGGAGTCAGGAGCAACTTTAAGGTTTAAAACGTAAATTAGTGTAGCAGCTGTTCTAGAAATGCCAGAAACAGTTACAGTAGGTCATTTGTAATGGGCTTTGAAAGGCTTTTGTGGCAGTGCTGGTTCGTTAATATTGCATACACTGTTTTCAGGTTTTACAGTTGATGCGTATGCACATTCTGGGGATCGCCATGTGATATGATAATTTGCAGCAGCATATGATACATTTCAAAACCATGTGATAAATTGTGTTTGTCATGCATGACCCTTCAGGGCTAGAAATGGGAACTTTCATTTATGCCACTGGAAAGGAGACAATTCCAGTTTTCTAGTGCGCATTACACGAGACTTGCTTAAAGTTCTGCTAGGTTTTCAGGTAACAGCTATTTGATATCACAGGAGCATTATGTTGTTGTAAATAATGTTTAGATCTTTCTCAAATGTATTTGTTGTAATTTTCCTCTCCCTCTGAGGCCTATGCAGTTAGACTCATGGTACTAAGGGAGCTTGGCTTTACAGGCTGAGGGACATGAAAAGACGTAATAGCTGTCAACATTAAACTCATTGTCTTTCTCCAACAATGTTCTGGCTTTTTTTATGGTAGTACCAATGATGTACTAGGTGTTTTCTGGACATTCAAAAAGGGATGATCCCTGGCTCAACAAGCTCAAGTATTTCTGCAAACCACATGAAAGGTAAAATTTTCAAAAATGCCCAAGTCCCATTTTCAAAAGTAATTTAGCACTGAAGGACTCTAAGTCCCATTAACCTTTTGAAAATGGGGCTATGTGCTGTGGGAGAATTGTACCTGAGATCTGTAGAATTCAGGCTGGCATGGTGTGGTATGAAGCATTTATTGACATGACCTTCAATGACTCACTCTTGACTCCACTACTCGAGAGTAATACGATATGGCCAGCCCAGAGTCATGGCAAAAATCTTTTACCCGCATGTGTTCTTTCTAAACAACATAAAACCATTTACCAGATGAGAAACTAACTTCCCCAGTCACTTTGAGAGTCACTAGAACAACTTGTCTTCCCAGAATGTGAAAATGATACAGCCATTCTTCTGGTGTTGTGGTCTGGGGTTGGACTGGGGAATTTTGACCTCTCACCTTGTCTTGGAGAACTGTGACTTTTTCACCTGAGATTGGACGGTTTACGATGTTGACTTTGGCTAGAATGGACTGTGGTCTTTGCATCAGGTAGGAGAACAGCAGACTGAGGAAATTATGCTTCTCTGAGTGCAGGGATTAGACTAGCTCTCGCATAATATTGGGTGATTATGAATCGCTAACATGGGACCTGGGGATTATAGCCCTGCCCATCGGGATTGGAAAATTGTTGGACTGGGAGATTATGAGTTTCATCAAATTGAGATTTTGACTCCATGGGAGTGGCAGATCAAGGCTGCTTGTGGTAGTAAAGACATAGCAATGATGTTTGAACTGGGGGGATTACAGCTCTTCTCCATGCACTGGTTAAAGTAGATTGAAACTAGAAGGGGAGCTCTCACTACACCTGCTAAAGAGGAGAGGGAGCTAGGGGCGCACACAGCTCTCCTGAGGGATGGAGAGGAGGAAGGGCTCTCCCTCTCTGTCGTAGTAGAGGTGAGGGAACTATGCTCCCATCCACTCACCCTTATTTTAACCTCAGCCCCAGTGTCTTCCTTTTGACACTGAAAACGTTCCTGTTGAAGAAGCTCACTAGCTATACTACAAATGGTGCATTTGCACTGGCTCTCCCATGTGGGCCGGCCAAGTGTCCCTCCCAGAGCCTCATGTCTCCATTGTCAAAGCGATGATGGATGAAGGTTGTCCCAGTTCCCTTGCTGGAGCTCCTCACTCTCCCATGCTGGCAGTGGAGCTGATTCTCTTTATTGCCCCCTGGCGACCCCTGGAATGTCTCTGCACATACTGGTTTACCCCCTCCGGGATGCTGCATTGTGCAGTGTTTGCTTATGAATGCGATGAAGATAACTAGGTGACACCACTTGTCTCTTAAGAAATGCCTTAAGTACTGACTTTGGGAGACTTGCCTAGAAACCAGTCTCCACATCAGTCCGTTCCAGCACTTATTGTCATAGATGGTTCTTTGACAATGCAGGCCCTACCCTGGGCTGCTCCTATCAAAGCATTGTCCTCCCTTTTTTTCTTGGCTGCTTTACAAAGGTAACATCACGCCCATGCAAGGAAAACAGAGACAAGAGCTGCTGTCTGGTGAGCCCTGGTCAATTGACAACATAGTAGTAATTGCCCCATACAGATTATTTTACAGATGTTAATTAACATTAATTACTCCTCACACCCATCTCATGAGATGTAGATAGTTAGATGTAGCTTGCCATCTAGAGAAACTGAGGTGGGAGGGATCAGTGACTAGCCCAAGGCCAGAGAGGAAGGCTTTACCAGAGCTAGAAATAGAACTCAGGGGTTACCTGGTTTTGGGGCCCATGCTCAAGCCACCAGTCCACACTGTGAATTAGCGTAGCTTTTTTTGTGTGGACCTGTTTGAATTGTGGCTGAGCATTGCACAGCTGGCTGGGTGAGTTGGCGGTTGAGGGAAAGGCTGGAACGGAGGTTCATCATCCTCACAAGCATCAAGGATCAGCTGTTGGTTTTGGTGGGATAGTAGAATCATAGAATCATAGGGTTAGAAGGGCCCTCGAGAGTCAAGGCAGACATGTCACGTGTCGTTTGTTCTGGTATTGACAAATCTGACTGTATGTTCCTGTGTTAGCCGAGTCTAAACTGTCAACAGACAGGAATTTCAGGGTTAATAGTGCCACATCATTCTCCTTACATTCAACAAAATGGTTCAAAGGATTTGTAGCAACATTGTCTTCTTCTACAAGCTAAACATGTCTGGCCTTGCCTCTACTTGGCTGGGAGACCCATAAAAACCCAGGCACTACATAAGCTGATGCTGATGGCTTAGTAGGTGGCATTCTTCTCCTGTGAGTTGGTGCCGCTCCACTGGACTGTTAGCAGTGCCTTTCTCCAGTGCTAATTAGAGTTCCTGTGGCCTTTCTTTCCAGAACAGGAATGTTATCCTTGCATCCTGGACAGTTTGTAAGGTTACAATCTAGCTCTGTGTTTGGTAGGTAGGATCCAGGGGTGGTGCATGAAGATAAAATGCCCTCACTGCTCCCTCTCTGAACCGCTTCCCTTTTATCTGCAGATTCATTTATACTGAACAGCAGCAAAATGTGCCAGGTGCTTTGCAAACTTACAGGAAGACCCGGTCGCAGCCTCAAGAGACAAGAAGAGCTCTGTGTTGCTTGAAAGTGTGTCTCTCTCACCAATAGAAGTTGGTCCAATAAAAGATATTATCTCACCCACCATGTCTCTCTAAAGAAACAAGAACCAGAGGAAGGGTGGGGGAAAGGGATATGACATACAAGCAGAGTGACCAGGATGATGCTAGAGACAGGCCCAAGTAGTTCTATGCTTTATTGAATTATTAATATTATGAACATAGAGATGGGTTTCTTTTCTATAGGGGGGTCACTTGCTGGGATTGAAGTGGGGGGAGAGGAATGGTGGGAAAGGAAGGGAATGTGGGAGTAAGCCAGGGCGGGGGTAAAGGAAGAGGGTAACTGCATGGGAGGTGAGGGAAGGACGAAAGGCACAGAGGCAGGGAGAGTGGGCTTGGGCAGCTGAAGGGCTGCAGTGGCAGGGGAGGGGCCAAATGATGGGGGTTGAACAAGCAATGGTGATAGAGCCAATGAGGAGAAAAAATCAGAGCTGAGTGAAGCGAGATGGCAGGAGACAGGGAAGGGTCTTCCTAGGTGCTGCTGTTGACCACATGGCAGAGGGAGGGGGGAGAACTCAGTTTCCATGCGAACCCACACACAACCAACAACCCACACACTCAGCAACAAGGGGAGAGACACAGAAATCACTTTTCCAAATATAGAGACGTTCGTCCCTTTGTAAAGAAGAAAACATACAATGTACGTTGGACCAGTTTCCATGTAAATCTGGAAAAACTCCACTGATGCCAGTGACGTAACTCTGGTTTGACACCAGTATAGGTGGGATCAGAATTTCAAGCAGTGCCTTTTTTTTTTTCAGGAATTTAAAAGTAGTTAAAGGGTTTGGGGGAAAACTCTCAAGAGAATGTGAACATGGGTGGGCAGGTCAATATCTCTCTCCTGTGGAGTCCCTCCTTTGCCTCTTGCTCGCTATCTCTCCACCCTGCCCTTTCTCCCTTGCTAGGAAACACTCTCCATTTTCATGTTTTAAGTCTTTTTCCTTTATAAGATACTGTCGTCACATTTGTGGCTCCCTTGTTGTTGCAGCAGGATATGGGCAGGAAATATTAACATGAGAGTCAGTTTGGAAAAATGCAACTATATTATCTGGGGGGAAATCAAGTGAAACTCAGCTATTCACTGAGAGATAATGGAACCTGAAAAGCAGTAAGATGAAAGCAACTTGTGGGGACCACAGACAGACTTTTGGCTATGAGCTTGCAATGTGACATAGGAATCTGGGAGGGGTGTGAAGAAAGCTAACGCCATTCTAAGCTGTTCAGACAGTGGCCTTTCCTATATCAGCAAACTTCACAGATGTATTTCACCACCAGCCCTATTTTTGATAGCAACTCTATACCAAAGGCTCTACTTCCTCATCATTGGGGAGTTGTGCTTCAAAATCAGTGGCCTTGAGTGGAGTCTCACCAGTGCTACAAGAGGGACTATTGTCTTCCTGGCCTGTGATATCTGGAGCTGAGATCACACTAGCAAACTTCATAGCCATCTTTCACCACCCTTGCAGCACCATTTATGGTAACAATGGTAGAAGCTGTAGTGTTAGACTGGGCTCAGGAAGGTTTTGCCACCATGTTGTCTCACTCTGCTCTCAGACAGAGTAGATGAAATGACGGAGAAATGCCTGAACCTTGCCTGTGCTATAGTCTCTACTGTAGCTATCAGTAATGGAGCTTCACCGGCGGTGAATTGAAGTCAATGGCAAGTCTTGTCTAAATATCAATGGCTCATTACAGCCCCTAGAATACCGTGTGCAATGCCGGTTACCTCAGTACCCTAGAGACATTGGCAAACGTGAGACAATTCAGAAAAGAGCAACCAAACGCTTATGAGCCTGAAGGGACTAACGTATGAAGGTGAACACAAGTAAATATACATAACTTGGCAAAATGATGATGAAAACACCAAGGGGGAGAGGAGGGGCTATTTAGGGTAGCCCAAAGAAATGTTCCAGGACAAATGGATAAGCAATGAGATTTTAAACACATACACTATGTTTTTAGTAATCAGCAGGCTGCAAATTAAATAGCCCTGAAGTCGTTGGTGCTTCTTTCTCAGAACAAGCACTCCCTCCTCTGTTACATGCAGTGACATGGGTTTTTAGTTAAGGCGCTGGCCCAAAGGGAGTAAGAGGATGAACGTGAGCAAAGGGAAGCACAGTTTGAATATCAGGAAACATTTCCTAATGGTGAGCTCTGATACGTCCCCCGGCAGACAATTATACCGTGTGACGGAAGCCTTGTTGTTGGAGTCATTTCCAAATGGACTGGGCAAAGAACAATAGACTGTAGGGAACAATCCTGCAGAGAGAGAGAGAGAGAGAGAGAGAGAGAGAGAGTGTGTGTGGCTCGTGGAGGGATAATGGCAAGATTATCTAAGAAGTTGCTTTAACATCCTACCTGAAGTGAACATAGATTGTCACAGTCCTCTTTATAACAGGCCTTAACAGATTTGAAGACTGTTACCAGGTCCCCTCTCAGTCTTCTTTTCTCAAGACTAAACATACCCAGTTTCTTTAACCTTTCCTCCTAGACCAGGTTTTCTCAACCTTTGATAATTTTTGTTGCTCTCCTCTGGACTCTGTCCAGTTTATCCACATCTTTCCTAAAGTGTCCAAAACTGGACACAGAACTCCAGCTGAGGCCTCACCGGTGCCAAATAGAGAGGGACAATTACCTCCTGTGTCTTACATACAACACTCCTGTTAATATATCCCAGCATAGGCACCGACTTCCTCTCTACCTGGAGGGTGCTCGACACCATCCCTCCGCCTCAGGGCCTCCCCAATTCCACCCCTTCCTCCGAGCCCCCACCCTACCCCGCCTCTTCCTGGCCCCACTCCACCCCTTCCCCTGGCCCCACCCCTGCCCTGCCTTACCCCGCCCCCCACTCCACAGGCCCCCACCCCTTCCTGCCCCCACTCCGTCCCTGCCCTGCCTCTTTCCCACCTCACCTTACCCCCTCCACTGAGCACGCCCCATTTCTGCTCCTCCCCCTCCCTCCAGGTGCCTCCTGCACGCCACTGAACAGCTGTTCTGCGGTGTGCAGGAGGTGTTGGGCGGGAGGAGGAGGAGTTGATCAGTGGGGCCGCTGGCGGGCGAGAGGCGCTGGGGGGAGGGGAGGAGCTTGGCTGCCGGTGGGTACTAAGCACCCACTAATTTTTTTCCGTGGGTGCTCCAGCCACAGCGCCAGCTCTTGTTTATTGACTTATTTTAAGATTGTAAGCTCTTTGGGGCAGGGGACCATCTCTTTGTCATGTGCTTGTACAGCACCTAGCACAGGGGGGCCCTGATCCAGGACTGAGGCCCTAGATGCCTCCAATACCAATAAATAATATTAATACTAATAATGAAAGCAGGTCTGAGAGAGCCAGGATCAGAAAATAAACATCTGTTTTCCAGGTTATAGGGCTGAGTACATGTGTCTCCAGGTGGGCTTCTTTCAAATGCCTGTGTGGGGTTTTGCTGCTGTTTTTTGCCATCTTCATTCAGGGAAAACAGGATCTGTAGGTATATTTTGTGAATAAAAATAGACGGGGCAAAGCACCTGAAGGTTGTGTCTCTAGAGCAGGGGTCTCAAACACGCGGCCCAGGGGCCGCATGAGGCCCGCGGAGTTCTTCCCTGCGGCCCGCCAAGCTCCCCGTGCCCCCCCCAGTTACTTCCGGTCACAGCCAAACTCCCCTTACCCCCCCCCGAGTTATTTTATGTGGCAGCTAAGCTCCCTGCTCGCTGCTCCCCAATATTTGGGGCTGGGTCTCTCCCCCAGCCCCGCCTGCCACCCCCACGCACCTCCCCCGAGTGTCCCCCGGCCTCACCTCTGCACCCCCTCCTAACCCCAAACTCCATCCCAGAGCCTGCACCCCCACCCCTTGCCCCAGCCCGGAGCCTGCACCCAGCACCCAAACTCCACCCAGACCCCCACCCAAACTCCCTCCCAGAGCCTTAGGCAGGTGGGGGTGGAGTTTGGGGGGGGCAGGTTCTGGGCACCACCAAAATTTCTACACACCTGTCACCCCTGGAAGAGGCAGAGCAGGGGTGGAGTGGTGGTGCAGCCCAGTGCAGTGGGGGGGCTTTAACGGAAGTAAATCTAACTAAGTGCATGTTTTGTCCTTTGAGTGAGGTGCATTACTGAGTGTATATATTTTATTAAAACTGCTTGGAAATGACTTGTAGGAGCAGCAGTGATCTGTATGCTCTGTATAATGCTTAACACTTTCCAGGAGGGAGGGGGGAGGAGCATGCTCTGGGGAGGGGGAGAAGAAACAGGGCAGGGGTGGGACCTCATGGAAGGGGTGGAGTGGGGGTGGAGCCGGGGCCAGCGAGGGGGGGTGTCAGTGATGCGGCCCTCGGGCCAATGCACTAGTCCTCATGTGGCCCTTGTGGTCATTTGAGTTTGAGACCCCGCTCTAGAGTCTCTCTTAATGGAACCGGAGCCACTCCAATCCACTCGTGTCCAGCCCCATGGCAGTGCTCTGGTCCCGTTATTCCCATTGTGTGCTGCCAGTGTGCCTCTCAAACTGCACAGCGGCTGCTGGCGAGCATGTGTAACTGGGAGGAGTCCCGCAGAGCACACATTGTACCCAGATCATGCATGGGAAACAGTGATGGGAGAGTCATAAAAGCAAGGAAACAAACACTAGCTCTCTGGGAACTCCTCATGACTGTGTGGAAGAATTTGAGCACAGGCTGCTGTGCAGTTTGAGGGCAGGCTGCTGATCAGCCCATCCCTGCCTCGGGGCCATATGTAATTGGTACAATGGAGCCCTTAATTCAGGACTAACTGGTTCCAATTGTAATTGGAACTCCCCATTGCATTGTGGGGGCGGGCAAATGCCAACATGCAGTGACAGATAACGGGAGTGTTTGCCGCGCAGACAGAGGAGCTCTTGTGTGCCAGCCCTGCACGGTGACCAGTGCCCAATCTCAGGGGCAGAGAAAACGGCCTTTGGAATTCCACCCCTCCCACAAATGCAAGAGGCATGTGAGACGAAATGGCCATACCTGAATTGCCACCTGCCAAGCTGTCATGTGAGCAATTGGGATGTTGAAACACAGTGGGGAGGGACTGGCAATGGGCCCACGGGAAGGTAAATAAACTCCTCTGGTGTGGCTGACATATTTTTAGCTTCCTTGGTTTCCACCTGACTATACAATCAGTACTCCTGTGGCTAGGTGACAAACTCTTCTGTTGTTGAGTTTAGCTGTGCAGAGGCTGGGGTGGAAAGAAGAGAGGAGGAAATGGGTGTGGGGAAGCTGGAGAAGGGCTGAGGCGTCTGCAGGTTTGGGATACATTCCTATTTGCTGTACCCTGGAACGGCTGCTTCTCACCTCAAAGGAGGCATTTCTCCTGAAATTCCAGGTCATGTGACTTAACTCTTTCTGTCATCTGCAGCTGCAGAGTTCAAGAGGACACACACACCCCTCCCCCCTCCTCCTGGCCAGCATTCCAGCCGTAGGGATGGATTGTGGAGAAGAGATGTTTTGGAACAGAAAGTGAGTGACAATGATCCGTGTGTGAGTTCTGCTGAAAGATGGAGCCTAAGATTTGGCAATGGAGGCTGGCATGTGCTCTGCATTCTTCTCGGGCTTCCTGTCCACTTCGGCGTCGACTCTACAGACCTACAGCTGGATTTTTCCAGCTGGCTAAAACCACTTTGCACTGGGTAAACCATGCAAAGTGGCCTTACAATA
Source organism: Terrapene triunguis (assembly GCF_002925995.2). NCBI lineage: Eukaryota > Metazoa > Chordata > Testudines > Emydidae > Terrapene > Terrapene triunguis. The sequence continues at coordinate 81,800,231 of NW_020664419.1, read as the reverse complement.
TCCTGAGATGGCCAATGGAGCAATTCCCTGTGCCAGGGAGCTCTCTGCTGGTGTAAATCTGGCAAAAGCAGTTCCCTTGCCTCTTACACCAGCCATCCCCTGCCCCACTGCCAGTTTCAAGATCACGTCAGGGCAGGGCCGGTGCAAGGAAGTTTTGCACCCTAGGCGAAACTTCCACCTTGCGCCCCCCCCCCCCCCAGCCCTGCAGCAGCTCCCCACCCACCCCCTGCCCTGAGGCGCCCCCCACCCATGGCAGCTCCCCCCCCCCTGCCCCGGGGCCCCCCCCCCCCCCCGCGGCAGCTCCCTTCCCGCCCCGGGAGCCGTGCGGCAGCTCCCCACCCCAGCTCACCTCTGCTCTGCCTCCTCCCCGAGCACGCCGCCCCCGCTCTAATTCTCCTCCCCTCCCAGGCTTGCGGCGCCAAACAGCTGATTGGCGCTGCAAGCCTGGGAGGTGGGAGAAGTGGAAAGGCGACCGCGCCGCAGCCCAGCCCAGGAACGCTATAAAAAAAATTGGGGGCACCACTTTTTGGCACCCCCAAATCTTGGCGCCCTAGGCAAATGCCTAGTTTGCCTTAATGGTAGCACCAGCCCTGCGTCAGGGAGATTCCAGGGCAGGGCGCAGGTGGAACAGGAAGTGGGGAGATGGCATGGCAGAGTGGAGTGGAACTACTCTCAACCCTCCTCTGGTGTAAGGACCTGCCAGAGACAGGTTGCCCCTGTGCGGCCCTAACTTGCACAAAGCTGAGTGGCTCTGAATGAGGGATCCATAACCAATGCCCTGCAGCTACTCTTCTCTGCCAGGTCTGAGTGTCCTAGTCTTAATGTCCAAGAACCTCAGTGGATTAGGATCTGGATAAGTCTCAGATCTTCTTACCCAACAGGAAGCACAAAGTCCACTGAAGCTGGAGAAGCACAGCATCAGGCTCGTGGGGGCTAGGAAGTTCTTGGCGATAGGACTTGGGCTGTGGGATGCTTTGCCAAAGGAGATCAGACTGAGTCATGGCCAACTGTGATCAGATCAAACAGAAAAGAACGCACCTTTTGGCTGCAAGCTTCCCTCAGCGAAAACATCTTTCTCATGGCCAGCATTTCATACAGCCTCGCAGGGGAGAGTGAAACAACGAGCAGGAGGAGAGTATGGCAGCTGAGATCTCTTATGGACTTTTTCAGAGGTACCAAAGTGGTTGTGTGCTACCACAAGGCATCCGAATCCTTCCCACATCATCAGATGTCACTTAGGGCTTGACAAACCACGGTGAGAGGTGCCTTAATGATGCATGGATGGGGACACATGGGGCAAGGTGAGCAAATGCCATGCTATGCAGTTTTAAAACTGGAGAAAACCTGCTGTTTTTATTTACATCTACAGTGCAATAGATGCCCCCTGGCGCTTTATAAAACAAACAGGGCTGGATTCAGAGTAGCAGCCGTGTTAGTCTGTATCCGCAAAAAGAACAGGAGTACTTGTGGCACCTTAGAGACTAACAAATTTATTAGAGCATAAGCTAGTGGGCTGTAGCCCACGAAAGCTTATGCTCTAATAAATTTGTTAGTCTCTAAGGTGCCACAAGTACTCCTATTTTTTTTAGGGCTGGATTCTGCTCTCAGGAAACATGAACAGTTTTCTCTGGAAGCCTGACTGAGTTTCACCATCCAGAACACTCACAGCAAATTGCAGACTGGGAGACTATTCACAGCAACAATTTGAAGTGATATTCCCTTTGGGGAATTTAACAGGCCTTGTGCTGGCCCTCTGCCCTGGGAGGAATTTCACCTTGGGTGAATAATTTAGAGTAGTGAATACTGTAAATCTGAGAGACGGGTACGCTGTTTACAGACAAGTTTGGCAGAGAAAAAGAAGATTGTCTATAAAATATGCATGGAGCCAGACTAGCAATGAGCCTACATAAACACGGCTGAACCATAATGCGGTCATGGTCTGAGTGCTGGCTCGAAAGGATCTCGGGGAGTTCCAGAATGTAGGATTCAACCAGAAGCACCCCTTGGGGGGAGCGTGAACTTCCTGCAGGCAAAATTCCTTCCTGTTTCTCCCTTCACTCACTGGGCCCATCCCATTTTAAATTGTTTGCAGTTGGATTTCTGGTGTCTGACGTGCCATATGAACTACTAATATACACACAGGGAATATTATTTGTAACACAACAAACGTCCTGAATCATTTAGCTGTAGCTCAGTCCTTCTCTTTCTTCAACTCTCCTCTTCTGTTCCTATTCTTCTTCTCACACCCTCCCCTTCTTGGTGGAGAATGTTTTTCCATTTCACTTGAGAGACACTCAAAAGGCAGTCTCCTCCCCCTCCTGTGTGGAGGAGAAACAGCCACATCTGGAGGCCATTTACATCTGGAAGATTTCTTTTGACATTCCTCCTTTTGAAATCCAATCCATGGATGGAACCTTCCATCCAAATGGGCCTCCTGAATTATGTGCGTAGCTGGAAAAGGGCTATGTGAAGGGGTCCAGGAAAGGAGCCCCTGCCTGCATGATTGATTAGCAGGAATCAAACACAAGGATGATATGCACTGTGACATTTATTTCCTGAATGTAGTCGTTATATGGGAATTGGGTTTCATAGTTCTAAGTGCACACAACGCCTGTTCTGAAAGTAATCTGATAAATAACCTAAACACGGTGAACCTGGTGTGCCACAGGCAGGTTATATAGGTGCATGTTAAATCAAACCCTCTCAAACATTGTGTAAATTACACCAGGAAAAATGAATTAGATTGTAAACTCTTTGGAGTGTGGACTGTCTTTTTGTTCTGTGTTTACACAGAGCCTAGCCCAGCGGGGCCCTGGTCTATGATTGAGGCCCGTAGGTGCCCACCTTAATCAATTAGTCTCATTAGAGTTGGTATGGCCACACCCATTTTTTCATGTTCTCTGTATATATATATATATCTATCTTCCTACTGTATTTTCCACTACATGCATCTGATGAAGTGGGCTTTAGCCCACGAAAGCTTATGCTCAAATACATTTGTTAGTCTCTAAGGTGCCACAAGTACCCCTGTTCTTTTTAAAAATATTAATAAAAATGCTCCCATCACAAGCACTAGCACTGGAATATTTTGGCCCTGCTTGCTTTTTGGCTCGTTGTAGAGCAAGTCAGCATGTCCAAATATGAGGTGTGGTCAAGGCAAGATCATTCCTTTGGCCTTGATCCTGCATCACGTTCCACTAGCACTGCACCCCTGCACACCGGGTGAATCCCACGGTTTCAATGTTCTGATATCATCAATGGCTCTCTGCTATAAATACCATTGATGACAGCAACCTTTCACATCCAGGGCTTGTCTACACTGGCACTTTACAGCGCTGCAACTTTCTCGCTCAGAGGTATGAAAAAACACCCCCCTGAGTGCAGCAACTTTCGGCGCTGTAAAGCACCAGTGGTGTAGACAGTGCACCAGTGCCGCAACTACACAAGCCATGTTAAAGTGCTGCCGCAGCAGCGCTTTAACGTTGCCAGTGTAGAGTAGCCCTGAGTAAACAGTTTTGGCAATGTGCAAACGGCTGCATGCTGGATCCCTGGCACCCTGCCAACCAGGGTGTGTAACAGTATCAGGTTTAGGTAAACATTGCCTCTGATACTGAGCATCTGCCCTGTCTGAAACCACAACCTCTGGCTGCTGCTCACATTGCAAATGCGTGTGGATTTTGTGGTTTATGTTCCTCTGTGTTGGTATAATTTCTGAAGAATTTTCCCCTTTGATTTGTTTACATCATTTTGCTCCAAGTGTAATTGAGCTTCCTTGCGTGGAAAGAAATCCCTTATAGGCTGAATGTTATATACAAGAAGTGAGCATTGCACAGCTACAAGGCCTTGATAGAGAGAGGCCATGCCTCCTATTTTCTCCAGGTTGTATCATGAGAGCATCTGCAGATCTAGCCTTCTGTGCCAATAGGTAAGGCACCTGGTCCCTCAGATGGATGGTCCCAGTATTCCTAAGGCTTTATATGCCAAAAGTAAGAACTTCCAGGGCTGGCTCCAGGCACCAGCCCACCAAGCTTGTGCTTGGGGCGGCACCTGGAGGGGGGCGGCGCGGCGATCCGGCCCCCGGGGAGAGCGGGGCCACAGCCGGGCTCGCCGCCCTCCCCCCGGCGCTCTGGCCGCCCTCCCCCCGGCCGCCGGGGGGAGAGCGGAGCCCCCGCCAGGGCTCGCCGCCCTCCCCCCGGGGGCTCCGGCCGCCCCCCCCCCCCCCCCCCGCAGGTGGGGAAGGGGCGGCCGGAGGCTTTTTTGCCTGGGGCGGCAAAAAAGCCAGAGCCGGCCCTGAGAACTTCTATGGCACTTAGGGTGAAATTTACTCTTGTGCAGGGGCCAGCATGACACCTATGCACTGCTTAACCCCTCTTCTGTCAGGCTGAACCATCAAGTCAGCATCATTACTACTTGTATAATGGTAGCACCAGAAGCCAGGGACCCTTTGTGCTAGGAACCATGCAACCATATACAAAAAGACAGCCCTTGCCCCAAAGAGTGTACAGTCTAATGGTGCATCTCTCCGCACTGGCAGTGGGAGGGGCAGCCCTTGGGAGAATGTATGGCAGTCCTCTAGCGTGGCAGTTATGGAGGTCCAGGGAAAATGTGAACAAAAGAGCCTAAATGGTGAAAAGTCATTTAGATTTTCCATATTCTTCACTCTGAATAATTTGGGCTTTATTACAGGCATTTGATGTTGACTGCAACATCAAGGGCCTCATCCTATCAGTTGTGCCGTTCATTGGACTCTCCTTTAAATCATGTGTTTGCAATTGCAATGATCGCCTCCACCCAACCCCACCCCGGACTGTGACACTTCACCTTTTGCTGACACTTGTGGCCTGCCTTCCAGAGGTACTAAGCACCTGCAGTGCCCATTGATTGCAGCTGGAATTCCGGATGCCCAGCAACTCTGCCAATCAGGCTCTTAGCTCTTAGAACTTCAACAAGCTTCTCTTTGATTGAGCTATTTAATTTCTGATTGACAAAGAAGGGCGTCTTTCTGAAAATCTGGGTTCTTTCTCAAGGGGAAGAAAGTGAAACGTGGAGGGGTAAAAGCACATGGGATGCACTGACCATTTTAGGTGGTCCAAGAAAATGTCGCTAGAAGTAATGGAATAAAATTGAGCGAAAGGAAACTTTCATCTGGCTATCCGGAAACATTTCCTACCAGTGAACACTATCAGTGTGCGGAATAGATTCCCAAGGGGAGCACTGTCATGTCAGCCCAGTCACTTCAGTAATTTCAAACTGGACTGGACAGAGGACAAAATACTGGAAACTAGGCTGGGGGAAAGACTATGGATGTGATCTTGGTCCATCAAAGCGATTGGAACTTTGCCATTACTTTCAATGGTCAATGTACAATGATTATGCCCTATATAATCTAATGATAATTTTTCTTACAGATATCTTTCTTACACTCCAAAGTGTGGAGCTGGCTCTGGGGTAGTCCAAATAAAGCCCAGACTCTCAAGTTCAGCTCTACTTCCCTTTCCTCAGGGCCAGTTTGTTAATAAACAGAAGATACAAGAGGCTCAGTGTCATGCAAAATGTTGGGAAACAGAGGCCTATCCTGCTTTCCACAAGCAGGGAAGGGAGAGGACATGCCCTTCCCCCTAGGTAGCCCTTCCTAGCTATCCCTTAGGCCCTACGAGCTACAAATTCAATTCACTAAAACACAATCATCTCCCCCTCCTCCTCCGCCCTGTCTGGTAGATTCTTATGGATTTCCTCTCCATCAAGCCTCATTCTGAAATGCCTGGCCCCACTCACCTATGAATAATGACTGCAAACATTTCCTCTCCATGGACTTCTCTGGGCACTCCTCCGTGAAAAATCTCTACTTCCATTCTGTCTAATCTTTCCTGGTATTCCCCAGGCACGCCCGCTGCACTAGGGTATATTTGTGTTTGGAGTAGACAGCAGGAGGGAAAAGGTGAAGACAAATACTGTGGTTTCATGAATAAGGAATTTATTTGAGCAATAGTAACCTCTATGGCTCTCTCCACCCAGATAATCACGCTGAACAAACATGCCACATGTCAAAGTGCTCTTGCAGATAAGAGCTAATTCAATGACCCCCGTCCTCGCTCAGCTTGATCTGAACTTTCAGCACTTAATACCACTGAGCCCTGTAGTGCTACACTTGCAGAACAGAAGGAATGTTCTGTTCAACTAGCTGGCATTGTGCCACACATTAGAGGTTGCACGTTCCTATCATCATTTTCAAGAGAGCCCTTATTTTGAAGGATAGTCCACACAACATTGGGGTCTAAATTTTCAAAGCAGCTTTGGGCTAACGTCGAAAACTTTGCTTGCAGTTTACAGCACATGATAATTCACATGCAAGTTTTTGACAATCTGGAAACTCAGATTTGTGTATGAAGACTGCAGTTGTGCATACAAATCATAGCTAGACTTCTGTTTGATCTACGTGTGTGAATGCTGCCTGCTGGAGTAAATCTACACCCTAGGCATACATAGGTGTAGTTTTAAAAATTGCTTCTGAAAATTTTACCTCAAAATTGTCCTGAAATATACTTGGGGTTGACACAGCATCATCACAGTGTGATGGTTGCCTAGCAACATAGTGATAGCTGTGCTGAGACTTTGTGATATCATTGAGGGGTAATCGTGTTGGACGCAGTAATAGTTGCATTGCAACATAGTGATGTTTGCATGAGTATGTGGAGCCATCATGAGATGCTGGTGTAATAATATGGTGACATTTACATTCTGCCTTAGTGCTTACGTAGTCCTCAAAGCCTTATCATCGGAGTTCCTCAGAATCCTTATTTGGCTTTATCCTGTCAACATTGTTATGAGGTAGAGAAATATTCTCTGCATTCTACAGATGAGGAACCGAGGGTAAATTTAGTAAAAAGGACACGCAGAAAGTGGATGACTGAGCCTGTAATTGGACCTAGATTTCCTGCGTGCCATTTCAGTGCTTTAACCACAAGGACATCCTTCCCCTTCTAATGTGGTTATTTTTGCTTTATTACATCATGATATAACAGTCAAGCCATTGAAATGTAACTTCTCCCTGGCACAAAACATAAACTTTCCCCCAGAGGTCGAGGTTTAGAACATGGACAATATCAACTATACAAAATGAGTGTAGCCCATATTATATGGATTAAAATCTGGTTAACTGCTAGATCTCAAAAAGTAATTGTAAATATGGACTCATCAGCCTGTGGTCTTGTTTCTAGTGAGTTTCTGATGAGATCTGTTTTTGGCTCAGTGCTGTTCAAAATGTTTATCAATCATCTGGAAGAAAATATAAAATCATTGCTTGTAAAATTTGCAGATGTCACAAAAAATAGTGGCGCGGTAAATAATGTTGGGGACGGTTCAGTTATACAGGCTGACCTGAACTGCTTGGTACAGTGGGCTCATTTTAACAAAATGTGTTTTAAGACAGCCAAATGCAAGGTCATACATCTCGGAACAGATAATGTCCATGACATTTGCAAGATGGGAGACAGTATCCTGGAATGCAGTGACCTTGAAAAGGACTTAGGGCTTATTGTTGATAACCACCTGAACATGAGCTTCTAGTGCAATGGAGCTAAGTGGGGGAGAGCACACTTTTGGATGTGTACAGGGACTATTAAGTAAGGTAGGGAGATGGTATTACCTCTGCTAACTTTGTTAGCGGGACCATTCCTGGACTACCATGTCCAGTTCTCGAGTCCATGTTTCGAAAAGGATATTGAACAATTGGAAAGGATTCAGAAAAGAACTACAAGAATGATTCATGGAAATGAGGCATAAATTTTTAACAGTGAGGGTAATTAACCTTTGGAACAATTTATGAAGGGATGTGATGGATTCTCAATCCCTGTCAATTTTAAAATCAAGTTTGGATGGGGTTTTTTCCCCCTAAAAGGTATGCTCCAGGAATTACTTTTGGCAAAGTTCTGTGGCTGTGTGGTATGATAGAGGAGGTCAGACTAAATGATCACAATGGTGCCTTCTGGCCTTGGAATCTATGAATCTATGGGCTGGTCTACACTACACAGTTATGTCGACCTAATTATGTCACTGTACAAACTACAGCCTTGCTCCTGCTGATGTAACTGCCCTACTACATCGACATAATAACTCCACCTCCATGAGAGGCACAGGGCTTATGTCGGTGTATTTAAGGTGAGGCTGTGTCTGTGTAGACACTGCATTACTTACATCTGCTGTTGGCTATCTTGTCAATTTCACTGCAGGAGCCATGAAGTTGACAAGAAAATCAGGCAGCTAGATCCCAGCTGCCCCCACTCCCCTGGAGAGCTGAGAAGCCCGAGCGACTGGACCCCGCTCCCAGCTGGGAGCTGGGGTGAGAAGCCCATGTGGCTGGACCCACTCCCAGTGGGAAACGGGGAGGCAAGAAGCCCCAGGTGGCTTCTCCTCACTCCCAGAGGGAAATGGGAAGCGGGGGGCAGCCCATCAGGAGCCTGTGGGGCAGCGGGTCTCCCAACACAGAGATACAAGTGGAGCTGAGAGACCAGGCTCTCAGCTCCCCACACTGCTCCTCTTATGTCAGTGGAAATGCTCCTGGGGAGGACATACACCCAGGGCTGGCTCCAGCTTTTTTGCCGCCCCAAGCGGCAAAAAAAGAAAAAAACGAAGGAAAAAAAAAAACGATTGAGCTGTCGCCAAAGTGCTGCCGAGGAGGAAGACAGGGAGTGAAGGACCCACCGCCGAATTGCCGCCGAATACTGAAGCAGACCGGTTGAGCTGCCGCCGAAGTGCCGCCGCCACTGCCACCGCCCCGACCCGGACATGCCACCCCAACAACGGATGGACTGCCACCCCTTTCTATTGGTCATCCCCGGCACCTGCTTCCTTTGCTGGTGCCTGGAGCTGGCCCTGCATACACCATCAACCCAAGGAGGGTAGTGTGGACATGTACACACTATGGTGACAGTAAATCGACATAATATAGGTTGACTTACATTTCTAGTGTAGACACAGCCTATGTCTGGTGTAACCGTGCCTCAGTGGGTCACAACTGAGAATGCCAAATTCAGGACGAACTGCTGAGGAATAGGGCAGATACACCCCAAGACTGGTGACTAATCCCTCATAGTATATACCAAACCAGCAACAAAAGTAAATTTCTGTTTCACCACACTGGCTAAGAAGAAGTCATAAAAGCAATTTCCTCTGGCATTCCAGTCGGTGTATTACCACTGAAAACACTGGATTTTAAGATGAGTGGTTCTTTACAACCAGTCTCATCAACTAAAAGGTTCTTCTGATCCAAAGGAACAGCCACACACCCAGGTCAATATAGAACTTAGATCTTACCCAAAAATCATGCTGATGCCAATCCTTTAGTATCTAAAATCAAAGGTTTATTAATAAAAAGAAAGAAAGGTGAAAGTTAAAATTGGTTAAAAGAATCAAATACATACAGTAATTGCAAAGTTCTTGGTTCAAGTGCTGGCTTACTAAGTCTCTGGTTGCTTCCAAATCATTGGAAGGACCTCAGTCCCTTGGTTAGAATGATCCCATTAGTATAGTCCAGAGGGTTTGGGCAGGAAAGAGGCAAAATGGAGGTGTTTCCAGGGTCTTTTATAGTTTCTGCCATGTGGAGGGAATCCCATTGTTCTTACTGTGGAAAATTACAGCAACAAGATGGAGTTTGGAGTCACATGGGCAAGTCACATGTCCATGCATTTCGCCTAGTCACAGCAGGAAATTCCATTAAGTGTAGTTGAGCGTCTGCCATGGTCCATTGTGAATTAAGTGTCCTTTCGATGGGCCACTCCATTTGAATAGTCCCTCCAAGATGTGCTGGCTAGCTACCTTGTGGGCGGTACCCCAGGAGCAAATATTTGAAATCCAGGTATAGAGCCAATACTTATAACTTCAAATACAAAAATGATACATGCATACAGATAGCAAAATCATAATCAGCAAATCATAACCTTTTCATAGACGCCTCACTTGACAACCTTTGTATAAGATTTGCTGCAAATATATAACAGCAGTTGCAACAATGATCTATCTGGTCCGTGGTAACAGTAAATCGACATAATATAGGTTGACTTACGTTTCTAGTGTAGACACACCCTATGTCTGGAAAACATGCCTTATAGTGAGAGACTTATGAAGTTGAATCTATTTAGCTTATCCAAGAGAAAGTTAAGAGGTGACTTGATCATGGTCTGCAAATACCTACATGGGGAAGAGATTTCTGATAGAATATGGCTCTTTAACATAGCAGAAAAAGACATTAACAAAATCCAATAGTTGGAAGCTCAGGCAGACAAGTTCAGACTACAAATAAGGCACATATTTGTGACTGGTGAGGATAATAAACCATTTGAACAACTTACCTAGGGACATGGTCGATTCTCCATCACTTGAAGTTTCTAAATCAAGATGGGATCTCTTTCTAAATAGTACACTTGAGCTCAGACAAGTTGTGGGCTTGATGCAGGAATTACTGGGTGAGGATCTATAGTCTATGCCTGGGGTAGGCAACCTATGGCACGCGTGCCAAAGGCAGCATATGAGCTGATTTTCAGTGGCACTCACCCTGCCCGGGTCCTAGCCACCAGTCCGGGGGGCTCTGCATTTTAATTTAATTTTAAATGACGCTTCTTAAACATTTTAAAAACCTTATTTACTTTACATACAACAATAGTTTAGTTATATATTATAGACTTATAGAAAGAGACCTTCTAAAAACGTTAAAATGTATGACTGGCACACAAAACCTTAAATTAGAGTGAATAAATGAAGACTTGGCACACCACTTCTGAAAGGTTGCTGACCCCTGGTCTGTGCTATGCAGGAGGTCTGACTTGATTATCACAATGGTCTCTTTAAAATCTATGAACTCCCGCAGTACAGCAAGTTTATTACAACGGGAGGAGTGGTTATTGGGACAGAGCCCTCAAGAAATCCCTGGGAAATGGAAACAGAATAATTAATTCTCAACAGTAATTAAACAGAGCTCTCAGCTTTAGTGAAAGTGCTCTGATAAAATCTCTTGACAAACCTGATCCAGTGCAGAAGGTGGAAGCCACGCTTGCCTGCAGGTCCATCCTCTGGGGAGTGTGCAGCCCCGGCGTACTCTGGGAGTAAAAAGGAGCCACGGAGCCCTCTAAAATGGGAGACAAAACTTTCTTGGTGTGGATTTGGACATTTAAAGCAATGATTCTTTTCCAAGCAGTGATCAAATAGCTGGCCGGGAGCCTGAAGAAGTGAAATAATTTTCTCTGGATATAAATGTAAGTTGTTCACCAGCAATGAAGCATCTGAGCCACAGGCTTGAGGGACGGGCATGGGTGGGGAATGTTATAGTAATCACCCTCCCCCCCATGTAATATAGTGAGTGAGGCCAAAGGTCAGGTACAAGTAGTGGCTTTCCCAGGGTCCCTCCCCTTTGCCCACCAAAATGAGGGCACCCCTGAGGCAACAAGCAAATGTGAAGGTGCTAGTTGAAAATGTTGCCATGCTAGCTGCAGCCTATTAGTGACAGGGAAACAATTTCTTTCCTAATAACCACATGTAATAGGGTTCTCTAGCACCATCCATCTGAAAGGATCCCAAAGCACCCTGCAGACTCCATATGGGCTTTCAGAAGAAAGGCCTCCAGTTCTCCTGACCTGAGGTAAAGCTGATGAAACATTTATGAATGGGGAAATTTACTTTCTCTAGATTTTCATTTTCATTCAAATCATTAGAAAGTGTCTTTTCACCTCCTGGTGGAAACCAGATAATGGGGTAGGCACAGATGCTCCAATCCAGCAAAGCGCTTATGCAGGTGCTTAAGGGCCTTGATGGACTGGAGACAGGAAAAAAACACACAAGTACATTCTGGAACAGCTTTTTTCTGACTCTAATGCTATAATATTCTGTAACAATCACTCAAGCCTGCAATAGCACTATTGTCAGAGGGAAAGAGAGGGCATTGTTCTAGAATCCCATATTAATTCTAAAGAGGAGGCGGGTCAAGGGAGGGAATGGGAGGGGCGGCTGCACAGTAGGACTGAAGTGCTGCAGGTCAGATTTCTAAATGCATGTTGGCAGAGCCATGGGACATCTTTAGGATTGAAATATCAGGTTTTCCAGTGTCACGATTGAGGTTATTTATTTGGCATATGCAATCCGGTCAAGCCAAGCCACAGCATTCTTTATCAACGACGTTCAAGGCATGAAGACCTCCAGGACGTTGAGTCATTTTGCAGTTCTCGACAATGGGTGTCATAGTTTGTGGCTGCCTACACTGACATCGTGGACTGTCTTGACAATGCCACCGAAATTCCGCTGCAACACAAATTCCATGTCCAGTACAAAATGGTTCAGAAGGGTCCATTGCCTTCGCGGAAAATCAAACCTGGGTTGAAGCTGAGTGAGGTCTGAGACAAGATAATTATTTGTCACTTTCTCTGCGGACCATGAAGCCCGCCACACATCCTCTACTGTAAATACCTCAACCGGTAAACTTATCCACAACGGGCGACTTGAGGGCAGACGACCATGTGGTGGATTAAACAAGTCTTTAATTAATAGTAGATGTGGCATATTACTCACTTTTGTCACAAGCTTCGCTATGCTTTCCTCTCTACAATCACTGGGCAGAGCAATATTGCAGAGAACCAGTAACCATGGTAGAGGAGTAGATTTAAGTGTGCCTGAAATAATAAGCATGGTGGAATTAAGTCGTATGTCCATCATCTTTGTGTGAGACGAATGAGCCCATACTGGAGCGCAATACTCCGCCGCTGAATAACAGAATGCCAAGGCTGAAGTGTGTAATGTCTGGGTGTTGGCGCCCACTATTGAGGTGCATTGGCAAAGCTGAAAGCCAAGTCCCAGGTCTGGAACAACAAAGGACTGGAGAGCATTGGCAGAGCTGTTTGGTGTGCCCACACTGGGTTAGCAAAAGGATGAGACATCAAACTCAGCATTCTAGATTTTAATCCATTCTTGTAAACCCTGATTTAAAAACCCTTTTACTTTGAGAAAATGGGGGAAATCATTAAAAATTCAGTTAACTAAAATAAAAATCCTCTTGTGAAAAATGATGGGTGAGAGCCAGGCACTGTGCCTTCCCCCCTCTCTACAGCTCTCCCTGGAAGTGGGTCTGAGTCAGGCGGAGCAAGTCTGGAGATCACAGCATCTGATTATGGGTAGGCTTGTTCCCTGTCATAGCTGTTGTAACATTCTTGCGACATGTAATCCTCACCGCAAGTCTCATTTGTCTTGCTCTCCACGTTTCACCCAACTGGGAGCAGCCCCTCAGAGCGGCAGCCACAGCTGTTGCTGCCCCTGACCTCTCTCTTGGGACTTCTTGTTCCTTTCATGTAGGCTCCCTGGCTCCTCAGCAACTGCAGGGCTGCAGGCTTCTTCTGATTGTATCCTAGCCACGCCCTCCTGTCTCTCTGTCATCCTGTTCACAGATCCATTTTCTTTTCCCCTCTGAGATTCTGTAGCTCATACAGAAGAGACTCAAACCGTGCTAACTGCATTATATAAAAACAGCATATCATAGAAATTAGAGATGGGAAAGTCATGATAGAGCATTTTGTCAATCTCCCTACATTCAACACAGCAGGACTGTTCCCTTACAGTACATCTCCAGAGCTTTGTCTATATGGCTTATGCAATGGGGCATCCATCACTTTCCTCAGGAGACTGTTTGGAAAGATTTCCTAGCTACACTCTAGATTTTCATTTTCATTTAAATCCTTCAGGAGTGGATTTTCACATTTGGATGGAAACCAGATAATGTGGTAGGACCAGAGGCTCTGATCCAGCAAAGCTCTTATGCATGTGTGTAAGGGCTTTGTTGGATTAGGGGTAGAAAGAACATCACTTTCCACTCAGTATTATCCATGTTCTCCTAGTTATACCCTTTATAATAGCTCAGTGGTTTGAGCATTGGCCTGCTAAACCCAGGATTGTAAATTCAATCCTTGAGAGGGCCACTTAGGAATCTGGGGCAAAAATCAGTACTTGGTCCTGCTAGTGAAGGCAGGGGGCTGGACTCAATGACCTTTTGAGGTCTCTTCCAGTTCTATGAGATAGGTATATCTCCATATATTTATATTTATTTAACCAATTTATCTCTTTCATTGTATTTAAACCTTGCAGATGTCGGTAAATATTGCTCATGTCTCCCACATAGTCTTTATTTAGTCAAGCTATTTAGTGTTTGGCTATGAAGTCTGGCAATTATAAGTCTCGCCTGCCTTACGGGAATTGTTGTTAGGATTAATTAGTTAGTGTTTGTACAGAACATTATAGGCAGGGTTGGTAGCATCGCCTATTATTAAGGTTGCCCAATAATTCCCATTAGGAGACACTGTTTTCAGTTGCATATTACTTTGCCAAACTTTAACACTTTGGACTGAAATTTTCTCTACGCATTGCCTTCCTCAGGCGGAATTGTTTTGGAAGATATCTGCCACAACAGTTCAGCCATTTCTGAGAATGAGGCTAAGCTAAAAAACACATTGCTTTACTTATGTTAGAATATTCATGCGTCCTTTTTTTTTTTAATAGCTCTAGTGCCACCTTGCTTTAAAACAGGGCCTTGAATTCTGACAGGGGAGTCACCTTTGCATGAGGGATGATTAAGTCTGTTACCATCCCCATGGAAATCTGCCTGGATTTGGTCAAGGTACACACCTTTGTAAAATCACAATTCACACATGCTCAGGAGATATCTTTGATTTTAACAGCTAAAATCTTGGAAGATTCTGTCCTCACTGAGCATGCTCCGGCCTCTCTTAGCTCCTCCCTTTGAGCAGATTGCTTATGTGTCATCCCCACAGAATAACTGAGTTGGACTGAGGGTGGGAGAATGAGTAGATTGGGACAAGGAGTCTGGTGATACTGGGAATGGAGGAGAAAGAGAAACTCTGACTGGGAATTGGCAAGAGGGAGGCTGGAACTGGTTGAGTACGGAGACTGTGATGAGTAACAATGGGGGAGAGGTGGAGATTGTGATTGCGAGCGGGTGAGGGAAAGTGGATAGGACAATTTGGCTGGGGATGGGAACACTGAAAGCAGACAAGGATCTGAAAGAGGGGATACTGGGACTGGCTGGACAAGGAGATTGAGATTAGGAACCAGAGGGAGGAGAATGGGGCCATGTGCGGGGAGGAGAGACAGATCTAACAAAGAGTTAGGGTGCAGGGAGAGAACTGGGATGGAATGGGCAGACACTGGGCCAAAGAGATATGGAGAGACTGTGATTGGATGAGGATCCTAGTGTGGGCAGACTAGGACTGGGAACCATTGTGAGGTGGGGAGAGGCAGATCAGATGAGCTGGGAGGGGGAACTCGGATTGACTGGGCAAGGATACTGGGACTAGTGTGGGAAAGGAGAGAGGCTGGGAGTTGGGGGAAGACTGGGACTCAGACAGCAAACCCAGAAAGGGAGAGTAGGATTGGCTGGGCAAGTAGACTGTAATGAGAAGCCTGAAGAGTGGAGACTGGGTAGGTGTGACATTCCCAAGGGTACAATCTGGACTGTTGAACAGCTGTGTCCCCTTAACTCTCTTATTGGGTACCTTTTACACTGTTTTGCTTTGAGAACAACCATTCCACTGAGGTGATTTGTGTCCTCTGGTCTTCCTTCTTATAACATTTCTCTTCTTTGAGAATCATCTCCAGCTGGGATTCAGGCGACAACAAGTCTGTCTGCCAAGATGTAAATTGCTTGCTCACACCCTTCTTCCTGCCAAAGAATAGCTGCTCAGCCCAGTAATAGTCCACTTGACTATGTTGACACCTGACTGAGGTGCTAGCTAACCTTTTGCCTCTGAGGAATTGGTTTGGGCTGTTTTTTCTAAACTTGGATCATGTCTCAGCAATTTCATAGAGTAGAATCTTTACATACAATGTTGCTACACACATTTTACCAGGACAATAATGATCAGTAGATTATAAGTTTTTAAATGATACCTCACAAGGCATACTTTGTAGAAAATGTATCATAGCCTTGTAAAAGTGGTGAACATGTGGGTACAGTCTGTCACAGTAGGCTAGTAGGATGAGACTGGGACAAGAACCTATGGGTAGGAAAGAGACAGGACTGGGACAGAGATAGGCTGATGGGGATGGGCTAGAAGGGGGTCAAGCTTGTGGGAAAAAAGCAGAAGAGTCTGTGGCTTTTAAACCATATGCCTCTCCAGAGGCTGGGGTGGAACCCAAATTTCCTGAGTCTCACTATTCCTCTGCTGTCAGAAAATATCTTTGAAACCCACTGGCAAAGTGTGTGTGTCGTCCCCCTCTAGTGCTTGTCCATATAAAAGATGACAACCTGCTATTGCTATTGGTTTCTCTGTTAACTGAAATGGTAGAGGTCTCTGTGGTCAATCTAAACGTTCCAACCCTGTTGATTAATCATGTGGGGGTCAATATGATGCCACATGATGGAATTTCTGTTTTTTCAGTTTGCTTTTTTTTATAAACCTAGGAAATTACTTGCAACAAACTACATTAGAAGCAGATTAAGGATCCTAAGTCAAGCAGTCAAATTAGAAAATGCCATAATTAAGGTTATCTGTGCAACCGTAATTCAGTCCCCTTGTGTGTGTACATTGACTTTAGTTACATGACAACATGCTATTTTTTTTCTACAGGGCTCCTGTCGCATTCAGTGCACAGAGTGGACAAGGCTCTGGGGATGAATCAGGGTTGTGTTGTGGAGGAGGCTGTTGTCTGTAGGACCCCTGCCGTACTTATTGCAGAAGGTGGAAGGCACAGGTGAGCACCATAGAAAAGAAGGTGGAAGGCACAGGTGAGCACCATAGAAAAGCCCATGAGGAAACTGATAATTCTGTCTGCAGAGCAGGGTTTGGACAGTGCACAGGAAATAAGGCCTAGGGCCACACCCTGACCAATGAAGAGAAAACAAAATATTGAATAGCTGCTCGTTAATTGAGTATCATCCGTCCTGTGCAGTGAATGAGGCAGGGATCTGTGGCAAAAACAGGACATAATCATGTAATTATTGACTACATCATAATGCATTCGCACAAGGGGACTGAATGATGGCTGCACAGGCAAGCTTCATTCAGGCATTTCTTAACTTTTGACTGATTGACCTTGCAACCTTAATAATGTTTTTAATAATATTTTTGGTGTGTAACTTAAGATCTAGGGCTCGATTCTCAGCTGGGTTAAAGTGGTCCGGCACCATTGAAGTCATTGGGGTTTTTCATAGACTTTTGCAATCCTGTCCTGTGAACTCCGCCCCTCAGTTAATGATAGGGTGACAAGACAGCAAATGTGAAAAATCGGGACGGGGGTGGGGGGTAATAGGAGGCAATATAAGAAAAAGACCCAAAAATCGGGACTGTCCCTATAAAATCGGGACATCTGGTTACCCTAGCTAATGAGCTCCAGACAAGCCCTCTAAGGGTATGTCTACACTGCAACGTAAGCCTGTCCTTGAGTTTGGACTCAAGCCTAAGCCCCCCCTCCCCTTGTGTCTACACTGTAGTTGTGTTAACCCAGGGCTCGGACCCAGAGTCCCAGGACCCTGCAGGGCTGGAGGGTCCAAATTCAAGTCAAGCTGGGACCCAGGGTCTGAGCACTATTGCTTTGCACGTAGATGCAAACCCGCTTGACTTGGGTCCCGGGAGTCAGCTAGAAGTATCCTACAATTCCATGGGACAGCTTCCTTAGTCCCCTTTATCCCAACAGTCTGCAATCCCCTCTAGTGAAAATGAAAGCCACACCCCTGCAGGGCAGGCAGTAAAGTTTATCCACAGTGCACCACAATCCTAGGGCTAAAGTGACCACATTTTGGAGAGTGGGGGGGAGGTGCTAGGGACTCTGTGATATGGTTATTTTGACTCGGGTCTGCGCTCTGCAGAGCCCTAGGTTTTAGCACGGGTTAGAAAAGTTTTAACATGGAGTTTAAATACAATGTAGATGCTCAAGCCCAAGGTTCCCTAACATGGGTCAGCTGACTCAAGTCCCACTAACCCTGGGCTTACATTGCAGAGTAGACATACCCAGAAAGAACCAGGGGGCTTGTGCTCCTAGGCTGTGTGAACCCCAGAGCAGGACAGTGACACATTATGCATGCATCACACGCACACGTGGTGCTGCGTAAAGAAATAATAATACCCATGACTCTCGCTCTCTTACACACATTCACACAGCTGGAAGTGGAGGGAGTGAATGAGAGGAAGGGGGGTTACACAACAGAGACCATTACTATAGCAACCCTCCCCCTCTTCCCTTGACACAGTGTGAGGAACTATCAGCTGGGTGTTCCCCTTCAATTCTCACACTCAGTCATTCCCAAAGCAGTAGTAGCAGCAGAAGCAGTAGAAAGCCCCTTTTGCCTTGATCTCTGTTTCCCAGCCTATCCACTAACGCCTACTGGCCTTCCTTGTACATGTCACCTTCATAGCCTGATCCAACGCTCTTCCCTCCACTTTTGTCCATCTACACTTGAATTCTATTCTTTTGGGGTATTTCTGTCCAGTCTCCTTTCCCTGCCCCCCTCTGGACGCTGTCTGCCTTGGGAGTGTTCCAGGAAAGCCGTTAGTACCAGTCGCAGGAAATGGAGAGGAGGAAACATCCCCCACACACCCATCTCAGCCCCCTTCTGCTGCCCGACTAGTTGGGAGATCTAAGGCCTGTTCTCTGCCTCCAGAATTCACAACATGTTCGGTGTGGTACTGGGGTTGCCCTGGCAACAGAATGGCTGGCTTTGAGGCAACTCCAGAGTAAACAGAGAGAGAGAGAAATAGAGAGAGGGAGGGAGACGCCCAGCCCCATGACTGTTCCTTGTTCTCACTTTGAGTGGGCCGCTCCCTTTCCATGGGGCCTCGTGAAGGCCCCCAGCTCCCTCCCCCTGCACGAGCTTCTGTCCATGTCAGTCATCAGCCCGCGTGAGGCGAGTGCGCCACAGGCTGTGCAGAGGCAGCATCTGCAATTCTCCCAGCTGGCTGGGAAATGGACAGAAAGCCATTCCTGCTCATCGCACTACACACCAATCCTGTTGCTAGGGGGACTCCAAAGCAGGGAGCGGAGGCTTCACAGCTGTGTCTCCTCCCCCAGAAGACAAGGCTGGGGGAAGTTTCCCAAGCCTCTTTTGGGTAACAGAATTTCCCCTTTATATTAATGGGGGGGGGGGGAATCTGTGTTACTGCAGCACTGAGCTAGACAGTTCCCAAAACACACAACTTATGGGATTCAAACACTGAGGTTCCCCCTCCCTGTCATGTTAACCTGCCCCATTGCACTCACAGAGGCAGTGTTTCGGGTTACACTTGGTGCTGTTAAAGGTGCACTTTAATGCCATGACCCAGCACATGGTATTTACCAGACCTGCAGACCATCAATGAGCAGATGACCTCCAAGAGCCACAAAAGAATTACAGGGGATTTAAAATCCTCATTTAAAAAGAAACAAAAACCCAAAACTACAATCCCTGATCATTAACAGATCACATGAGTTAAAATGTGCAGGAATAATATTCAGCACCTTTTGTTTTCAGCAAGCATCAGCCGTAACTAATCCTCCTCCATCTCCGCCATCGGGCAATCTATTCTTATTATGTCACTTAGAACTAAATCTCTGGCCTTGTCTCTTGTTGCACCCTCTGCCTGCTCCACTTTGTCAGTTCTGCCAGCCTCAATGCCTTTTTTTGCAACCGTCTACTGCTCCAGTCTCTGTACCGCTTGCCATGCTGTCTTTTATGCATGAACACCCACAGGTAGGCAGTTTGTAATAACAAAAGGACAATAACACCTCCTCCCACCCCCAAAAAGCTAACTCTCTACATTACTCTCTCCTCTGAATGTTCTGAGCGTCTTCTGTCAACTCAGAGTCTTTCTTTAAGGTCTAGATCCTGCAAACACTTATGCATGAATGTAACTTTAATAACATGGTTAGTCCCACAGACATCAATGAGTAAAGTTACTCACATGCAGACTGAGCCTTTAGATTTTAAGCAGAGCTGGTCAAAACAAGTTGGATTAAAATTTGATGTGGAAAAATTCAAAATGGTTCATTTCAGCTTTCTTGTTTCATTTCAATAACATCAAAACCTTTAGTTTTGATAAGGTAAAAACATTTTCTTTCGACTTTTGGTTTTGATTCATTTTGTTTTCACTTTTATATTATATTTAAATTACTTTTCATATTATATATAATATGTATATATATTACTTGTGTATTACAATGTTTCAACAACATGTAAATGAAACACTTCTATGGTTTTGAATCAAAAGTTTTCAGCATTTTTGTTCTGTGGAAAATGGTGGCTTTTCAATCTGATTTGGAATGAAAAAATTTGAAATGTAAGAATTCTCCACCCCGTGGAAATTCTGTTTTCTGGCCAGCTCTAATTTTAAGCCCTTTGGACCAGAGACAATCTTTACCTTTGTGTTTTGTACATCAGTGAGCACACTGTCCACGCTGATCTGTAATAAATAAATAATATTAATTTTGAAGACAGCATAACCAGAGGCAGAGATTAAATCCCGATCCTGCAATGAACTTCACAGGGATGACTTCTGCTCCTAAGAAGAGCCTGTTTGATTTCATTGAGACTCCATGTGCAATGGGGTCAGCCCACACAGATCTCATTTAAGATTGGGTGTAAATTACTTAGCCACTACCATAGAGTCAGTGTCAGAACCAGGAGCAGAACTCAGGAATTTGGGTTCCCTGCTAGACCGCTAGCTCACACTAAGCATCTCTAATAAAATGCATTTATTTGTGGCATTTAAAATAAAATATTTAAAATCATTTTGTTGCATGTCACCTGCCAAGTTTAGGGTTCTGTATCTCCTGTGGCACAGATGATGACAGGCATAACCAGGGCCGGCTCCAGGCACCAAGCACCCAAGCTGGTGCTGGGGGCGGCACCTGGAGGGGGGCGGCGGCGCGGCGCTCTGGCCGCCTGGGGGGGGAGAGCGGGCCGCGCGCCGGCCGGGGCTCGCTGCTTCCCCCGGCGCTCCGGCCGCCCCCTCGGGGGGGGGCGGCCGGAGGCTTTTTCGCCTGGGGCGGCGAAAAAGCCAGAGCCGGCCCTGGGCATAACAAGTTCCATTGGTTGGAAACTGAAGCTGGACAAATTCAGACTAGAAAGAAGGCACAAAGTTTTGATAGGTGAGGGTAATTAATCATTGGAACAAGTTACCAAGGACGTGATGGATTCTCCATCACCTGCAGTCCTTTTAAGTCAAGACCGGATGTCTTTCTAAAATATCTGCTATAGCTCAAACAGAAATTATAAGCTTGATTCAGAAATTAATGGCTGATGTTCTATGGTCCGTGTTATGCAGTAGGTCAGATTAGATTATCATAGTTGTCCCTTCTGGTTTTAAAATCTATGAATCTATGACAGTTCTTTGCTCTGTTTAGGTGTTCATGAGGCTATTTATTCTTAGAAGGGATCCCATAATAGGTATAACTAAAACTGTCAACAATTAATTTTAAGAGCATTTCTAAATGCAAAGAGAGACATTCTGCAAAAGTGGAAATCCTGCAGCTTCTGTGACATATTACACAATGCATGAATTAGCAAGCTTAGAAAGAATTAACCCATCAACAAAATGACAAATGTGGTACATTTCAAGGCAGCTGGACAAATTTCCTGGAGATTCATGACTGATGAATGCTTAATGAAAGAAAAAGAATAGTTGCATGTTTCCACTCTTTCATACTTGCCATTTTGGGTATTGTCCCCAAAGAACTGATGGAGATAAATGCTTACCTTACCTAATCTAATCTATCTGTCTATGGGCTTGTATGGCCCACACAACTGTAGTATCTGAATGCCTTGCTCACACAAGCAAGCTCTGGATCTTATTTAATATAACTATAGAGCTATAGACACTGTTTTTTTTCTTTTCCTATATATTATATGTTGGCCTAAATTTTTAGAAGTGACTAGTGATTTGGGGTTCCTCAATTTTTGGGTGCCCAATCTGGGCCACATTAAAGGGGCCCGATTTGAAGAAGGCAGGTGCTCAACGCTTTGTGTAAATTGAGATCCCTTAAGGTATCTTAAGTTGGGCATCTAGAACTCAGGGCAAAAACATCCCTAGTGAATTCTGAACATTTAGGCTGCTGCATTTAATTTTCCTTTGTTTCCTGTAACCTTGTGTGTTTCTTAAATAGGTCAAAATCATAAAGATATAAATGAAGAAAAAACAATTCCCCTGCAAACAGAACCTTTTCCAGAAGAAATGCAGGAACTTAAAATCAGGTCTTAAGAGGCGAAAAGCTTGTTTATTCACCTTTAAAATATATTTGTAATGTGTAAACGATGTATATTCAACACGTATATTCTGTTAGTGAGCTTGTGTCCCTAACAGTATAACCAATTTTAATGGTTTTAAACAAAAATTCACCTTTAAATGGATTTAGAATCCAAACATATGCCTAACTAGTTCATTGCAAAGTAAGAGTTAATTCATACATACAAAGAGCTAAATAAAGGTTTCAATCTGAGTAGAATTATTTAGGGCTCAGGGAGAAATCTGGCATTTGCAGTCTGTCACTGGTTTTGAAAAGTCCGGCTCTAATGTCACCACCACCCGGAGATATCCGCTGTGTATGTGTCACTAAGGGAAGGGACCACTTCTCTGGACTTTATTCATATAAAAGCAGAAGAAGGAGCTATAGGTAGAAGGTAATACAGAGGTGTAATGTCTGAGGAGCTTGGAGAATGGTTTGTGGGTATAAGTGTGTCTATGTAAGTTTAGCTGAGTGAATGTGCGTGTTTTTGTTGATATTGCCATTTTCCCCCAGGGCAACTGAAGAATCCATGTCAGACCGTCACATGACCCCTTACTTGCCCATCAGAAGAGAACTACATACAGGGCTATGAAGAGCCATGTACCTCTTGAGATCCACCGGTTGAGTATCACTGCCTTAGGGTGCTATCCAGTTAGATGCTCAGCACCCTCAAATCCCACTGTAGTCCTTGGACACTGAGGGTGCTCACCTCCTTGCAGGATTTGACCCTGAATGTGTATGTGCGATGAGGCCAAGCTAAAAATGCTGTGGGAAATTTAACTTTTAAAATACCTGACTTTTGTATATGTAAAAATCTCCTCAAAGATGTTGCATTAATATTGTGTCTTGCATTGAAGTCAGAGTGCTTCATGTGTTGACTTCCCTAGGCAAAGGAAACTTTTAAAATGGTCAGTGGTGTGAAGCTGCAGATACCCAGAGGAGAAAACTGGAAGAAACAAGTATCAGAGGGGTAGCCGTGTTAGTCTGTATCCACAAAAACGAGGAATCCGGCGGCACCTTAAAGACTAACAGATTTATTTGGGCATAAGCTTTCATGGGTAAAAAACCCACTACCCACAAAAGCTTATGCCCAAAAAAATTTGTTAGTCTTTAAGGTGCCACCGGACTCCTCATTGTTTTTGTGGAAGAAACAGTGCTCCCCACGGCATGCTAAGGCAGCAGAATTGTTTAGGATGTCTGGGAGGGTATTTCTAGTAGCAATGGCATGAAATTGAGCTAAGGGGATTTTAGGTTGAATATCAGGAAATATTTTCCAAGGTTGAAATCTACTGGATGGTGGAATAATCTCCGGATGGAAACCCCATTGCTTGAGATATTTGAAATGAGACTTGGCGAAGCATTGGAAAATACTGTACAGGGCGCAATCTGGCATTAGCCAAAAGATGGAGCAGGTGACCTATTAGATCTTTGCCACTGATAATTTTCATGGTTTTATAATTCTTTGGGGCTTAGCTGATAGAGATAAGCACCTTAGAAAAACCTAACACAGAAAAAGAGAGAGAGAGACTCAGAAAGCGAATTTGTTCTTTGAAAGAAGACAGAACAAAAAAGGGAGAGAAGATGGATATAAACTGGGATGTTGCTTCCCTGATACATGTGATACAAGTTAGAGCAGCAAGTGAGAAAAGAGTGAGGAAAAGTTGCCACCTGGTGGTAGGATAAATTCTACCGCCATCAAAAACACTAAAGGCCAGATTTTTAAAGCTGTTTAGGCACCTAAATATTTTCAAAATTCTGGCCCTTAAGTCCAGTATTTTTAAACATGGGCACCTAAAGGTATACACCTAAAATCCATATCTAGACACATAAATTAGAACTCACTTCCACAATAGAGTTAAACATGTACCCAACTTTAAGTATGTGAGTTGTTCCATGTACTATAATGGGACTACTAACATGCTAAAAGTTAGGTGCATGCTCCACAGTTGACTCAGGGCCTGCAAGAGGATTTTCAGAGGGGCTGAACACCTCTCAGACTCGCCCTCTCTGAAAATCAGGCCACTTTTATTTAGGTCTGTAAATATGGATTTAGACGCCAAACTTTACATACTCCCATTTGAATGTTTTGGCCTATGGAAAGAATTGCCTCTCTCACTAGAAGAAGACTCCTAACTAATATTATATATGGGCCTCACCCTTTTCACTCAGACAGAGGAATCTGTATTCAACACAACTCAGTAATTAATATAAGGATCTGGGAACAGTGGTTGCGGTGTCCAAACATTCAGTACTGCTGCCAATTAACCTCAGAAAGAAATATATACATAAGAGTAGCCTATGCAATAGCTAGGACTAAAGTGATCTAAGGGCTATCAGTCCTCCTGCTTCAAGATATAAGTGATCAGGAGGAAATTATGCTATTGACCATGTAGGGGCATTGTGAGGCATTTTCATTAATGTCAGTGTGGTACTTTGGAGGTGGAATGTGCTATACAAGTGCCAAATATTATTTTATATCTACCTCTCAAGCATCTAGCAATGGGATTTATAAGAACCAGGACCCCTGACTAGATAGACCCTTGCTTTGTTTGGTATGACAAGAGGCAGGAGAGTAGGCTAGCTACACACACAATCCATTCTGATAACCCTGAACAACACTGGGAGACTCGCCCACTCTGTACAAGGACTCCTCCTGGCCCCAGATAGGCAGGTGTGCATGGGATGCCTTACGGGCACTTTTCTGTAATGAAGTTCAAACTTAAAACAAGTTCCTTGCGTCATAGTGAGAGCTCCCCTATGCCCTTTAGTGGCTGTCTGACATATTTGTCCTGCCGTCCAGTTATTTCTTTTTAATTAAAATTTGAAGAGGTTGTGAGAGGTGCTGGATTGATGTCCCTTGGCGTCTCAAATCTTCCATCCTCAGAACGGCTGCCCTTTCCTTTTCACATGCCTCAGTTCTGCCAAGGAGAATACAACTCTAAGGATCAAGGGAGCTCAGCCTCCATGGCCCATTCAGTCCCTTGCCACTCTGTTGTGATTGCCAACAATGGGACCAGCTAGTGCCAATGGTGGTTGTAGTTTTTTGGGCTGCTTGGCATTAGTCTGAGAAACTCCGACTCATTTTGTACAGGCTACCAAACATCCATCAGACGGGAGTAATTGAAGTCTCCTCTGTATTATATTGAAACTTTTTCCTCAGTGAATGCAGGTCACTCTTTGCGCTTAATCCCAGCCTGCAACACCAATCTCTTCCCGTATAATCTCCCAGAACAGCTGTGCCATGATTGCATTGTGGATTATAAAACAGCTCAAAACAGCTGCCGGCTGGAAGGGAGAGCATTTAATAATCACAGGGTGTTGGGGGGCTGGGTGGGGTTGGGAGGAGATGAAGGAGAAAGAGCTTTAGAAGCAGTTTGTTTTCTTGAAAGATCTAGCTGGTAGATGCAGGAGAGAGCAAGGCAAAGAGTGAGTCGTACAGCTGTGCCGTCCACAAACTAAACAACAGCACGTAAAAGACCCACCAGCAAGGTAAATTCTACTCTCCTTTATTTCAGGAGGTTAGCTGCAGAGGCTTTCCAGATGCCAGAAGTTGTCTGACCAGTTACTGGCTGTAAGTGCTTGGCTTTCGTAGAAGGAAACTTTTCCGGGTGTGTTTGGCTAAGGAAGTAATTCAGGTTGCCTTCTCACTTTCCTAACCAATGTCCTCTCTCTCCGCTCTTCTACATCCTCCTGGCACCACCATTTTCTGCCCCTTCTTCTTCCCTTTGCCCCAGTCCTAAGGTATTTAGAAAACTATGCAGATTCTAAGATACTGACACAAACACAGCTGCACAGAATTTTTTTCTCATGGAAAATTTAGGTGAAAATAAAAAAAATTGTGTTTGACAAAATTTTAATAATAATGATTGATGCTAAATCCCTTTTTAGCAACTGCAAACAGAATAATTTTGACCAAAAAATGTTGAAAAATGGAAAACTTGGTTTTCAGTGGAAAATCTTCAGTTTTCAGGTTTTCTGCTTTCAGATGAAAAACTGGATATTTTTGAGGAAAGCAGACACTTTCCACAAAAAAACTGTTTTCTTGACAAGCTTATCTTCATCAGAAAAAAGTGTTATTGGAGATTTTTTCCCATCAGCCCAGGCCATAACCCCTTAACTAATACTGTGCAGGTGGCAATCATCTGCTTCCTGGACACGGTAAGGTCAAACATGCCTTCAGATTAGAGATTAAATGAGTAACTCTGTAGTGTTGGCAACACCTTTTCCAGTGTAATTGAACCGGGAGGTTGCTGAGTAATTGTCACTGGAGTGGCTCACAGGAAACAGAAGCCTGAGCAATAGACTTTGAAGGGAGAGGGAAGGGCATTCTCAGTAGTTGGGTAGTTTCTTACCTTTGCTCAATGCATTCTACTTGGGCACACAGTGTTTTGAGGGTAGGGTGACCAGATGTCCCAATTTTATAGGGACAGTCCCGATTTTTGGGTCTTTTTCATATATAGGCTCCTATTATCCCCCACCCCCTGTCCCGATTTTTCACACTTGCTGTCTGGTCACCCTATTTCAGGCTATGTCTACACTTACGGCAGCATATAGAGTACGGACTTTGCACACCTCCTACCACAGGTATACACAGCAGTGTAGATGACAAGGCACTGTTTAGGTGTGTAAAGACATGCCAGAACCTTAGGGTATGTACTCCACACAGTCTCTCTATGCCCAGGCAGTGCCTCCCACGTCTACACTGTAGTGTCCTGCTGCCTCAATGCAGCCCTTCCCCACCACAGGGAAAAACTCCGACCCAGGGGAAAGGCTCTGGCAGGTGGGAGGCTCCTTGCTGCTGAAGCCTTTCCCCACTGCCCCAATCCCTCCAGGTCTTTCACTGCCTTGTGTAGCTACAAACTGCAGTGTGGATGCAGCCTGGTTTTCACTGCAGCCTGCAGCTATGCATACCCTACATGCTGCCATCAGTGTAGACAAGGCCTTCTGTGTGATGCAAGGCTAGTCAATCCTACTCCCACCCAAGAGGGAAAGTTGCTCCATCTCAGGCACTGTCCTTTACTGATCAGCTTTCTGGTTAACAAAGCAGGGGTTGTGGCCTCCGTGGGCCATGTCCTTGTAATTTATCACGAGTGAAGCAGCATTACATCTCACATATTATTTATTTTTGGTTGTGCCCCAGATGGGCCAGGTGTTTCCCAAACATTGAAAAGGGGGTGGTCCCTGCTTTGGGGAGCTCGCAGTGTAAAGGCAGACAGACAAGCAGACAGAGGTATGGGGAAAGGGAACAGTGGGAGGCAATTTATATACCATCAACTCTATCCATGGTGAGCAGCACAGCTGAAATAGGGCTTTAGGAGAATCTTAAATATGGAAAGGTAGGAGCCACGCCAATGAACTCAGCAAGGATGTATCACGCGTTGGGGGTGCCCCATGGAAGAAGGCACTGAAACGATTACATGAGAAGTTGGCAGATGGACAGATAACATCTAAATGCTCTAGGGAGTGTTTTGCTGGGAGACCTCAAGAGAAAACCCCAGGGTTCTAGGGGAAGTGGTGTGAGTTATTCAGCAGGGGTACTCTTCCCTCAGAGTGAGAAGTGGCCAGTGCCCTGACATACTTGGAGTTGCTGGCTTTCAAATGAAAAGGCTTTTATTGTCATTTAAGATCTTCATTACACTTTTTGCAAGAGCAGGGGTATTGCCATCCCAGTGCCCGACTCAGATTCTGATTTAAGGGTTTGTAGCTTCCTGTGTGGGAAGTGCAGTCTAGTGGGGAGTCAGGCTGGGGAGTCAGGATTCCTAGGTTTTCTTCCTAAGTCTCTGATCCGGCGTGTTGGTTAATTCATGTAATCTTTCTCTGCCTCAGTTTCCCTATCTGCAAAATGACTATAATCATATTTACCTCTCACAATGTGGGGCTAAATTAATTAACCATATCTGAAAAAAAAAATGCTTTGCAACCCTTCAATAAAATGTGCTATGGCATTGCAAATTTGCATTTTATTGGGATACAATAGTCTTCTTCACTTCCTGTTCAAAGCTGTTGCATGGTGTTTCTGGGAGCTGTTTAACTGCTGCGGCATGCCACCTCAGACGTGCTTGTATTTCATGGCCCTGATCATTTCATCAGTTTTGTGCACACAGCTTTCTCTGAAGAGAGAAACTCCACTCACTCTGTCACTGAAGGATTATTCCCTACAGTATATTCGCCAGTTCCTTTGTTCAGTCCAATTTTAAATGGATGAAGCAACCACTTCCCTCAAGTGACTATTCCACAATCTAAGGGATCATGCTGTCAGGAAACGGTTTCTCATTCCTGAGTGAGGTAATAAGCTGCCCTGAGGATGGCAGACTGTCCTGTTTCTCCTCCTTGCCCTCACACACACACACACACACACACATATTTTGGTGGAATACGACATAGGCCCAACTACTCAAAGGTGTTTAGGTTCTGATGCCCAGTGAAATCAGTGGAAGTGAGAAGCCTACATACCGGTGAGGGTCTGGGACATTGTGCACAGTAAGAGAGATGCATGGCTGGTATGTGAGTCCGTCATGTTTGTTTGTTGCAGATGGAACTGCTGAAGATCCTGCCTTGGCGTCGTGCTGTCTTGGCAGTTGTCCTGAATCTGCTGGCTCTCAGCCTCTCTACCACAGCCTTGCTTGGCAGCTACTGGTGTGTTGGGACCCAGAAGGTGCCCAAGCCTTTGTGTGGAAAGGGCAAAGCCACCAAGTGCATCGGTGTGCACGTGTCCGCGGACGGAGGTGCTAGCAATTCTTCATCCCAGGACGTAGTGCACTACAGCTGGGAGACCGGGGACGACCGCTTCGCCTTCCGATACTTCCACACTGGCATGTGGCTTTCGTGTGAGGAGAACATGGAAGGGCCAGGTAGCATCTCCATCAAGGCAGCTTCAGCCTCATTCTTATTACAGCAAAATGTCTTTGGTGTCAATGACAGATGCCAGGCAGACAACACTAGGGAAAGATGCCTTCTCCATACTTGCAGAACAGATAGAGTTGGGGCAGTGGCAGTGCCCGCCTCCCACACATACTCACACACCACACCACCATACTTCATCCCTCAGTGAGGGGAATGATGTATGGGAGTTGAATGGGTCTTGGAGACAAGATGAGACTGCTAACAAAAGGCACCTTAGTGCTATTTGTGGGGGTGGTGGTTTTGTAATGTTCACATCTGTCCCAGCATGAACTGGAGTAACACCCTCCCCCCTTCTCCCCCCCCTCCCCAGTTCATGTCACGTTCAGTAGGGGATGGAGCCTGTGCGGTGAGAGACAGGGTGATGGCTTTATGCAGTGCTGACAACTGTCGCCGTTTTCATTGCAAGTAAAATGACAGGAGGTGTTTTTCTTAAAGCCCTAGGCCCTGGAGTCCTGTGAATAAGAGAGAATTTCAACTGTCATTTTAAACCGCCCTCCCCCCCCAAAGTTTCTCTCCCTCAGAGTTGTGGAGAAAAGCTTGCAAACGTGAACCCCAAAGGTGCAAATGACAGAAGGAGTATGAACAAGAGGCTTATCTTTAGAAGCTCGTGGTTTGGGGTGGGACGACACATTCATGCTTTTTGAATGCTTGGCACCGGCAATACGCTTCATGCCACCTTTGTGCCAACCAAATTCTGCCTGTGCTGGGGGGCTGGTGTGGCCCCCAGTGCAATTTAGACTGGTGGTGCTGGTCTAATTTATGGCAACCTTACCCAGGCTGCCTATGGACTGCTCCGCAGCCCAGAGCCCTTTGAACATGCCTCCTATCACCCCAACTTGCTTCCCCTACCTCAACTCCTGTGCTGTGGCTTTCGTCAGCCCTATGTCACACGTGCTCTGGGGGAATTCTCCCCAAGCCAGTCTTTATGGCCTGGCATATTTGGGTCAGAACTAGCTCCAAAGGCAGCAAACAGCTAGGTTGAAACTCATAAAAGAGAAATGAAAGGCGTTTTAGCCCATCCCCATTCCTCTGGGCCAGCCAACATTCCCCCTTCCTCAAAGGCACTCAAAATGGAACCTCAAAAAGAACAGGAGTACTTGTGGCACCTTAGAGACTAACAAATTTATTAGAGCATAAGCTTTCGTGGGCTACAACCCCTTGGTGCCACAAGTACTCCTGTTCTTTTTGAGGATACAGACTAACACGGCTGCTACTCTGAAACAATGGAACCTGTCAGTTCAAGAAGGCATTCTGTGCACTATTGCTCCTTCTGCGATCCGCTGGGATCAGCGCTTGAAAACAGAGAGGTTACAAATTAAAAGCAGGGCAACAATAAAAAAAAAAGCTTCAGTCACTCTCAGGTCTTGCTGAGAGGACTGGTTTGTTCTTGGCATTGTCAGGAATGGTTCAGAACAGGGTGCACTTAGGTAGGAATGCTTAAAGCTGTGATTAATTTCCATGGCAATAGCGGGTATGAGTTGGGAAAGAGACTGCATCATTCGACTGAGTTCAAGGTGTTTTCAGAGATGTAATGGGCCTCTTGGCAATACTGGAATAACAGTGAGGCATGAAGGGAAGGAGATCTGATAGATTTGGATTTTAGTAATGCATTTGGTACAATTTTTCATGAAATCAGACTCAAAATTAATTCAGACTGGCTTGCATATAGCCCCTGTTATGTGTTTTGACAGCAGGTTGAAGGACCAGAAACAAAGGATTATGATCAGCTGCAAAGTATTGAATTTTGGGAAGGTGTCTCATGGGGCCACTGCACGGCTCAGCATTAGGGTCAGTGTTGTTAATAACTTCATTAAAGTCTAGATGAGGTAGTGAACAGTGAGTTAATGAAATCTGCAGATGGTACTGAGCTGGAAGGAATCCTGAACACCACTGAGAGGAAAGATATAATACAAGGGGTTTACAGAGATTAGAATTGTGGGCAGAAAATAACAAGATGAGATTCAGCTGGAGAAAAAAGGCAAGTTAATATATATGGGGGGAAATAATCTGCCCAGGGGAGATTCAGTGGGAAAGAGAACTCTGGCAAACCGTCATGCTAAAAGAGACTTTTAGGGATTATAATGGATGTGCGGATTAGACAAAAGTTTGCACTGGGATATGGAGGCCAAAGCAATTTTGGATTGTATATGCCTAAGGGTAGGGAAGTGATAGTGATTCTGTATCGAGGGGAGAGTCAGAGTTTCCTTTGGAGAAGGGGTGTCCTGTTCTTAAGAGAAGGTACATCCTTCATTGGGAAGGAGCTGTGAGCTACTTTCTGCGGGACCAGTGGCAAGTGAAAATTCCATGTCCTAAGTGGGAGCTGGCTCTTCTGGTGCCTGTTACATGAGCTCCTTAGCAGAGGCTGGAATCAACCTGATGAATGCAGCTGAGATTATAACTGGCATGAGGGCCCTGGTGGAGTTTAGTCTCCTTCATGGGTGCAGCAGAGACTGGATACAACTCTGGATATTTTTAAAATCTTGGCCAATTAATGAGAACATCATACATTTTACAGAGTCAATGCTCATCTTTCTGCCATTGTCAATAAGCAATGGCCTAGCTTAGTTTGGTGCCTAGGGTATTCTGGCCTGTGTGTGTTGAGTGGATTGGATGGCAGTTGATAAGTGGCCTGGAGCAATGTCTCTGACTCACATCAGAAAGTTATATATGACAATTATAATGGAGTTTCTAGTCTATATATAGAAAGTGGATGGGGTAGATTAGAGTTCCATGTCTCATAGTGAAAAAAGGTTGATGGAGTTTCTATGGAGATTAGGATATATATTGTGGTTTTCTTAGGATAGTTGGAAGTTGGAGTGGGACAAGAGGCACCTCTCTGGTTTGTTTATGGAGAGTAAGAGGAAAAGAGTTGGTGTGTTTGCAAATAACAGGCAGGCAAATAGAGCACGGGCCATGTGATGAGTTTGAGGGTTTGTAGCCGATACTGGAAAATCATGAAATAGAAGAGTGGGATGGAAGAAAGTTTATGATCTCCAAGCTGAAGCTGGAAGGGGTGAAGTTATAGAGTTAAAGTAGCTTGCGGAACTTCTATGACAGCAAAGGAGCATTTTATCTCATCACAGCTTTCTTTTAATGTTTTGAATGTATAGCTATTTACTTATACTCAGCTGTATTTAATTTTTTGTGACTGTATACCAGCTTTCTCATAAGAGCCCCATCTGCACTAGACAGACAGACCATTGTCCTTCTTTCCCTACCTTTCCCCACTGGACTCCCACAACAGATCAAAGCAACCATCTCTTTGGTCAGAAAGACAGCAGACTCTAGAAGGCCTTAAAATAGGTAGAGCCTGCAAGCTTGAGAAATGAAAGAGGCATTAAGGTGGAATTTTTTCCCCTCTATCCTCCCCTACCATCTTTTGAGAATCCATATAATCTGAGCTTGATTGTGTTTGTATTTCAGATGAGAAATGTCGTAGCTTCATTGAGCTTTCACCCCCCGCAGAGAGAGGTAAGAATGAGTCTCTTCTTTTTCTCACTAGAGTTGCCCAATGCACCTTCTAGAGATCGGGGAACTTCAGCAGGTTGAGAGGGTGTTGTAGGCACCTAATCCTGGCCTACTGAAGTCAAAGTATTGAGGATTTCACCCCAAATGTTTACCCAAAACATCTGGCATCAGCCCCCAAAAGCTAGAAATCTCAACCTTCCTCACATAATTTCTGGTACTTCCTGCTGTCAGCCCAACTGTCAATGTGACAAAAACAGCCTTTTTTGCTGCGTTTCAGCATGTCCAATCTTGGTCATAACCCGCAATGCACACAAGCAGTCAATGTAAGTGATAAATAGTAACACAGCTGTACCATCAACTTGACATATGATCTTGGGCAAGTCACTTCTGTCAAAAAGTTGAAACATGGCCACCATTTTGGGTGCTTTCGTTTTTGGGTCCCAACCTGAGACACCAGAGTTCTGAATTTCAGTCATTCTGAGCATCCATTACTCCAGCTGAATAGGAGCTGTGGGTGATCAGAATATCTGTAAATTAGACCCTAAGGGTGAAATCTTAGCCGCACTGAAGCCAATGGCAAAACTTCCATTGACTTCAGAGGGGCCAGGATTTCATCCTATGTGTCTGTTTGGCCACTATTTTGGGGTATCCACTTTTGAAAATGTTGGTCCTACTTTCTCTTTAAAATGGTGCTAATAATGCATACCCCACCTTTGTAATGCACCTTGAAAGCTACAGAAGAGAAACGAAGAATATGTGAGCAAAGAATTGTTAGTATTAACAAGCTACTCTCCCAGAAGCATGCAAGAAACCTGCTTTCATTCTTAATTTGAGTCAGAAATCTCTACTGTAGGTGTCAAAATCTAAAACACACAGACAGGGCCTGTGGCCAGATTTCCGTGGGCTGCTGTTCAGGGCAGTTTGCTGTGGGTTAGGATCTGTGCAAGGGAGGGGAGTTTTGTGTTTTGTTGTAGAGGGATTGAGTTCTGGTGGAGGTCAGGGAGGGGGTAAGATGCTGTTTCGTTTTATCTTTATTCTAGCAACTTGTGTCAGCGGCGCTCAGACCCTGGGATATGTAGCCTGTTATATTAATATATACATCTAAATAAATAATAGAGTGCCCTGTTCTCCTTGGGAATAACAAATCTGTTTTTTTACTGATGGCACTTGTTAGTTAAAAACTGACCTGTAGTCACAATGGGAGCTATTTCTACAGGGTAACTTAAATGTTTGTGCTTTGCCTATCCCCCAACCAACTTTGCATGGATACATTATTCAAGCACAAGGTCATCTTCCTAGTCTTTCTGTATTAATTAGTTTTAACAGAGTAGCATGTGTTATCCATGATCCACTACTAGGCTCAATCCTTCCTTACAATAGGATTCCCTTCTGCTCTAAAGGAACAGGCAGAAAGCTTGTTAGAATAATTAATAACTGTCATTTAAATACAACAGGTAGAACTACAGGCTAAGTCAACTCGACAACAGATGGACCAAAACCAGGAGTGGGAATTACTTGTGAACTTACAGAATGGAAAATGATATCCAGAAACAGTTATGGAAGAACTTAGTATAACTAGATGCTTCCTGCTCCTTATCAGAACCTGAACTGTAGAATAGGGAGAATAGTCTCCAAGCTCACCTTGAACTCCTCCTGCATTGGGTCTATATGGCTTATTTGGAGACAACCCAGAGATCACTTTTCCTTCACTGGAGGAGTAGCAGGGAGGAGCTGGGCAATTGGAGTCTTGAGCCCTCCTTAGCTCGAGGCTTACAAGGCAGTTCAGTCTTTCCGCATACAATCACCTTCCACCAGCTCCAGGGAGTTGGCACTCACGTTCTTGGCTCAAAGCCAGACTCCTGATGCATAGGAGCTCAGCTTCTGTGCTCAAAGGCAATCCTGTTCGAGCCTTGTTATTTAGTCAAGGCTGAAAGAAGCTTCTGGAACTGGCATCCCTGGTCTCCCAGATGCCACTGTGATGTCACCTGTCAAGACACTGTGATGTCACCTGCTAAGATTCCAAACTCCATCACAGTCCAAACTAATTGCTAATTGCACAGGGGATGAAACAGGGCTCCCGAATGTTTGATTTTCAGATGGTCTTGTACAGATCCCAATTAGTATCCATAATATTTTATATAATTGGAGTAGCTTAGAACATCCTGTAGGAGAGCAGAATAATGTCCATGGAAGTTAGTGTAGCGTACAGTGTATCTCCTATTTAATACAATAGCCACATCTGTTGTTATTATATAGTACAATATAAAATTGGAGATGGGGTGCCAAATCTTGGCTGCATTCCATCCCCTTTTCATTTCAGGAAAACAACTGGTCCTCCCTACCTGGAAATGTGTGAAGGGGTGAGAGAGTGGGGGGAGGGGACTCCTTGGGTGGCATAGGGCTGGCATAGGGGCTCTATGTTGCATTCTCCCCTATAGCTCCTGGCATAGGGTCATGCCAGAGGTGGGTATGTTGGGAGAAGGAGGGAGTGTAGCTGAAATTCACTGGACTCTGGCTAATTTGAGCTATTGGACAGTCCTAAAGCCACCTTCCCCCTCCCTTGCAGTGAAAGGTACAGCTCAATTTCAGGGCTAGGGTGTCTATTAGTAGTAATGGTGGTTAGAGCAGGGGACTGGGAGACAGGCGATCCCAGAACAGAGATGTTACAGGACCCCTGTGTATAAGGTCATCTCCTGACTTTTCTGAGTCTACTCAACTGCCCTAGATGTACCTGTGTAGAGGATCCACACAAGACCTATGTATATCATTTAAACCCTAATTCGAAGGCTTACGTGGTATATACATCCTCTTCAGGCCATCTGCACAGGGGTGAATGTCGTCCCTGCAGAATAGCCATTTTAGCCGATGTTTGTATTCACTCTGCATTACTCAGCGGGCTGTGGGGAATGTCTGGAGTCTTCTCTCTCTCCCCATGGTGTCAAGTATCATGGGGTAGCTGTGTTAGTCTGTATCTACAAAAACAACAAGGAGTCTGGTGGCACCTTAAATCTGTTAGTCTTTAAGGTGCCACCAGACTCCTTGTTGTTTCTCTCTCCCCAGTTTATGATGGGGATCCTTTGGGGGGTCAGGGTCAGGAGGGCTGTGGCAGGTCATGACCCTATTTTGTGCTGACTCTGAGAGGTCTCTTCTTTCCTCTGGTTCATGGCAGGAATCCTGTGGCTGTCGTTGGGGTCGGAGATGGTCTACATCAGTTTGCTGCTCATTAGTTTCATCCTGCTGCTGATAGAAATGCTGTATACTGGGAATCCGGTTTGCGGGCTGAAGCTCAATGCCTTCGCTGCTGTCTCCTCTGTGCTGTCTGGTTGGTGCCCTAGTGCAGGCATGGGGTCATGAAGGCATTCTTGGGTGGCAGCATGAGTGGCCCAGGGCAGGGAGTGAAACTCATCAAGGAAAGGGTTCAAGAAGTCCTTCAGGGAAGAAAGTGCTGCCAAGACCTCACACATTCATTAGCCTCAGTGTGTCAATCGGGGGGCAGAAGGGGAAGGGGCCATGGAGAGAATGTGGTAGTGAGAGAGAGAAGGAAATGCGCAGAGTTGGGGAGAATAATGGGGAATCAGAGGAGAGATGATGACACAGGGTGGGGGAACAGGGCCCAAGGGTGGAGATCATTTAGCTGCTGAACCTGCTGATTGGAAGGATGAATTTGGTTCTAAGCCTTAGTTCCTAGACAGAAGAACAAATCAGCTGCCCTGGCCTCCACTGTGACAATTTTGCCTTCCTGTCCTCTTGCTTTAGGCCTGCTGGGGATGGTGGCTCACATGATGTACTCACAAGTCTTCCAAGCGACTGTCAATCTGGGGCCAGAGGACTGGAGACCGCACTCGTGGGACTATGGCTGGGCTT
Organism: Terrapene triunguis; assembly: GCF_002925995.2. Classification (NCBI taxonomy): domain Eukaryota; kingdom Metazoa; phylum Chordata; order Testudines; family Emydidae; genus Terrapene; species Terrapene triunguis. The sequence goes on along the minus strand of NW_020664419.1, from coordinate 81,763,757 downwards.
TCTAGTACGTGAACTGTGAGGCTGTCCACATCCCTATGGCTGTAGGCTTCAGTCACAGTCCACCTCTCCAGCACCCTCCTACTTAGCCCCTTACCCCTGAAGACAGCTCCAGTATGGCTTCGCCAGTGCTGCTTCTCTGTGATCCTTAGGTGTTTGCCTCAACCCTTGCCTCACATGGTTAACGTAATAGATCTGGGATGGAGGATGTCTAGCTAGGTCACATCCTGTCCACTCCCCTGACTCAATGCAGGATTGCTCCCTGAAACATATATTCCCCAGAGTTTTGTCCAGTCCAATTTTGATTGAACCAAGATATGGAGCTTCCACCCCTTACCTTGAGAAACTATCCTACAGTTTAATAGACCTCCCTATTTCAACCTGATCTATCAGGAAAGTTAACAAAAAACTTGTTAGTCTTGAGAAGCGAAGACTGAGAGGGGACCTGATAACAGCCTTTAAATATGTAAAGTGGTCAGTTGTTCTCCTTGTCCACTGAATGTAGGCCAAGAAGTAATGGGCTTAATCTGCTGCAAGGGAGATTTAGGTTAGATATTAGGAAAAGCTTTCTAACTATAAGGGTAGTTAAATTCTGGAATAGGCTACCAAGGGTGGTCATGGATTTCCCACCACTGGAGGTTTGTAAGAACAGGTTACATGAACACCTGTCTAGGTTTACATGGCTCTCCTTCAGTGCAGGGGCTGGACTGGATGATCTCTTGAGGTCTCTTTCAGCCCTACATTTCATTTCTCTGATTACCAAATATCTCCTGGTATTCAGCCTAAATTCTCCTTTTAGGAAAAGAAAAGAACACTGTCCACCTGAGACTGCCAGGGGAATGAACAGAAACTAAATGTAATTATGCAAACTGACGTTTGGCCAGGAACTGGCTAGTTTCCAAAAGGTGCCATGGGGCCTTTAATGACCGTATTGTGAAGGTCTCTCTTTTACATGTATTTATATCTAAGGCTATGTCTATGCTACGAGGTAGAGGTATGATTCCCCTGCTCATGTACACATAGTCACTCTAGCGCAATGAGAACTAGCGCGAGTATAAATAGCAGTGTAGCCGCGGTAGTACTGGTATCTGTAGCAGAGGCAGGCTTGAGCCGTGCGTACAGACCCACCTGAAACCGGTGGGTATGACTCAGCACAGTTCAGTCATGCCTCTGTTGCTGCTGCCAGTGCTGCTGTGGCTACACGGCTATTTATACTCATGATAGCACAATGAGAGTTAGTGCAAGTATGTGTACACGAGTAGGGGAAATCATACCCCTTAGTTCATAGTGCAGACGTAACCTAAAAGCCAACTTCTCCAGCAGCACAGTGCCCCCGACAGCATGCTAGGGCACAGGCTTAGTACTGAATCAAAGGGGCAAGCATCACCAAATTAATTTCCCAATGTTCCCTGCATAGTCCATTTAAATACCAACCAGGCCCAATCCTGCTGAGCTTGTGAGATCTGACGACCACCTAGAGCTGTGGGCTAAAGTGCCCTGACCTTCACCACCAGGCGTTTTTCTAGAATTGGATTCATCCATCCTCTCCATTTCATCATGGTTTGCTCATAAAACTAACACACTCCCGCATTTTCATATAAACAGCGGCAAGCTTAGGGCTCAGCCTCCCATCACATCCCACATGGCCATCTGAACCCACCAACATGGACGGTTTAGGTGTTATTTTGCATTTTGTCTGTAAACTCATGCCTAGACACTACAGTGCCTGGCGCTCTGTCGAAATGATTCACCAGAATCCCTCCTCTCCTGTGGTTTCACAATCTGTCTCCATTGCCACCTTCCACCTGGTCTTCCTGTTGCTCACATTAGTCAGTGTAACACTTTTTCTGCAGTTATGAGTCTGTAGTCCTGACCATAGCCACCTTAATGCTAAATCCAACATACTTCTCCATATATAGCATCATGATAGCTCTATAAAGTTCCATCACCATTTATGCACAGTGCAAGAAGATCCTCATAAGTGTAGCGAACATGCATTAAGGAAGCTGGTACTGGTGCGTCCAAGATACTGAGCACAGTGTCTACTGCTCACTACTGTCCATATACAGTCATAAGTCAGAGGGAACACTGTCTCTTCCACAGGATAACAGGAGCCACCTATTTAAGAGGGAAATAGGCATAGCGCTAGAGAACATGTAGACCCAATAATAGTGTTTTGTGAGTCTGTGGGTGTGGCTCAAAGAGGTGTTGGGAAACTCTGGGATTGAGGGACACAACCAGAATACAAAACCTTTCAGACTTGACCAGATCACTGATGCGTTAAATTTAGGATCCTTCTTCTAGCAGTGGCCGATACCTAGTGCTTTGGAGGAACACAGAACTCCAATAAAAGCATCTGCCAACGGTGCTATGTTGCAGGCCTAGGAGGGAAGCAGGAAGGTTCTTTCCTGACCCAGACACTGATCAGCTAATAGCTTGACGCATGAGATTAGATGATCAGAACTACATTATTGGCCATAAAATGATCCAGGCCTTATTAAATCTAGTTGCAATGTTTGGCTTTGGACCTCTGGCTGCATTGTATTCCACTGACTGTCTGGTTACTGTGTGAAGTATTTTTTGCATTGGTTTTAAGTTTACTTGCCATTAACTTCAAGGGACTTCAAATCAATCCCAGGTCAAAGTATGGGACAGTATAAAAAAGATGGCCTGATCAGTTTTCACTGTGCCCTTCTTAACCTCTTCTCTGATCAAGTCCCTCACTTCTGCCATTCTAAATAATCTTGTTTACATATTTCATCTCGGCAAGCCTTGCTGCCCTGATGTGGAGCTTCTTAGTCTCAGCTCTGTCTTACAATAATGTGATCAAAAATGAACACAAATGATTAACATTGTTCTGTCTGTTATGACGTTCTCCAAAATGCCATTTTTCATTTTAACTGCAGTTGCATGCTGGGCAGTATCCTCAGTGATCTATGATGAGTCCTGAGTATTTATTCCTTGGCGAATCCTGCAGTTTCAAACCTAGATACATATACAAAGTTTTTTATTTTTAGGTTTTTTTTTTTGCCAGGTACGTAATATTGGCTAACTTGAATTTGAAGGGTTATTTTCTTTCTGTAATGATCCTACGAAAAGACCGTATCAAAAGCTATTTGAAAACAAGGGTAGGTCTACACTTACCCGGCAGTTCGGCGGCGAGCAATCGAACTTCTGGGTTTGACTTATCGCGTCTTGTCTGAACGCGATAAGTCGAACCCGGAAGTGCTCACCGTCGACTGCGGTACTCCAGCTAGACGAGAGGAGTACCGCGGCGTTGACGGGGGAGCCTGCCTGCCGCGTGTGGACCGAGGTAAGTTCGAACTAAGGTACTTCGAACTTCAGCTACGTTATTCACGTAGCTGAAGTTGCGTACCTTAGTTCGACTTGGGGGGTTAGTATAGACCTGCCCCAAGACAAAACAAAGTGTCAAACAGGTGCCATAGAGAGTGGTTAATGTAACTGAGGACTGCAAAATGAACAAGATACTCAGGATCTCCCTGGCTGGCCTATTATTCTAAGGGATCTGCCTCATGATCGTGCTTTCCAGATGCAAATTTTCCAGCGTCCTCCTGTCATTTTCTCTCGCTGCATCCATTTTTTTTCCTTATGGCATTTCCCCCCCCACCCCCCTTCTCTACCATATGTTATGACTCTAGCAACATTTTACTCCATTGTTCAGGGGGAAGGGAAGGGTAATGGAGGCAGGATAAAGCTTAAGGGCTAGAATGGTTTGGGTCTGGGCTACAGCTCTGGTCTATCTAGTTGATGTCCATCTCCAGTTAGTGGCCTCTGCCTGGTATTCCAGAAGGCCATTAGCTCCTTGCAATGCATCTGGTTCATTTCTTGACCCCATCATACTTCTCTGACAATGGAAGACTTTATTAAGATCCTCACTGCATGTGCTGTTCTCCTTCCCCTCTCATAGCATGGCCTGGGCCTCCTTCACCTGCTGCATGGCCTCTGCTGTTACCACCCTCAACACTTACACCAAGACTGTGCTGGAGTTCAAGCGTAACCATATCAAAGGTTATGATGGGAGCTTCAAGGACCAGTCACAGCACCATCAGTGCTTCATGCAGCAGCAGCACCATAGGGAGCAGATGAGCAGCTACTACCAGCAGCGAGACAAACCTCTCCATTCCGTCTCAGAGGGGGTCGACTTTTACTCCGAGCTGCAGCAGAAGGTGCTACAGCGGGAACCGGAACTGGAGCTAGACGAGGTCTTGGGACAGTCCATGGAAGAAGATCACTGTTAGGGAGGGGGGAGCAGGCCGCTTGGGAAGCGGTAGGGAGATTGAGGTCTGAACCAAATACTAGTATCATTGTTATCAAGTTCTCTGCTGTTCTGGTTCCTTTCTTTAACACTTCTGGGGGGCTGGGAGGAGGAGAAGGCATGTGGTCACTGCTATCGATGTCTCTGGGCAGCACTGCAGGGGTACTCACAGTGACACTGTGGCTTGTGCTACTGGAGCTGGTCTGCTCTGTTGAGAGCAATGTTACCATGTCAGTCGTGAATGGTAAACGCACAGGCCATTTCCACTGGAAACTGTTATGCCACCTGTATTCTGGGGCTCCTCTGCTGCCACAGGGGTGCTATGGAGCCATTCCAATGCCAACAGTACCACAAAAATGGAAAGGGCTCACCCAGTGGAGACAGTACCCGCTGTCAGCAATTAGAATGGTGAGAGTCTGGAACTTTCCTTTTGATCACACCATTTTGACGTCCATTTTAATAAACCCCTGAGGCTTTGGGCTAGGTATGCCCAGCTCCATTTGCCACACAACTTGAAATGGTTCCAATTTTTCAAAACACCCATTGGGCTGGAGAACGTCACGTCTGGCCCTTTTGGATTTTACAGTCAAACTCCTTTTGAGTTAAACTGGCTCCAGACCCTCCTCCAGAATAGCCAGAGAAATCACTTCAAACCAGGAGTTTCCCACTGGAACAGGGATAGAAAGAGGGTCTCATTCCCCACTCACTTTCCAGTCACCTCTTCCCTCCTCCACCCACCAATCCCTCTTTTAAAGCACCCATCAGCTGTGGTATCCATCACCTCCGGCCAAGTCCTGTTTGCTCCCGTCCCCTGTGAGGCTCCCTTCTACACACTGTACACCCAACCCCCTTCTCTTTGGGGCTCCCGTCTATGCTCCTTGCTCCATTCTTTCCCCCTTCAGGACCCCTGTCCATTTCGTTCCCACACAGTCCCCTCAGAGGTGCAGTGGTGAGGTCCTGCTCGCTCTTCACTCCCCAAATGCCCTCGAGGGAGCCCGTCCCGTAACAAAAAGCAGTCTCCTTTTCAGGCTAAGGAAAACAAGGGTCAAACACAAAGGGGACGTTGTACATGATATTTATTTGTTTCACTGCAGTTCACAGTTCCCAACAATATACAGACAGAGTCTTTATTCACAGTGGGAATGCAGGGGAGAAATTCACATTGTGGGGGAGCTAGCATCACTGGACACTGACTATCAGGCCTAGGAGTTTAAGGAAGCACCTCGGGGGAATTACTCCTTCGGGTAGTGACTCACCAGCCTTTCCCAGCAAGGGGGTGGGGGGGAGAGGAAGCACATCCCTGTTCCTAACTTGCCTACTGGTACTTAGACATTCAGCCACCACCAGCCAGCCCGATTTACAAACCAACCAACACATATAAACACCACACCCAGCTAGAAGAGAGTAGAGGCCAGGCAGGTTCCAGGACCAGAGCCCCTTGCTACAGTTGTGCTAATATTTACAAAGCTATTTACACACAAATACCATTAAGCATATACAAACTGTTCAAAGGCTCTGGCATTAATAAGGAGAGGCCCAAGGCCCAGCCTCGGGGTTGCAGCTACCCCTGAAGAGACTGCACAGAAGCATTGCACTGGAGAGAGAGAAAGAGAAACAAGCAGTGAGGAGCTGGGCCAAGAGCCCAGGGTACAGAGCCAACCACACCCATGGTTCATGTGCCCTTTTAAAAGGAGGTGCCAAGCTGTGCCCTCTCCTCAGCACTAAGACAAGAAGAACTGGAAGAAAACAAAGGGGACGTACTAGCTGGAGGAGAGAAAAATGCACCAAGCAGCAGCCAATTAGCCACTTTAGGGCTACAGCTGCTTGGCTCTGCCAAATGTAAAGAGCCAGCCCGAGAGAGGCATGCTGGGAAACCAGTTCCTATAAGAGGGCACCCTGCAGTGGGGAGAGTTAGTAGGGGCCAGACGTCACCAAGGAGGCGTTGTCACTATGTCACAGGAGGCTTTACGGACACACTCCAGAATCGGCGCACGGGCCATTGCACGCCCTGAGACACAGAGGTTACATTTCAAAGAATTAAAACATACTGGGGACAGATCCAGCTTTTGGCTTTTGCACTGGGAGGGAGGTCGGGGGAGAGTGATAATATAAAGCCTACTGTAACCCTCTCTTGATTCTGGGGCAGCTGTGAGTAGCACAGGTCCCCACTGTTAAGTCAGAGCAGCCTTCTGGCTATTCTAACTTATGTACCTGGTGATGGCCACAAAGGACCAAAACTGCAGCTGGGGATCAGTTCAGGAAAGGGTCTCCTGGCTCTACCCCTTGCCTCCATCCCCTCCTCCTATGCAAGAAGCAGGGGGGTGCAGAAAAGCCTCTACACCATCTGAGGAACCACTTCACACTGGTGAGATATTCCTGGGGCCACATATCCAGGCTAGAGTCTGCCAGAGGCACAGCACAAAATGGCTGCACTCCCCTGTACCAGAGGATCTGGCCCACTTCAGGTAACAAATGTGCTTTGGGATACAAACGGTGTGATGTTCTTGTGAATACTGGGCATGTTTCTATGGAGCTCTGGGCCTGCAAACAAAGCAAGGGGAAAGGGCGACCTAGGAATGGGAAGCCTCTCCACCAGCCACTTCAACCTGGTTGGGAGGGGCAATTGGAATGGGGGGGTGGAACCTTTCTCCTCTGGAGCGCACATTCCCAACCTGCCAAGGTCATAGAGGGCTGGACGGTTCAGGAGACTGGGAACTGGACATGGAAAAGGGGAGTGCCCTGGTGTCTGTAAAATAAAGAGGTAGGACAGCTGGTGGAGCGTCCATGACCAGCCCTGCCATATAGGAGCCAGGCAGAGGCTCCACTACAAAAATACAGAGATTAGTGCAGAATGGCAGGAAATGCTGGTTGGACACAAATGGGAGCTTCCTGGAACCAGTTCATAAATTAAACATACAAAAATATACCCATTTCTATTCACAGCTCTATCTCTCTGCCTTCTCATTGCCATGTTACCCAGAAGGAAGCATGCAGGCAGGGTGTGGGGGGGAAGGGGTCACACACAGTTGCTCCCATTCCACAGCAAGCGGGAGGGGGGGGACAGAGAGAGTGCTCAGTCCCCACTCCCTGGGCACAGCGGACGTCCTGAGGAATCGCCAAGCAGCTCCCCGTGCCCCACCTAGACCACACGTCCACCTGGCTATTGAAACCTGACGGGCCAACATGCTAGAACTGGAGAAAGAGAGAAAAGTCATCAGCCAGGACTCTACTAGCCCAAAGTCCAGACAGGGGACCCCTGCCTTCCCCATGTTTCCCACTGCCTTTCTACCCCTCCCCAGCTACCATCCCCTGTCCTTGTCCTGCTCCCAAGATTCCTCCAGTCCAACTGTCACGTCCTAACTACCAAAGCATCTGCATGCCCTGACAGTCCACTCAATTTACGCTCAAAGGGATGGCATCCTGCAAATGCCAGCGCAGAAAGATCCCCAACCCTTGTCCATGAGGGGAGGGGCACTGCCTGTCCGACCCCTGTGACTTAGCAAAGGATTCCCTCTGAACTGTCTCACCTTGTGAGGAAAATCAATAAACTTCAGCCTGGAGAGGAATCTCCTCACTTCCCCACGGCTGATTTTTGAGGTGGTCTCCCTCAGCGGCACCATTCGGCTCTGAGTGAGCATGGCCCACCGCAGGCCCAGCTTGCTGACCAACAGCAGGCCCGGCTGGTTTTCGGAGGTCGGGCTCGTTGTCATGGTGATGTAAAATGCATCTTTTTGGAGATCGTTAATTCCAACTGATTGATAAGAAAGGGAGAGAAAATACTGGCGAACACTGAGAAAATTACACCCTTCAGGCAAAAGCTTATAGTCTTCACTCAGCCAAGATTCCCACTGACTTCAGTGTGAGTCGTGTCTGGGTGGGAGTCTGTCTACAATGCAATCAGAGATGTGACTGAAGCACATGCAGACATACCCAAGCTAGCTCTGATCTAACTGGCTTCAATAACAGCAATGGTAGCCCAGGCTGGCCTCTTGAGTACGTACACAGGGCCCCAGACCAGGCTGTTCAGCTTGTGCTGCCATGGTTTCATTGCTACTGGTGCTGGAGCTAGCTGGATCAGAGCTGGCTCGGGTATGTCTACATGTGCTGAAGTCACACCTCGGACTGCAGTGTAGACAGACCCTGCGTAAGGACTGTGGATCTTTAGTCACATATAAATTTGGATCATTCTGTTCAAAAATCTTGAAGGTGAAAATCTGCAGTGGAAATAAATTGCAATGCAGATCAAAATATGAAGTTTGCGACTCAACTGGCATTTTTGAGTCTTACGCTGGCAGCTACGCATACTTGCATAATGTAATACACTTCTAAAGAGCCTCTCATTCCCAAATCTGAAGGCACCTTACAAACATTAATCCTCTGTACTCCTGTAAGTAGGCATTTTAGAGAGACAAGGTGGGTGAGGTAATATCTTTTATTGTACGAGCTTCTGCTGATGAGAGAGACAAGCTTTCGAGCTTACACAGAGCTCTTCTTCAGGTCAGTAGGCATTTTATTCGTTTTACAAATAGGGAAATGGGCATAAAGGGAGGGAGGGTAACAAACCTGTCCAAAGCCCCATAATGAATAGAATAATCTGAACAAAACCCAGGAACCATCATCTCCAATTCCCTGCTCTAACAACGAATTTACACTTACTTTCAAGGCAGCCATTTATTTCAACAGTGCTATGAATCTTAGAATCATTACACCACAGCAGACTTGGTTGTGGCATGTCTAGCATTGGGCCCCACCTCCTGGCACACCAGATTGCCAGTTCATCTAATCCCATATCTTGCCTCCTGCCACACCAGCCAGGCCATTGGTCCAACTGGTCTGGTATGCTCCCTTGGGTGTCCAGCTGATGCTCTTAGGAGGTAATTTAAACTCCCACATTCCACTGATTGTGTAATTTTGTATGGAGGCAAATCCAGGTTAACTATCAAAGGAAAAACTAATATTTAAACAAAGTACTTAATTTTCAATCACCTCTTCAAATGAATGAGGAGGAAGCAGAGCAGGTTCTACCACATAGCGCAGAATAGGTGACTGCCTCGGGCACAGTATTGGGGGCAGCAAGATGATTGGGTCTGATTACCCAGTTCACTCCACTGAAATCAATGGATCTACTCCAAAGTAAAACCAGTGTGATACCAGAATCAGGCCCTTAGTATTTATCATATGCTAAGAGTGATTTGGTGAGTTTTCTACTTGCCAGCCTATAGACCTGGTGTTGGGCAAGAGAGGAGGAGTGGGAGTTGAACCTTGGTGGCAGTTTTCACTGATTTTCTGTGGCTGGCCTAAACTTGGTGGACACCGAGAGTCCTGCTTATTCTGAAGCACAGCAAGACCCCAGACCATCTCACAGCCAACTTCTCCTTCAGAACAGGGAAGGATTTTTAACAGCCATTTGGCCTTCCTCAGTTTCCCTTTGAGATGAGACTAAGAAGCACCCCATGCCCTTGCATACTTACTGGCTGAAGCAGTCACTGTGTCTGTTACATTGGTGAGGTCCAAAAGGAGGGCAGGAAAGGTAGGGTGCAGGAGGTAGAGGTGGTGTAGCCCTGGACGCTTGTTTCTTGGGCCAGGCTCCTTTTGGAAAGAAAGGCAAAAAAGGGATGGCTACATCCTCCACAACAACTCCTGCTTTGGAAGGAGCCGCCATTTGCTGAGAACCCCCATCTTACACTGACTGGCATGAGCTACAGAAATCATCTATGACCTGCTGCTATAAAAATCTCAGTTCTTCTCCAGGATGGGCTCTCCTGCTCCAGAGAGAGAACCATTCACACATGAGGTCTCTCCCACAATGTTTTATCTCAGCCAGTCTCCCCTTTGATTGCACAGCTCTTCCACAGCAGCTGTCCCCAAACGGAAGAAGCTCTTTCTCAGTATGAAAAGGAGCCCCTGGAGGATGTCTAGAATAACGTGTGAGCCCAAGCAGCTTCTCTATGGACTCATGCCGAGGGAGGAGACAGGCAAAAGAAAGAAACATTCTGAGAACCCATCTCTCCTCCAGCCAGGGAAAACTGGTGAACTAGCTGAGAGGACTGGGACCAATGCTGTGAGGCAAAGGGGCAGCAGGTGAGACTTTGCAAATGCAACAGAAGCTCAGGAACTGGCACAACCATCCAGTGGGCAGGGACCAATGTAAGCCCAGCTCCTAGGAGAACAAGTCACTAGAGCAAACAAGAATCCCTTCCTCGGGCTCCTGTAGGCTACTGCCTGCCCTGAAAGGCAGCTCTGTAGAAGCCGTAAGGCAGCAGTTATCAACTTTCTTTATCTAGAACCCCTTTTGTGAGGCACTCCTCCTCCCATCCCTATGTCCCTTCACACCACGCCCTGGCACATTTCTCGTTCCTTTCCTTCACTCTCTCTGTTCTTTTTCCCCCTTTTTTGTCTTCCGTCTATTTTTTGCTTTTATATTTTTAAAATTCTTTTTGCTCTTGTTCTTTTCCTCCCTTGCCAGCCTCCATTCAAAAAGCTACATTCTCTTGGGTGTTGCCCTCCACTGGTGGCTTCATAGTGCCAGGCTGCGCCTGCTCTTGCAAGCATGCTGAATAGCAGAAAAGGGAGGCTTGGCTTGGCAGGCTGCTGTCTGAGCTCGTTCATGCAAGCTCTTCATGGGGCTGTCTCCATTAAGAACTGTCACAGGTGCAAGTGACGGCTGTGGTTTTGATCCAAGATCATGCAGCTTTTTTTGACTCTACTAGTTCTCCCTTCCACACTGCTTTCCCCTCTCCTGGACCAGTCTAGCAGCCTGCCCACCAAGCTGTGGAATGCTAGTTTAAGAGATTATGGAAGCTAAGCCCTGGAGTTCCTGGAAAACACACATTTAGCTGAACGTTCACCCTCCCTCCGCCCCGTCCCACACTCTTCCAAATAAAAGAGTTCTGGGCTTAGGAACACTGTATTCTTAGGAGGGAGCCCAATGGCACACTGTTCCAGTGACATTCGGACTAGGAAAGGCTTCTGCAGCATCCCACAGAGCTCTCTTACTGCTTTCTCCCCTAGACATACAGCAAGCCCTGCAGCCATGAACTACAACCACTAGGGGGTGAGACTCAACTGCTATAGACAATCACTGCAGAATTTAGACAGAACTGGCTTGAAGGCCTTGTACACTTATTCTCTCCCTTCACTCAGATACCATGGTGATGGCTGACTTTACTGGACCTTAGACAGGTGGAAGATTTCATTATGTTATTCCTCTTCGTGTAGATGTGGGTTTGCGTAACGCCATCAAAAATGCATTTCCTTCACTTCTGTTCTCCCTCTTGGCCTACATACACTTTATTCTCACCTTGTCTCCCATGTCAAAAACTAATACGTGAGGGGTCTTGACTGCGTTCCACATCATTAACAATGACAGCATGGATCTGAACTGCTGAACAGGTACAGGGGAGTTCACATTTGTGTGGAGCCTACAAAAATGGCAGCTATTTATGGAAAAATATTAATAATCTAGTAGTAGATTTAAAAACAGACTATGTGTATGTGTGTGTGTACATGCACCCTTCAGAATTTAGAACCAAGAGACCCCCCCATCCCATATGGAAGGTTTTAAGTTCAGTAACATTGTAACTGAAGAAGAAATAAGAAAAAGGGGAGAGACTGAATACTCCTCAGGCAGAAAGCTTCCAAGTGGGAACAGGGCTCTTTCTCGCTTACCAAGTTTTGTAATGCAGGCTGCATTTCGTCAGCCCAGAAGAGAAAAACAGATTTCTTCTCCAAAGTCATCACTGACAGTGCATCAGATTCCTGCATGTGACACGGGAGATCATAGCTCCAAACAGGGAGGCCTGATTTACCATCCACCACCAGCATCTGAAAACAGGGAGGGGGACACAGCGTGAGCACCATGAGCCATGGAAATGGGAAGAGACAGATGATTATGGCAGAGACTAGGGACCTTACAGCTAGCACATACCCTGTCCTCTCTTCTGTCCCACCACAGTCCTCCCCAAGTGGTAACTTTCCCAGGATTTACCTTTTTCACATTGTCGTTCCTCTGAGCCTGCACCATGAAGTCCAGGGTTTGGTCAGCATTGAAGTAGCCAGGGGCAGGCTGGCTGTGAATGTTGAGAAAGTAACAGTGACTGGAAAAGCATGGAATATTGAGCGAGACAATGCACCCGCTTTTAGGTAATTTTCCCCTGATTGACACTCATCCCACTGCTATTAACACAGGATTTGCCAGACCAGATCAGGCTTTTAATTCACCAAGCATAGTCCTTGACTAGCAGCAACCATTTGCCGTTATATCAGAGGAGGGAAAAATAACCACAGTGCTCCTAAGCAATTCTTCAGTGCCATAAACACAGAGGGAAATTCCTGTCTGAGTCATATGGTAATCAGTTTACCATAATGCAGCCTGACATTTTATTACCCTTTCCTTAGCATGCACAACTACACATTTGTATTAGCAGTCATAAAATTATCCAGACCTTCTAAAATCCATCAACAGTTTTTGGTTGTCAGACCGCCTGCGGTAGTAAGTTTCACAGACCGATTATATGATGTGTGAGGCATTATTTTTATCACATTACTCCTTGTTCCCTTATTATGGACCAGTGTGAGAAAGAGTCACTGGCCATTTTTTACTAAACCCTTCTTAATCTTTAATAGTTCAGCTCAAGTCCCCTCTCACTTTTCTCCTTCTATGCGATATAATTCTAGATTTGGATCTCTTGCATCATATGTAAACTCCTGAGTTTTCTAACCATCTTGCTTGCCTCTCTGGCTTTTGAATCTGAGTTCTATCTTTCTTAAAGTGGACAGGTCTGGACACAATGCTCCAAATAAGAGCAGGCAATTCTTCAATATAATATCACCACTGTATGTTCTGTATTTGCTCATCCCCTTTGTAGTGCACCAAGCATGCCTTTTCCTTTTTCATTGCCTCTGAACCCAGCGGCAGATATCTTTAAACTAGCATCAATGTTTCCCAAGTCATTTACCTTGGAGAATCCCGTATCTTCAAAGTACACTGGCATAAACAAAAAGTGGAGGCTACTTTTTGCCTGTGCATGTTACTTTACATTTATTTAAGGTGAATTTCTTCTGCCATCAAGATTCCTGATTCCCCTGTGGGTTTGAATTCATCTGGCGTTTTCCCCCAAACTGAAAATATACTTTAGGTGTTATCCATCAGTCAACATCAACTCCCACTTTCAAATCAGTGGTGTAACAAACCAATTCTGCCACCACACTAATTACTGGGATAGCCTGTATTAAACCTTCTCTCTTCTGAAAATCATCCATTTACAACACGATTTTCGATTGCTTAACCAATTTCTAGTCCACCAGACTTTGTCCCTTACCTTCTGGCTAGTGATTCTCCTTTATGATCTTAAAGGATCTTATCAAAAGCTGTTTGAAAATCCAATAAAATTCTATCGACCGGGCCACCTTTATCATTTATTATATTTTGTTACCTTTTTCCAAAAGGGCAAGATTTTCCCTAACAGAAGCTGTGTGGGTTTGACTCTACTGAGTGACACTTATCCAAGTGTTTTACTATTCTATCCTTAGGCCTTGTCTATGCTGGGGGGCTGTGCGGATTCCAGCCACCAGTGTAGCTGCACCAGTACAAAAACCCTAGGGTAAATGGGCAAAGCACTATAAACTGTGGAGCTTGTCCCTGATTGAACCTGGGATGTGTAAGCTGCACATTTGGAAACTGCAGCTTAGCCTGTCTCCCCTATGCCTGTGCTTGTATGGCGATACTGGCGGCTCTAATTGGAGCCAATCTCCAACGAAGACAAGACTTGAGAATTGCCATCACTATCCTTAGTAGTGAAGTGAGGCTTCCCAATCTGTTACCCCCAGAATCTTCTTTTGCTCCCCTTTCCAAAATTCTTTAGCCTTCAGGAATAGTTGCTGGGTTTAGATATTGTATGTCTGACATACCATCTCTCCTGCTGTTTCATGTGTGACACTTCCTGGCAGAGTTTGTACTTTGTGCTATGTTGTTTAAGCAGGGTTTTCATTTATTAAATGATATTCTTTTAGCCCTAATAAACTAATCCCCTTCTCTACTTTACTATGCATGTTTTGTTCCCCTTTTTACTCTTTGTATCTACCCACTGAGAAAAAAAACAACAGCTAATCTGGGCCTTTAGCACAGTGGTCCTGTACAGGCTGCAGGATGATTCCATGATCTATGTTTCCACCTTTATCTTTCACTTCATCTTCACCATTTTCCTGCATAAGTTTTGCAATCTGCCCTTTTCAAAGTAATCACTGTATCCTCGTAGGTGTATTGCCATCTATTAGGACACCACACCCAACTGTACAGTGATCGCTATTGGTTAATGAAGATTCTACACTTGCCTCCTGGATAAATTCCTACCTGTTAGTGAACAAAAGAACGGCCCTACTGGGTCAGACCAAAGGTCCATCTAGCCCAGTATCCTGTCTTCCAACAGTGGCCAGTGCCAGGTGCTCCAGAGGGAATGAACAGAACAGGTAATCATCAAGTGATCCGTCCCTGTCACTCATTCCCAGCTTCTGGCAAACAGAGGCTAGGGACACACTAAGTTCACAGTTGTTTCCACCTTTGTAGGTACCAAAACAAGTTTCTTGTTTATGCTGTCAACAAAGTACTTCTGCCATCTATGCCCAGGTGTACATTCAACCAGTTAATACTGGGGTTGCTGGGGAAATCACCTGTTGTTATTGTCCCAGGAGATTTTGCAACTTCATTAAACTCTTTGAGTGAAATATACCCCTGTGCAGAGGTCCAGCACAGAGCATATGCACCATCATCTCAAGGGGCTTAAGTGCTGCATAGACCACGTGCTGGCTGCCTGCACAGGGACGAATTTCTTCCTTTCAACATACTAAGATGGACGTCACTCTTTGAATCTAGTATGTTGGCGATTCAGTCTGTCCCTTTGTTTCATTCCTTTCCTCTCCCATTCTTCCCTCCCCACAGCACTAACATACCGACACACAAATGACTCCAGCTCCCTGGTATCCCTGCAAGCTTGGGGAATAATTCCAGATGATTCCCACAGGAGTGTGCGCGCCTGGAGGAGAGAAACAGAAAACGGAGACACAGAAAAAACAAAAGGGTAGCTAACCTATGAATGTCCTGCAGCTCCAGGTTCCAGCGGGGCTCCAGGTCCTCTCCTCGCAGCAGAGTCAGGTTGTGTTTTGTGGTGATGAGGAGGTCGCTGCAGTTAGTATCTGAAGCCATCACCATCTGCAGGAACTCTACGCCCCCGCTGGGAGAGGAAGAAAGACAACATGAGGCAATTGGGCTTCCCAGGTTTTATTTACTTATTTAAATAAAAACAGCCAATGCCAAGCTCTACGCGCCTTTGAATATGTGAGAGTCTAATCCACAGAGGTATGGGTTTTAGGTTTTTTCCTGTGACTGAATCCCCACTTCACCACCTCATCTAAATTGGGGCCTGCTGCTTTCTTCTTGTTCCCAGTCACACTAAAGGATTTCCCAGGCTCTGCTGGGCATTGAATCACTGCGTGGAGAATAAGGGACATGCAGGTCCTACACGACCCTGGCCCACTCTGCTGTGTAGACAGAGCTGCTAACTTGGATTCTTAATGATTTAGAAACACACTTTTTCTCCCCTGTGCAGGCATATTCCTATGCATGTGTGGCTGTAAGGGGGGAACAAGGGCTCAGAGGAACAAGAGGTTCCCTTTATAACACATGGCATATGCCCACTGCAATCACTGGAACAGGGAGGGAATTGGAGTTCTTGATGTCACAGGCATTGCCTAGGTGACTCTGATGGACAGAGATATTCAAGTGGAAGGGGAACCTCCAACAGTGCCCAGGCAGAACCACAGCTTAGCCCGAATGGAGAGACCACAACCCACCTGTAAATGTCAATGAGCTCTGATAAGTTGACAGATCTGCGCTTCTCCCACTCCGGCTCCTCCCGCTGCAGCACAGGAGGGAAGCTGTCACGGTTTCTGGCTTGGGCAAAGAGATCCCTCAGGGCGACTGCTTGGACATTACCTAACAGATACGTGACAGGGAGAGCAAAGATTGAGATTCTCACTTGTTGGATGACAGTCCTGAGAGTACAAGAGGCTGGGACCACTTGCAGGTGGATAGTGATCAAACAAAAGCAGGAGGAGAGTCTCGGCCTCTCCGAGAAGCACAAAATGTAGGAAGATGCGTAGGAGCATCAATGGCTTTGGAGAGCTCCAAGCCACTCCAGTCCTAGGAGCTCCAAGCAGGTATCACTGTTCCTGCGCCATTTCCTACACTGGTGTGGGGAGCTCCCATCTTCTCCAATCTGAGCCTCCACCAGTGGAAGGAATGGTAGGAACAGCCTGGCAGAGCTCACAGTGATCCCAGCTTTAAAATGCCTTAGAAAAGAGATCAAATGGAAGTGGCAGAGGCCAGTGGCCCATCTTACCAAAGCCAAACAGGATATAGATGGCTCCTCGGCTGGTAATGTGGGCTTGGGGGCCGATCAGTTTTCCTTCTCCATTGATGCTGTACTTCACGGGCCCACCCAGAGGGTTTCCCGTCTTACCCGATACCAGGATAAAGCACAGGTCTGGCTGCAAAGGTGACAGAGATGCAGGGAATTCTGGGAGTTGACTCACACACAGCAGAAAGCCTCTCTGCCCCAGAATGAAAAGCTCTGCCATTCCCTCCCCACACAGTAGCATGTATCACATGACAAATCATTTGGCATCTTTCTTCTTCCCTCCCACCTCCTCTATTTGTTTTCCTGTGTGAGCTAGCAGTCTTGGTCTAGTTCCTTATGTTACGATATCCTTGTCACAACCCCCCCCCCCCCCCCAATATGCTAGGCACCCTTGTCAGTAGCAGAGGTGTCAGTGAATGAATGGACTTTGGAGCCTGAACTCTCTCATCAACCTTAAAGGCAGTACTTTCTAAGTCATTGTGCACGGAGCAGCATAGGGGAAGTCTGCACCATGATTGACAGACAGGGACGTCTCTTCGATAGCTAAACAGAGCACATCACTGGGCTGTCAAATTGTCAGCTTTCACTAGTGCTCTAAAACCACTTTAAAAACAAAAGCAGTAACTGCTAAAGGGGGAAGCACAGGAGAGAGCAATTCTCACGTCTCAGCCAGTGGACAGTGATTAATTTAACAACGACATTCATTTGTCAGCTGATAAAAGATACAGACAATGTAATTACTACTTGATCCTGTTCTCTAGAGCAAGAGAAGGAAGGCAGGTTTGTACCTAAGGGGAATCTGAGGTAAGAAAACTACTTGGATGAAGGAATTTGTGCCCTTCCCCCACTACACTCTCTTTAGACCATGTCCCTGCTCCCCCTCCAAAGATTCAAGCCCATTCAGAGCTCTGGTGGGGATGTATCATACCTGGGTCTCTCCGATGGCCAGAACCACCAGATCTCCAACCTTATCCCCATCCAAATCTGGCAGCATGACGGCTGGTGCAGCCAGGGTCCCACTTGGCAGGTGGGCGGGGTTCAGTGTCCAGATGGTTTTCCCTATAGGAGAAGAGAACATCTGAGCACTGCAGCACGTCAAGAAAGCAGAATTCATGAGAATCCTCAGAGAGTCCAACTAAACCTTCCTGAAGGAGGAAGGGAGAGAAGACACTACCGCCCAACAGCATGAGTAACAAATCCAACCTAGAGCAGGTGGCTGTGGAATTCACACACAGTGGAAAGTGGAATTCTTTCCTCCCCATTGCTGTGAACTGCTTTTGAGTCACAGCCTGCCAATGCTTTGCTTTATTAGCGTTCTGACATCTTCATCAGGGTCTGGTTCTGAACCTGCAACTCTTCTGGGGTTCAACTGTCAGGATTAGATCCTAAATAAGAGAGAGGCTTTGCAGGACACCAGCTGTCCTAACTGGCCAGTGGTAAAGCCTGATTGCTGATGTCACAGCTATGCAGACACTCCCAGGGAATGGGATAGGAACTCATAGTTGGAGGGACAGATTTTGGAAATGGAAATCTGTGTCTGAAAAATTTCCAACAGGAAACAGCCCTTGTTGCATCTTTATCCTCTCCACATGGGGGGATAAAGGTATGTGAGCAGAAGTGATTTTAAACACGGTTTGTCAGTGGGGACCCGCGGAGGGGCCAGTAAAAGAGGATTCACAAATTTTCTAACTAAATTAAAAAACAAATTCAAAGTAATTCCAGATGCTCTCCCTGCCCTCTGAGTCCCTCTGCCAATTACTATACTTTTACAATCATATTTTAACATGCTTTTCTCCCTCTTCTGCTGTGGGAAAGCCTCCCCACCCCTCCAAAGTACAGAACAAAGTTAGGGCCAGATCCTGCAAATGCTTATGTACACAAGTAACTGTACTCACACAAGCAGTAGTACTGAGTTCAGAGAGACTACCCTGGCCCTGCAAACACTTATACATGTGAACAGTCTCACCGGATTCATTCATTACAACCGTTTGAAAGTCAAGCTGTGTTGGTTAGTTTTCATTGGGCACAGAAGTCATGCAACATTTCTATATTCCCTAACTAAATAAATATAACTCTCAGAACCAGGGTTCCACTGCAAATGCTCATTCAAGCTCCAAAAATATTCTCCAACATTTGCCTAAAATTCACTGTTCCCATGAACATTTCTGCTAGCAAATTCACTTGCGAGGATGTCCATTAAGAGTAAACATAAAAGGAACATAATCAAAATGACTAAAAATGCAATATTCGTTCAGATCTAGTAAATACTTTTATCAACCTAAATTCTCCTGAATCTGGAACTGGCTACAGCATACTTCCTCACCTCTTTCTCTAGATATGATGTTTAGCGCATCTGTGTTGTTGTGAAAGAGCTGCTGCATTCCACTCAAGAGGTGGCTACATTTCAGTGGTAGGTGAAATGACTCCTATATCCTTTATCTATATCACAGGGATGTTATAGGGCTACATTAATGAAGTGCAAAGGATTACATTACATATTATTCCTTCTAATTCGGTATTTGTTAACGATTAGATGAGGGGTTCTCAAACTTCATTGCATTGTGACCCCCTTCTGACAACAAAAATTACTACACAACCCCAGGAGAGGGGACCGAAGACCTAGCCCACCCAAGCCCCTCCGCCACAGGCGGGGGGGGAGGAGGGCGGCGGGGAGGCAAAGCCAAAGCCCAAGCCCCACTGCCCCTGGTGGAGAGGGGGGCAAAGCCAAAGCCCAAAGGGTTGAGCCCCAGGCAGGGGGCTTGTAACCTAAGCCCCGCCGCCCAAGGCTTGGGTTTCGGTCCTAGGCGGTGGGGCTCAGGCTTTGGTTTTAGTCCCAGGCCCCAGCAAGTCTAAGCCAGCCCCGGCAACCCCATTAAAATGGGGTCGCGACCCACAGTTTGAGAACCCCTGGATTAGATCATCTTCTGTATTACTCTGCAGTTTTCTTTTAGCTATGGACTTGTTCCTATGTTGCTACCATGGTGCTGAATTATTCAAGGTGATCGGTTCATCCACAAATTCATGCCTGGAACTACCTGAGGAGGCCTGGAGAAGGCTGAGGAATTTGGATGTTCCAGTCACAAGGCAGACAGGCTCAGCTGGGGCTGTGAGAGTCAGTCCTTTACACTGCACACTCCGAGTTTCTTCTGGAATGTGGCTGGACCACAGGGTGCTGCCGTTCACACCCGAAAGGGCCATCACAGTTACCGATGGTGTAGAAACACCTGCAGACACACAAGAGGGGCAGTGAGGTCCCTTGCAATCAAAGGAGAGAGAGGAACAAGGCAAAGTGATCTCAGGGGGACACTCCATTCAGTTATGCTGCTACTCTGTGCTGTCCCCAAGTGGAAAAGGTTAAAGTAGTTGCATTCAGAAGAATCCCATGAGTTTGGTTATGTCAGTCTCTTGCTAGCTCACAGGAATGGAACTGGCAGTAACTGTCCATAGAAACACCTGAAGTTACGTTTCTGTTCTTGGTTGGCAAAGGAACATAATATTTGCGCTACCCGAGCACCTACTGGTCCATTCAATTCATCACCCTAACTGCTGTCACACCAGACTAGACTACTGTTCTTTTTAATGCTTATTCTTCTGCTGACCAATGGTTAATGCTTAGAAGTTGCAACTACCCTTCTATTAGGAACCTGGCTAGTTATGCACAGGGTCCTGTATGTTCTGTGATTCTGTGGCAGCAGAATTTTGCTCCACAATCTTAAGTTTTTTCTTTTTTGGTAAAAAGCCCCCCTATGTTTCTAGCCTTCATTGTTGTGAAAAACACCTTGAAAGCATGCAATCAGTGTCAAACAGTGTTGTCTGCCTGAGTCTGCAGACAGCACAAAATAATAGCTAAATGGAGTATGAAGTAGCCCAATATGTTTTAATCAAATGTTGACTTTGATGCCTAATGATGATAAGTTTAAGGTCAGCCTAACATCAGACATACTGTTCATCTTTTTAGCAGAAACATCCAGCTAATGCGCTTATGTCACAACCCCAAACAAAGTCCCCACATCTTCCAAGGTGCTAAGAGCTCCACATGGGTCTTATCCAGATGGCAAAATTTCCAGCTTCTCCCTAACAGCATCTACAGTGCAGTGCCAGTACAAAAATCTGCTTCATGTTGAAAACTGAAAATGTGGGAACAGTGTAAAATAAAGAACCCGGGGAATACCACACAGGTTGAATGATTCATTTTCATATTTAATTCAGTATAATCACAATTTTTTAATTGAAATGAACCTGCCATTGGATTTTCTATCTACTGCACCAGAATTCCTTGGACTCCAGGGACCCTGCAGTGGAATTTACATCTCACTTGTAATGGAGTACATGGGGTCTTACTTATGTAGCACTATGCCATGGGGGAAGGGAAATTTTCCTTCTTATCTGTATTCCTATTACACCAATCATTGTAATTAGACACCAGATATTGCCAATACACTCCAGCATAATGGGCCCTTGCTTCTTGACTGTGTCTGTGGGACTGGAACAGATTTCATGTTACTACAAGATGAAGGTGGCTGTGGAGATGCAGTACAATGACAGCTGGGAAGCTCCAGAAACAGGAAGCTTGGAGCAGTGGGAAACCAGCAGAACTCAGTGACAAGCTAAGTTATTTCTAGACTTCTGATGGGGTATCCCACGTGTCATGCAAATGTTAGCAGAGAAATGAAAAGCAGCCTGCTGAGGGGGAGTGGGCTGCTTAACATTAAACAGCCAGGTGTGGTAAAATTACTACTGTCAATCAATATATCAGCTGGGACTTTCACAGCAGAAGTGAGCTGTTTTAAGGAGAGATCTGAAGGAGAACAGCATGGCAGCTCTGCAGATGGTTAGGGTAACTCCTCTCATTCATAAAGGCTGGCAGGGAGAAAATAAGAAAAAAATCATTGGACAACCCGACAAAAGAGCCATCAAGGCTGGCATCCCTGGCGAAGCGAAGTTGGCAGTTAAAATCTTACCCAATACGCTAGCATTCATCAGGGCTGTGAAGGAGAGCAAGATGTCCGGGAGCCCATCACCATTCACATCAGAGAGCTCCAGTGGGAACAGCACTCCACCTGTGACAATCAAAGCAAATCAGGAGCTGCTATCAGAATGGCTGCCAAATCCACTCTGCACAATGGGGATGAGGACAACCATGAACGAAAAGGGGTCTGAATAACCAGGCATCATGGAATCCACAGGAAACCACCGAAGCAGCACTATTCATAGAATCATAGAATATCAGGGTTGGAAGGGACCTCAGGAGGTCATCTAGTCCAACCCCCTGCTCAAAGCAGGACCAATTCCCAACTAAATCATCCCAGCCAGGGCTTTGTCAAGCCGGGCCTTAAAAACCTCCAAGGAAGGAGATTCCACTACCTCCCTAGGGAACTCATTCCAGTGCTTCACCACCCTCCTAGTGAAATAGTGTTTCCTAATATCCAACCTAGACCTCCCCCACTGCAACTTGAGACCATTGCTCCTTGTTCTGTCATCTGCCACCACTGAGAACAGCCGAGCTCCATCCTCTTTGGAACCCCCCTTCAGGTAGTTGAAAGCAGCTATCAAATCCCCCCTCATTCTTCTCTTCTGCAGACTAAACAATCCCAGTTCCCTCAGCCTCTCCTCATAAGTCATGTGCTCCAGACCCCTAATCATTTTTGTTGCCCTCCGCTGGACTCTTTCCAATTTTTCCACATCCTTCTTGTAGTGTGGGGCCCAAAACTGGACACAGTACTCCAGATGAAGCCTCACCAATGTCGAATAAAGGGGAACGATCACGTTCCTCGATCTGCTGGCAATGCCCCTACTTATACAGCCCAAAATGCCGTTAGCCTTCTTGGCAACAAGAGCACACTGTTAACTCATATCCAGCTTCTCGTCCACTGTAACCCCTAGGTCCTTTTCTGCAGAACTGCTACCTAGCCATTCGGTCCCTAGTCTGTAGCAGTGCATGGGATTCTTCCGTCCTAAATGCAGGACTCTGCACTTGTCCTTGTTGAACCTCATCAGGTTTTTTTTGGCCCAATCCTCTAATTTGTCTAGGTCCCTCTGTATCCAATCCCTACCCTCTAGTGTATCTACCACGCCTCCCAGTTTAGTGTCATCTGCAAACTTGCTGAGAGTGCAGTCCACACCATCCTCCAGTTCATTAATAAAGATATTAAACAAAACCGGCCCCAGGACCGACCCTTGGGGCATTCCGCTTGAAACCGGCTGCCAACTAGACATGGAGCCATTGATCACTACCCGTTGAGCCCGACGATCTAGCCAGCTTTCTATCCACCTTACAGTCCATTCATCCAGCTCATACGTCTTTAACTTGGTGGCAAGAATACTGTGGGAGACCGTATCAAAAGCTTTGCTAAAGTCAAGGAATAACACATCCACTGCTTTCCCCTCATCCACAGAGCCAGTTATCTCATCATAGAAGGCAATTAGGTTAGTCAAGCATGACTTCCCCTTGGTGAATCCATGCTGACTGTTCCTGATCACTTTCCTCTCCTCTAAGTGTTTCATAATTGATTCCTTGAGGACCTGCTCCATGATTTTTCCAGGGACTGAGGTGAGGCTGACTGGCCTGTAGTTCCCCGGATCCTCCTTCTTCCCTTTTTTAAAGATGGGCACTACATTAGCCTTTTTCCAGTCATTCGGGACCTCCCCCGATCGCCATGAGTTTTCAAAAATAATGGCCAATGGCTCTGCAATCTCATCCGCCAACTCCTTTAGCACCCTTGGATGCAGCGCATCCGGCCCCATGGACTTGTGCACGTCCAGTTTTTCTAAATAGTCCCGAACCACTTCTTTCTCCACAAAGGGCTGGTCACCTTCTCCCCATACTGTGCTGCCCAGTGCAGCAGTCTGGGAACTGACCTTGTTCGTGAAGACAGAGGCAAAAAAATCATTGAGTACATTAGCTTTTTCCACATCCTCAGTCACTAGGTTGCCTCCCTCATTCAGTAAGGGGCCCACACTTTCCTTGACTTTCTTCTTGTTGTTAACATACCTGAAGAAACCCTTCTTGTTACTCTTAACATCTCTTGCTAGCTGCAACTCCAAGTGTGATTTGGCCTTCCTGATTTCACTCCTGCATGCCTGAGCAATATTTTTATACTCCTCCCTGGTCATTTGTCCAATCTTCCACTTCTTGTAAGCTTCTTTTTTGCATTTAAGATCAGCAAGGATTTCACTGTTTAGCCCAGCTATGTCATGTCCCTCCCCACACGGCACAGCTCCAGCACTGGGCTCAGCCAAAGATCCAGCAAGGGCCTACAGGAGCCAGCAGAGATGATTATCTGCACCCACTGCAGTGATCTGGTACCACATCTGACTGGCTTCTCAGAGCCCAGAAATGGGAGGAGGAAAGAAGGAAAAAGAGTAGAATCACATCGGGGCCTAACAGAATCACGTCACCGATCATTGCTGTCTCAGTGGAGATATCAAGCGGGGAAGCACTTTAGAAAATACCACAGATTAGCTAGCTATTCTATGACTGTTTGAGGAGAGACAGAGACCTCGGAACATTTAAATTACTGATTTATAGATTTAACAGGGAGAGAAATATGCAGAGGAAACAACTTTAGTTAAGCCAATTTGCATACACAAAGGAAAATCCATTCCTCCCCACCCCAGGCGACGCGTCATGTCCCGCCCCCGAGATTTGCTGCTTGGCTTGTACTGAGCATGCTCATTAATACTGCTGAAGCCGGCTGACCTCACTCTGCCCCCCCACTATTGGCAGGCATGTGTTGTCTCTACCTCCCCCCACCCCATGTGAATGGAGGAGCTTGTGGAGTGCAATCTCTGGATAGGGAAGTGATGGGGACCAAAGTGGACTAGCCCATCTATATCTGGGGCAAATTCCAAAATGGGTAACGCCATCCAGGCAGAGGGGTGACATGGGAGGAGAGTCAGAAGAACCCTGCTATTTTTTTGGCACTGGAGAAAGTAAGACCTTATTAGACAACAGAATGTATCTCCGACTGGCCCGTGATATGTACCATATAGGCATCAGAGGAAGGCTGGGTGCATCAGCCATATGCCTGTTTATGGCCTCAGAGCATCTGCAGTGGTGAAGAGGCTTAAGTTGCTGCTCCTCTGCTCTAAACAAATTCTCCCAAGTGGGTCTTTCCCCCACACCCAGCCTGTGAGCTACCCCCTTCCCAATCTCACACAGCTGCTGTTCCTAATGGTCTCTCACCTGCTTCCTGGCCTAGGTTGCGGTTCCAGGTGTTATGCAAGTCTCTGGGAGGACAAGGAATGAGAAAGGCGCACACCAGCACCAGAATCATGGAGATAACCATGGTAAGCAAAAAGACTGCTGTGCGCAGGTATGGCATCAGGGAGGAGGCTGCCTTCTGCTCCAGGCTGCCAGTGGCCTCTGCAGGGTACCCATCTGGGGCACTCTCTGATAGCCGCTGCTTTGTCACCTCGACCTCCACTTCTGAGTCTGGGTCCTGCACTTCCTCCAGGGTGCTCTTCCCGTTCTTGACTCCCCCATTCTTCTGCAAGCTGAGCACAAGGTCATCTTCACTCTCATCGCTGTCAGCCTGAGTGAGGGGGTCATACTCCCCTAGGTCCGGGCTCTTTTTTCCTGAGGAGAGAAGCAGGGAGAGAGAATCAAGCATGGCTGGTGGGAAGGAAAGAAAGAATAAGATCTCTGCGCTTTCAGGTCCCAAAGGGAGGAGAGTGAGAGAGAGAAGACAGGATGTCTGTATTTTGTGTCTACTCAGATGATGGGCATGGTTGGAGGGGATGAGGTGTAAGGGAGAAGGCGGGGTCCATGCACATCCACCTGGTCTCAGAGTGAGGGCTACAAGAAAACAGATCCCCACAGTTTAGTTCCCCAAGGCAAAAAAACAATTCCAGGATTTGCTTAATTTCCTCTAATGCTTTCCGGGTCTGTAATTAGAAACAGTTCCATGGAGCTATCGTACTATATCTTTAGGCTTGGAAGGATTAGAATCTCATCGGTATACAGTGATAAGTGCTGATTTCATTGTACACACACAAACCCATGAAAAAATATTTCCATCGATAATAACTGAAATTTACAGAGAAGCAAAGTAAGAAAAATGCTACTTGTGAACTTATTAGAGTTTGGATTTAAGGATATTACCTTGTGTATTTTGAAATGTGATGTTGACAATTTGGGTTTGAATAGTTATAAAGCTTTAACTTTTTCAATCTTGACATCTAGTGTCATTAAACAATTATTGGTGGACCCCCACTAATGTCGGATCCCCCCCACCCATAATTTTCCACACCTGTGAAAATGTAAATTGATAAGAATAAAAAAATGCTTAAAAAAAACATCGATATTATCTGTCAACATTTTAAAAAATAAAAATTGAATTCTGCCAACCCTACATATCTCCATGCTTAACCCTCTGCATACCTAAGTCCCAGACTCTCCTCAGCAATCTCCTAATTCAAAGCTCTAATCATGAAAGAGCCCTTCCTCACATGGTAGCCTTTACAGTGTATCCATGGCAGGGTCCTCTCTCTATATCTCATTTTTCATCTGCTCCTCCTCCCTGATCCACTCAGTGATGTCACAATCTAAATTTCTGTGACACCATAGCTGCTTCCATGGGAACGAGCTGTGATGCCAGATGCTAAACTGTGCCTCAAGTGTTTAAAGGAACACTTTGCAAGACATAAACAATATATATATGGTAATTGCAAAAATGTGTATTGTATCCAGCTTCCGATTCTATGATGAATGGGAATGATCCAAAGAAGAGAAATCAGAAAGTTTTAGGTTCTCATGGTAATGTTAATTCAACCCTACTGCTCAGAAGTAATTTTTCCTATTTGTTTTTCTCTTTAAATGCACAGCTTAGTACGTAACTGTCAAGTTGTTAAATGTATAAAATATGCAGTCTGTGCTACACAGCAGAGTTAACATTGCAGCAGCCATCCTTAAATTCTTCAGTTTGGAAAGATTCTAGCAGTATGAGCAGCCAAACCAGTAATCTCTCTCCAACTAGTAGAAATGCTGAAAGTGCACCCAGTGTACCATAAAAGAACCTTCATATTTTCCTTTCTTCTTTTATGTTTGAAATTGTAACTTTAATGTAAACGACAGGATTTTTTTAATGTAAAAGCCAATCAAATAACACTGTTAAGTCACAGTAAATCCTTAACTGCCTCACTCACAGCCTTAGCTAAGGCAACATGGGAGCGCTGTTATAGTTAAGGCTGTGTCACAACTTCTGTATAAAAGTTGATCTTTCTAAGTCCTCTAAAATCTACATGTTTAATCAGATTCCTTTGAAATTTTGTGTGCCTCAGGACAGTGCAGAGTAGGATTAGTGATCCAAATTTGGGGTCATTTGACGAAGGGATTCCTGATTTACAGGATCCTCCAGAAACCCAGTTTCCTTCTGCTGCCTTGTACTGTTAAACTGAGAGGTATTAATGACTGGTTGAACACAGACCTCACTGAGACCGATGGCTGTGAACTCACCCTTCAATTAACATACCGAAGGGTAAATTAATCACAAGCCCCCACCTAAAACCAAATGAGTTTTGGACTGAGTGGCCAGAGATTGCTGCAATCTGACAGTCATGGATGGCAATTTTATTTTGGAGGAAATGTAATCAAAGTTTTTGAGGGGAAAAATAGACATGTGAATGCTTCCAGAGAGGGGAGAGGAAGTGGGGGAAAGGGATTTGGGGCTGCAGCGAAGAGGGGGGGTTATTGAGAGGGAGTTAAATGAGGGCAGGTGATAGAGGAGAGTGGTTGACGGCTCAAGCGAGGGAGAAATGGAGGTTGGGAGAGTGGAGGGGTGGGATACTGGGAAGGGGGATGTGCGGGGGGAGTGGCAGAGAAGGGGATGGAATAGGGGCAAGGGCACCTGTCAGCCCCACATTCTCCCCTCCCATGTGTGTGCCCAGATTGCGGGGGGGGGAGGAAGGAAGAGCTGGAACCACTAAGGCAGTCTGAGCCCCCCATGTGAGCTGGGATATGGGAGGTCTTGCCCCTCTGGTGTCAGTACAATAATTGCAGGACATGATATGGACAACTGCCTAAATGACTCCTAACTCCTATCTCCAGCTTATCTTTTCCTGTTCAGAAAACTAGGAAATTCAATGGCAAAAATCTATCTTGAGGCAGAGTTAAGGTTGCTTAGTGGGATGTTGTCCCCTCAAAGAACACTGAGTTGACCAAAACTGAAAACTTCTGAAACCCAGGAAATGCACAGTTAAGGTTACGGCTTTGGAGAAGGTGAGAAATGAGGACAGGTGTAGGCAAACCTCGGATTGGTGGTTTGAGAAAATCTGTATTTTACTAGACACGGGGGTGGGGAGCAAGTGGCTACTTGCTGATCTCAGGACAGATGAATGTGGTGTTTCCAAAGGCACAGAGGTTTGGAACTGACAGCACAGGTACCTTGACTCACAGGCGCTGGCTTCCTCCTTTCCACGGGGGTGCTCAACCCCCCCTCTGCCCCCGGCCCCGCCCCCCCCCCTTCCCCCCCGCCTCTTCCCCCCCAGTTCTGCCCCCTCCCCTGAGCGGGTCCCGTCCCCGCTCCTCCCCCTACCCCCAGCGCCTCCTGCACGCTGCAGAACAGCTGATTGCGGCGGGCGGGAGGCGCTGGACAGGAGGGGGGAGCTGGCTGCCGGTGGGTGCTAAGTATCCACTAATATTTTTCTGTGGGTGCTCCAGCAGGTCAGGCATCCATTAAGGCCTGTATTAAAACTACATGAACATTATGAAAAGTTTAAGATTTGCCAGTTTGAGAGATACCAAGCTATCACTGATCTCTTGGCCAATAGCAGTGGGGTTTTTTAGCACTGGTTTTAGAGTGAAGAGAGCAAATCCTGAACTTTACACCACTGTAATTTTCAATGCTTGTTTTTCTTGATTATTAAAAAACAGGAATCTGCTTCCAATATTCTTTGAACCCTCTTTGGTGCCATACTTTGTTTTCTATTTTTTGCTCTTAGGAGTTGGCTGATGCCACATATACATATCTAAACCCTTAGGGAAATAAGATAGCACATATTTGCGAAATTAATGAAAAGTGAAAGAAAAAGCAGCTATAGGAAAAACAGTTCAGACTTTTCATGGCTGTTGAAAGCTACATTTTGACTATGTGTTAGTCACACAAGTAGGGTCTTAGGTGTACAAATAAATTTGAGCACAGATACAAGGATTATTTTTGTAAATCCCCTTGAAAGGCCTTCGTTCAGCTAAAAATAGCTTACTTTGTGTACCCAAATTAATGTCTTCCAGTTGCAGGTGGATACACATTATTAGTTATGTCAAGAAATTTAGGGAGAAGTTTGTCTTTGCAGTTGCAAAATGCCCCTTTGCTCACATATTTATAACTCTCCCATTTTGAACTTTTATTTTTCCCAAGTAAACAGCTTTGAACAACTGTTCCATCCTGTTTAATCAAACAAACAAATTGTTCTGTAAATGAAAAAAAGCACTAAAGCAGAGCTTCAGTTTGGTAGAAGACCTTGCCCTGGATTGATTAATGCTTGAGGTGGGGCCTTATAGGTGTCATCACGGTTGGTCCTCATGGGCCAGTGGAGGAAGGCCATGTCAACTGCCTACTGGGTTCCACTTCAAAGCCATGGGAGCACTAAGAAGCTGGTGAGACCCAGCAGGAGGGAGGAGCTCCAGCAGCCAGTAGCTGGTGTGCTAGTTCTGTTCCAGTTTTCCTGAGTGCAAGCAATAGACATGAAAGTTGATGGGGCACTTTCCCATTGGTTTAGTATTGCCACCTGTATTGGCTCCACCCGTTTTCTAACAAAACCTTGGCAGCCTGTTCTACAGTAAAATACAGACACTCAAGAGGTGTTTTCAGTAAAATTCCCTTTTAATGTTCTCACAGAAATGTATAGTTGACTGTATCTACGCCTCCGAAAATACGTGCTTCTCTAAACTAATAGTCCCTTTTCCTGAATATCCTATTACCAGGGTATAGATATATTTCTTCTCTCCCATTTTTAATACAAATGATAAAATAGAGATTACTGGAAATTATACAGACAAATTTGGCAGGGTTTTTATATTTACCCCGATAAATGTAGAGACAGAACTTGAATTTGGAGCCTGATTTAGAAGAGTAGGTTATTTATAGGAATGACACATACTAGCGAACGAGACAAAGACAAACATTTCTTTATCTTTTTTAGGTATTCATTCTCCTTCATATATTTATTTTTTTACACGCTGCATTAGTTTACCGCAAAAGGTATTTAAAAGGCAGCAATTTAAACATTGTTCTAACTCTGTTCAAAATCAAATATGTTCCACAATAATATGAGCTGTAGGAAACGGAGAGCAAAGTATTGCAAAGAGTATGCAAAAATGTAATGTATCAGAGGGGTAGCCGTGTTAGTCTGAAACTGTAAAAAGCAACAGAGGGTCCTGTGGCACCTTTAAGACTAACAGAAGTATTGGGAGCATAAGCTTTCGTGGGTAAGAAACTCACTTCTTCAGAACACCAAGGGAGGAGAAACTGCTTCTGTAGTTGGATAGCCATTCACAGTCTTTGTTTAATCCTGATCTGATGGTGTCAAATTTGCAAATGAACTGGAGCTCAGCAGTACTGTTCACACCTCAACTGCTAGCAGAGCACCTCACCCTCCCTGATTGAACTAACCTCGTTATCTCCATACTGATTTATACCTGCTTCTGGAGATTTCCATTACTTGCATCTGAAGAAGTGAGGTTCTTACCCACGAAAGCTTATGCTCCCAATACTTCTGTTAGTCTCAAAGGTGCCACAGGACCCTCTGTTGCTTTTTACAAAAATGTACTGTTACTTAATCTCAGAATATAGTGCTATAAGAGTGCATGACAGGGTGCAGAGAGACTAAGATATTCAACAGAAGCAGTGTCAGGGGCATCCGATGAGCAAATGGAACAGCCCCGCCATTGGCTTCCAACTCAGCTCCTACTCCCCTCCCTTATGATCAGTGATCCCCTCTTTCCCCCACCCTTAGGGGCAGTGACCCCCCCTCCCCACCTCAGGAGCAGTGACCACCCCCACCTCCTCCTTCTCAGGAGCAGTGACACCCCCCTCTTCTTCCCCCCCACCTCAGGAGCAGTGACACCCCCCCTTCTTCCCCTCCCCCCCACCTCAGGAGCAGTGACACTCCCTTCTACTTCCCCCCACACACATCTGAAGCAGTGACCACCCCCACTTCCTTCTCCACCTCAGGGGCACTGACACCCCCCACCCCCGAAGCTCCCCGGACCCAGATGTCCCTGAGGGGGTCTCTCCCTCCCTGCAGAAAGACCCGGATGTTTTTGGCCCCCGAGGAAGGCGCGGGTCGGTCCCGGCCCCCTGCGCGCAGGGTCCCGCCGAGTTGTTCCTGCCCCGCCCTCGGCCTGTCCCTGCGGAGCGAGCTCCCTACCTGGCAGCTTCAGCGCGCGAGACAGCACCGTGGCCATGCTGAAAGCGCGCGGTGCGCATGCGCGGCGGCCCGCGGCTTGCTGGGAAGTGTAGTTCTCCAGCAAGGTGGTCACACAGGTTTACGCTGCACACGGGAGGCGTGGGTGTAGGCGGGGCGGAGCGGGGCAGAGACCTCTGCCGGGCACACGGAGCCCTTGGGTCATGTTCCCATTGCTCCTGGTAGTTGCTATTGTTATATTTCTCTTTCATTGTTATTTTAAAGTTGAAGCTCTATTTTAAAATAAAACGATGGGCGGTGGGGGCAAGAACCACCAGTTACATTTAACGTGGGACTCCCCTCGGCTTCTCTGTGCGAGACCAGGCTCGTCGCTGTACAAGGTGCAAAGACAGAACTGCTGATCTCTGCCCTATACAGAGAGACAAGGATCAAATGTCAGGCACACTGAGAGACAACCAGGATCATGCTAACTGACAGCAGCATTTTTTTCCAATCAGTCAGCAGCGCCAGACCCAAGTGTTCAAAAATCATGAGATTGTGCTTTAAATAATGGGTAATGTGGGGTTCTTTGTATTTGCCTTCTGGTTTTTGAGCCTTACGGCTCACATTTTCCAGGTTTTTTCACAACCATGAGGCTAGAAATTTACTTTAAAAAAAAAACAAAACAAAAAACCCTGAGATTCTCACATAATCAAATCATTCCGGCAGCTATATCTTTAAGTAAATCACTACATGGTACAAGACTTGGTAATGTTGTTGAGTGATGGCAGCATTTTACTGCTGCAGATGAGTTTTTTGTGGGGCTGGAGATGCTAGTGAGTTTGTAAGACCCAATCCTGTAAACATTTACACATACGTTAAAACTTAGTCACAGGAGTAGTGTTGAAATCAGGAGGACTCTCATGTAGGTAATGTTAAAAACCTGTGTAAGTGTTAGCAGGATTTGGGCTTAAGGCCTGAATCTTGCAAGTTGTTACACATTGATGGACCTCTGCACCTGTGCAGAGCCCCACTGACATTAACTGGCTATTGAAATTCCCTGACCTGCAGAGTTCCCCATTGACCCTGCAACTTAATTCAAATCAACCACACTTGATTTATTTATTGTTATCATTTGTATTCCAGCAGCACTCGTAATGTGCTAGACAATGTCCACACACACACACACACACACACAGGAAGACAATCCTTGCCCATAAAGGTTTACAATCAAAAGCCCATACATTATTCTGCTTGTGTAATATATATGTCTTAGCCCTGAGCTTGGGAAGTTCATGGTTGAAAGAAATCTTATTTCTCTATTTTGTTTTATTTTAGGGCATTTTTCTTTTCTTCATAATAATATATAACACTAGAGTGCTTTCATGGTATGTTTTACAAACATTATATAAGTAATCTTCACAACAGCCTTGTGAAGTAGGCAGGCCAGTTTCACTGTTCTTGCTTCACAGTGGGGAGATCAAGGCAGAAAGAATATATGGCTTGCCCAAAGTCACGGGAGTCAGTGTTCCTAATTCCCAGGCCTGGACTGAATCCACCAGACAACATCATTTCTTGCAAATGTGACCAGCTTGGTAGCTGTCGAGTTGTTTTTGTTTACTAAAGAAAAGGCCAGTTTTACAGCAAATAAAAGAGTAGCAGTCAGAGCTGCAGAAGCATGTAACAGACTCCGCTTAGCATCAGACTCTGCTTTCCTCCGCTTCAAGCTCTGCCCCAACAAAAAAAATTATTTCGCACCTTTCATTCAAACTGTATCCTGAAATGCTATGAAGAATAGTAATAAAAGAAGAGCAGAGGGAGAGTGAAGCCAAGCTGTCTACGCAATGAAGAAGAGATGTTTTCAG
Source organism: Terrapene triunguis (assembly GCF_002925995.2). NCBI lineage: Eukaryota > Metazoa > Chordata > Testudines > Emydidae > Terrapene > Terrapene triunguis. The sequence goes on along the minus strand of NW_020664419.1, from coordinate 81,730,863 downwards.
ATACCATTTGGAAAGAGATGGAGAGTTAGGGATTGATCCAAAGCCTGTTGATTTCGATGTCATTGGGGCACTTTTCAGTGATGTTAGTGGATTTAGGATCAGGACCTTCATGAGGTGGAGGCACACAGTGAGGCTGTTCCAGACAGCAGAAACTACAGAGGCAAAGACCTTTGTACCAAGAGTAGTTATTTTCCCTCTCCTTTTCAGTTCTCTCTGGATAAGAGGGATCCTGAACACATGAAAAAAACAACAAGGAGTCCTTGTGGCACCTTAGAGACTAACAAATTTATTTGGGCAAAGCTTATGCCCCACCCTGAAACCTGAACACATGAAGTTTCACAATCCCCATGTTCCTCCCCCATTGCCCTCTTGATTTAAGGGCAGTGACAGTCTTGTGACTATGTAAGCCTTTTAGAACCCTAGAAATGTAGGGCTTTGTTGAAGAGAATCCGACAGCATCAGTCTTATACCTGTTAAGGAAACTTGTGATATAGGAGGTAAAAGGCTGTCCTGCAGAGAAGTACTTTCTAAGAACCAGCTTCTGGAACAGATTAGAGCTGAAAGCAAGAGTGCAGCAGAAGGCAGGCAGATGGAGGAGTCGGAGAATCTGGACTCTTCATTTCTGTGTTCTGGATATCTGGCTCCCATGCCCTCAGCAATCCCTGGTTTACAATACTTGTCAATTTGTAGGGCAGCATCCCAAAGCTTAAATAAATGCAAAAAAAGTCTCTTTCTCCAACTTCAGAGTTAGGCAGGGGTGCTATGTGGGGTCAAATTCCAGCAAGAGCAAATAGTTTGTGCTGCAAATTCATGCAATTTGATGCATGGATGGCAGAGCATAGTGTTTGGGATTTTAGTGATGTACCAAGCATGAAAAATGAAATTTACCTACTTTACATTGTGAATGTGAGCTAGTGATATGCACTGATTTACATATAAATTGGACACATCTAATTTACTAAGCCCAAGCAACAAACTTTGATAAAATAACACTAAGGTTGCAAACAGACCATTAATTTACAATGATATTAAAATGTCATTCAAAAAAAAGTTTGAAAGTCAAGAAATGTGCAGTTAAGCTTGAAGAGTTAAAAGTTTCAATGTCAGGAGTTTAGAAGGCAATTCATAAAACTAAAGTGCCAGAAAGTCTGGGAATATTTGCTCAAGTTCCATCACCAGTGCTCACTCTGCAGCCTTACCCTCTATTATTCTCTTCTGCCTAGAGGGAAGACCCTATTTACTTAGGGTTACCATACATCCGGATTTTCCCGGACATGTCCGGCTTTTTGGGCCTCAAATCCCCGCCCGGGAGGAAATCCCAAAAAGCCGGACATGTCCGGGAAAATAGGGAGGCAGGGGCCGGCGGTGCTCGGCCGGGGGCCGGCGGTGCGGGGCCGGGGCCACGGGGCCGGCGGTGCGGGGCCAGGGGCCGGGGCCAGCGGTGCTTGGCCGGGGGCCGGGGCCGGGGCCGGCGCCTCAGGGCCCGAGCCGAGCCGGGCGGGAGACGCCGGGGCCAGAGCCTCTTGGCCTGGGCCGGCCGGCCGCCAGAGGGAGCCGCTCAGCCGGGGGGGCCGGACTGGGCTGCGCCTCCTCGCGCCCCAAATGTTCGCGGGAAGCAGGGGAGGGGGAGGGGCAGGGGGTGAAGCGTTCAGGGGAGGGGGCGGAGTTGGGGCGGGGCCGGGAAGAGGCAGGGCTGGGGCAGGGGGCAGGGAAGGGGCGGGGCTGGGGGCGGAGTTGGTGCGGGGCCGGGGCCCCGTGGAGTGTCCTCTTTTTGGACACTTTAAATATGGTAACCCTATATTTACTGTACATGAAAGAAATTGAGTCTGTCTTGACAACTGAGTTTGGTTTTGGGCGACAGATTCTATGCCCTTTGAAATCACTCCAAACCCACTCCCAACAAGGAGCTGCCATTTTTGCCTTTGTTTCTCTCCAGGGACACAGAGACGCCTGCTTGCTCACTTCAACTGCTTAACCCACAGCCTTGTTGCAGCCCATTGCCCCTGTGTTTGGAACCTGGAAAATCCGGCTACCTCCACACTCCCTCCTCTGGGGCCAGCCTCCAGAGATAAGAATGGGTCCCTCCCATGTGTCCCCGCTGACAACTCATGGGGTAGTCACCTGAATTGAATCCATACTGCCTATGGTTTCTCCTTGGAGAACTACTTCAACAACCCATAACAAGTGAGCTATTACATATCTCTTTCATAACAGACGGTCTGACACCCATATGTTCAGGATCATGAGCAAAAAGTTGATCTCTGGCCTGTAGCTAAAGTTTAAAGTCCCTGAATAATACTGGGAAGGTAAATAGGGTTGAGTAAGGTTTTCTCCCTACAACAGAATGATGACTAAGCTCTGTACCATATGTGAAGGGTTATGTAGGAGAAGCTAAGCTAGTCGAAACAAGGTTAGTATATTTCATGAAAAAATTGAAACATGAAAATGTTTCACTTCATTCAAAAAATTCCGTTGGTCAAAAAAATATTTTTCAATTAAAACATTAAAATTAAAAATTCCATTCCCCCCCCAAAAAAGTGTGTTTTGTTTCAGTGCATAATAAACCATTTTCTCACACATTTTTTACTTCTCCCCGGAAAAATGGGGAGGAGGAAGTGAAAGTGTGAGAGAATATTTATTTCTCTCCAGAAACAAAACACAATTTTGGGGGTGGGAGGGTAGGGGGACAGTGGGTGGAATTTTTCATTTAAAATATTTTCATTGGAAAATGGGGAAAAAATCAATCAAAATTATTTTTAATTAAATTTTTATTTTGGTCAAAAAGGCATTTTCCATTTGTTGAATAAAAGTAATAATTAATACATTTCTGTTATGGGAAAGTATGAGAAAGACTGGCCCAGAACGGACCCTGGATTTGGCCTGACCATTAGAAAGAAATATGCCTCTCAGCCTGCTGAGTCTGTGCTAATTGAAATACGCCTATCAGTTTACAAGGTCTGTGTTAATTGTAGAAGCACATCCCAAGACAAAAAGTCTGTTCCAAAGTAATACGATTACCATTAAGGACATTTGTTACGACTGTTTTCCTGAACTCAGGAATAAGATCTGTTAACCCTCACTCTTGCATTCTTATCTTGCTTGTTTCCTTTTCATATGTAACAAGTGGTATGAATAGGTCTATTGAAGCCTGTCATGCCCCAATGATTTTAGAATGGTTATGGTAAAGAATGAATAGGTAATAAAATGTAGATGTGATAGAAAAGATGTTAAGTGAAATAAAGTGTGATTGCGGTGGTATGTTTGGATGGGTAATAAAAGGTCAGGCGCCAGCCTTAGAATCATAATAAACGACACCACATCTGAAGGAAGAAAAACAACTACCCAGAACCGTTTGGCCAAAGAATGCGCTGGGCGAGATAACCTGATAACCCTGAGGGCACACCGGAATCCACCCCCAACCGCCCCAAGGACAGGGGGACCAAAGAACCGAAGACCAAAATAACAACGAATCGTCATTGCTGTGCCATCTGCGTGATTGATTATCACTTCAAACATGAGAACAGCATGAGGAGGGAAACCCCATAGACTTGTATGAGGATGGATCCCTATAAAGACAGACCCTAAAGACTGAGGACTTTGGGTCTAGTTCTGCAACCAACTTCCAGGAGCATCGGATGCGCATCCGACAAGGCCTGGCTCCCTCCTCGTGTCCAGGCCACCTGGCCAGTGACTTGGCACGAGCAACTCCTAGGCTGGTAATTATAATAACAACCTTGCAGAACTTGTGTGTGTGTGAATGAATGTGTGAGTGAATGGAATGTTATAACTATAACTGATTGCTTACTCTGATTCTTTCTGTATTCATAATAAACGCGGCATATTGCCTTATCCCCTGAATAAAATCCTGCTGGTTTTCATTTTCTAAGTATAACACATTAAAAAAAAGTGTCCATTTTTTTTTTAAGTAGCTCTAGTGAGAAGTTTGTATTCTCTGACCCATACCATGAGGGTAGGGCAGGGTCATGCCTTCAGCCCATAGTTAGTGGGTACGATTAGGTATATATGGCCTTATTCTCCTCTCTCATACACCAACTGTACACCAGTATAACCCCATGGGGTCAGTTCACTGTTGCCCTTCCTCATGTATAGTTTTTTATTCCAGTATAAGGTGAGTGCTACATGCACGTAAAATGCTGTCATTCTAGTATGGTAATATTTGACACCCACTTTGCACTGGGGTGAATTACTACATAAGGTACAGGGGAGGGCAAAGGGAATTGAGCCTGTCAAGATTCCTTCCCCACTCTGAACTTTAGAGTACAGATATGGGGACCTGCATGTGACCCCCTAAACTGAATTACCAGCTTAGATCTGGTTTTGCTGCCACTACTCCCAAGTACTAACTCCCTTCCCTGGGTAGCCTTGAGAGACTTCTCCACCAATTTCCTGGTGAACACCGATCCAAACCCTTGGATCTTAAAACAAGGAGAAATTAACCATTCCCCCTTCTTTCCCCCCCCACCAATTCCTGGTGAGTCCAGATCCAACCCCCTTGGATCTTAAAACAAGGAAAAATCATTCAGGTTCTTAAAAAGAAGGCTTTTAATTAAAGAAAGAAAGGTAAAAATCATCTCTGTAAAATCAGGATGGAAAATAACTTTACAGGGTAATCAGATTCAAAGAGCCCAGAGGACCCCCCTCTAGCCTTAAGTTCAAAGTTACAGCAAACAGAGGTAAACCCTCTAGCAAAAGGAACATTTACAAGTTGAGAAAACAAAGATAAACCTAACACGCCTTGCCTGGCTGTTACTTACAAGTTTGAAATATGAGAGACTTGTTCAGAAGATTTGGAGAGCATGGATTGATGTCTGGTCCCTCTTAGTCTCAAGAGCGAACAACCCCCAAAACAAAGAGCACAAACAAAAGCCTCCCCCCCACCAATATTTGAAAGTATCTTGTCCCCTTATTGGTTCTTTGGGTCAGGTGTCAGCCAGGTTACCTGAGCTTCTTAACCCTTTACAGGTAAAAGGATTTTGGAGTCTCTGGCCAGGAGGGATTTTATAGTATTGTACACAGGAGGGCTGTTACCCTTCCCTTTATAGTTATGACAGAGCCCTTTGACTTCAATGGTCAACTTTGCTCCTGAGTACATGAGAGGTGAATCAGTCCCATGCAGTTTTATCTAAGGAAAGAGGATGGGAGGAGTGGTTATGGAGGAGGCATGTATGGAGCTCAGAGCTTGAAGACATTAGACAGAAATTGGACATTTTTGACAGATTTTATATAACGTTGATGTAGGTGGAGTTGCTACAATTTGGAGCAGAGAAGGTGGGACTCCTGAGGAGATTATAAACTCATTGGGAGTCCCTGGGATGTTTCTAAAGACTTCAGTAGATCCTGAGATTCATATAAACAACAAAGGAATCTTTGTGGAACTTATCTGTTCTGTAAACATCCTAGGTGACTCATGAGTAGACTTTTAAGGAGTGTCCAAGCCTGTGGCTGTAGACATCTTTAACCCTGACTCCCCTCTTGGTTCATATGGGGTTTTAAGAGGTACACAGCCTGTAACTGCAGACAATTCTGTCTCATACAGGCTGCACCATTTATGAATTCTGCCGTTATTATTGTTTAATATTTATATTATAGTAGTGCCTGAAGGCTCCATTCAGAATTTGGGGCCCCGTTGTGCTAAGTGCTTCACAAACACATACAAAGACATTGGTCCTGCCCTGAAGAGTTCATAGTCTAAGAACTCTACCGAGTTCCCATAGATTGAAAAAAAAAAGCCCATATAAACTAACTTTAAACTTGAGCCACAAAGGCTTATGAAAACAGCCAGCTCCCACTCCTCACTGAGGAGAGTGGAACAAAACATCTGGAGTTGCTATGCAGCACCATTTTTGAGAAGTGGCAAAAAACATATGGAGATTTTTTTTAAAAGATCCTTGACCTCTCTGCTCAGACTGTTTATGATTGATGCTTATTACAGAGTCATTTTAGTGATGTATAACACAGGACAACAGAGCAGGGGATTTTTGTAATATGGACCCCCATCTGCTAAGAACTGGACTGAGACCAGGTCTGCCTCCAAAGGCTTAGTGTCACAGCTGTGTTGGTCAGGAAAAAAACCACACACACCCCAGACTGACATAACTATGTCAGCAACCAACCCCCGAGTAGACACAGCTAAAGAGTCCTTTTGCTAGTACAGCTTATGTCATTCAGGGAGATGGTTTAACTACATCCTTTTGACTGTATAAGCTGCATCTCCACTAGAGAGCTCTGCTGGTATAGCTATACCTATACAGCTGTAGCTGCAGAGCCTTTGAAGTGTAGACCAAGTGGTTCTCAATCAAGGGTCTGCATATCCCTGAGGGTACGCAGAGATCTTCAAGGGGGTACATCAACTCATCTAGATATTTGCCTAGTTTTACAACAGTCTCCATAAAAAGCACTAGCGAAGTCAGTACAAACTAAAACTTCATACAGACAATGACTTGTTTATACTGTTCTATATACGATACACTGAAATGTAAGTACAATATTCATATTCCAATTTATTTTATAATTATATGGTAAAAATGAGAAAGTTAGCAACTTTTCAGTCATATTGTGGCTGTGACACTTTTGTATTTTTATGTCTGATTTTGTAAGCAAGTAGTTTTTAAGTGAGATGAAACTTGGAGATACACAATACAAATCAGACTCCTGAAAGGAAACAGTAGTGTGGAAAGATTGAGAGCCACTGGTGTAGACTAGCCAAGAGACTAACAACTAATTGCACAAGGCCAGAAGGGCCAACAGATAACTTTGATTCACTAATAAAACAGGCTGCATTTGAACTGGTAATTTAGAGGCTGAAGTCCTGCACACTGAAGTCAATGGAAGTTTTGCCATTGACTGTGCTGGGAGCCCAACTGGGCCCGAAAGACACTATTTACTATGAAAAATAGTGATCAGGATTTGGGTAGATCATCAGAGCTTTGCAGGGACCCTTTCCCAGTCCACTGCACCATGAAGTGCCCGTGCCCTGAGCTTTCAAGTGGTGAGTCCTTCCAGGAGTTTGTTTCTTCTTCTTTCCACTGAACTGTCGTGTCAGCACATCTGGACTGTGCTAGTCCCTTCTCAAATGGGAACAGCTGTGAGAAATCCATGTGATACAGATTATTGTTAGGGTTATAGCTGTATAATTTTTGTTTGTTTTTATCCCTGACAACACGGGTTGCTAACATTTCTGGAGGCCATATGAGTAGTTTTAATATTTCCTATTGTGGGTTGCTTTATGTAATTGGTGTTGTATAACTTTGTAAGTGTCCCACTGTTTCAGTGCTATGGACAATAACATTTACATAGAAACCTCACTCCCCATGCAGGCACTTTTTTTTAGAGACGGAGTGAGGGAAATGTTGGAACCATGTGTCTCTGGTACTGTCTAGCTCTGAAGAGCCAGTCCTCTGTAATCACAATCCTCTCTCTGTCGGGGCACCTCTCCATTGGAGATTAGCACGTTTGAACTGCTGACTAAACGATGGTAATAATAATGACTGACATTTATAGTATCTTCACCCAGAAGGAGCCAAAGCACTTTACTGATTTACAAACCATGGGTTAGATCCTCAGCTGGCGTAAATCAACATAACTACATTCAAGCCAGTCTGGGAGCTCTGCTGATTTACCCAGCTGAGGATCTGACCCTATATACTGCGTGCGTGCGCGCACACACACATACACTTACATTCATACAGTGCTTCTGATCTTGAGCAATCGTAAAGTGCTTCACTCTATGCAAGGGGATCATTGTACCTACCACTGTGGGTATGTCTACACTACGGGATTACTCCGAATTTACAGAATTCGATTTTGGGCAACCGATTGTATAAAGTCGAATGCATGCGGCCACACTAAGCACATTGATTCGGCGGTGTGCATCCATGTACCGAGGCTAGCGTCGACTTCCGGAGCATTGCACTGTGGGTAGCTATCCCATAGCTATCCCATAGTTCCCGCAGTCTCCCCCACCTATTGGAATTCTGGGTTGAGATCCCAATGCCTGATGGGGCAAAAAACATTGTCGCGGGTGGTTCTGGGTACATCCTCACCCTCCCTCTGTGAAAGCAATGGCAGACAACCGTTTCGCGCCTTTTTTCCTGGGTGAACTGTGCAGACGCCATTCCACGGCAAGCATGGAGCCCACTCAGCTCAAGACAGCAGTCATGAACATTGTAAACACCTCGCGCATTATTGTGCAGTTTATGCTGAACCAGGACCTGAAAAACCAGGCAAGGAGGAGACAGCTATGGCAGCACGGTGATGAGAGTGATGAGGACATGGACACAGAATTCTCTCAAACCACGGGCCCCGACGCTTTGGAGATCATGTTGTTAATGGGGCAGGTTCTAGCCATGGAACGTCGATTCTGGGCCCGGGAAACAAGCACAGACTGGTGGGACTGCATAGTGTTGCAGGTGTGGTACGAGTGCCAGTGGCTGCAAAACTTTCGCATGTGTAAGGGCACTTTCAAGGAACTTTGTGACTTGCTTTCCCCTGCCCTGAAGCGCCAGAATACCAAGATGAGAGCAGCCCTCACAGTTGAGAAGCGAGTGGTGATAGTCCTGTAGAAGCTTGTAATGCCAGACAGCTACCGGTCAGTCGGGAATCAATTTGGAGTGGGCAAATCTACTGTGGGGGCTGCTGTGATGCAAGTAGCCAAAGCAATCACTGAGGTGCTGCTACCAAAGGTAGTGACTCTGGGAAATGTGCAGGTCATAGCGGATGGCTTTGCTGCAATGGGATTCTCTAACTGTGGTGGGGCGATAGATGGAACCCATATCCCTATCTTGGCACCGGAGCACCAGGGCAGCCAGTACATAAACCTCAAGGGGTACATTTCAATGGTGCTGCAATCACTGGTGGATCACAAGGGACATTTCACCAACATCAAAGTGGGATGGCCAGGAAGGGTTCATGACGCTCGCGTCTTCAGGAACACTAATCTGTTTAAATGGCTGCAGCAAGGGATTTACTTCCCAGACCAGAAAATAACCGTTGGGGATGTTGAAATGCCTATAGTTATCCTTGGGGACCCAGCCTACCCCTTAATGCCATGGCTCATAAAGCCATACACAGGCAGCCTGGACAGTAGTCAGGAGCTGTTCAACTACAGGCTGAGCAAGTGCAGAATGGTGGTAGAATGTGCATTTGGATGTTTAAAGGGTCGCTGGTGCACTTTATTGACTTGCTCAGACCTCAGCCAAACCAATATTCCCATTGTTATTGCTGCTTGCTGTGTGCTCCACAATCTCTGTGAGAGTAAGGGGGAGACCTTTATGGCAGGGTGGGAGGCTGAGGCAAATTGCCTGGCCGCTGATTACGCGCAGCCAGACACCAGGGCGATTAGAAGAGCACACCAGGAAGCACTGCGCATCAGAGAAGTTTTGAAAACCAGTTTCATGATTGGCCAGGCTACGGTGTGAAAGTTCTGTTTGTTTCTCCTTGATGAAAACCCGCCCCCTTTGATTGACTCATTCCCTGTAAGCAACCCACCCTCCCCCTTCGATCACAGCTTGCTTTCAAAGGAAATAAAGTCACTATCATTTAAAAATCATGTATTCTTTATTAATTGATTATAAAAAGAAGGAGAGAACTGACAAGGTAGCCCGGGTAGGATTTGGGAGGAGGATAGGAGGGAAGGAAAAGGCCACTAAAAAAGTTAAAAATAATGACAGCCTTTTGCTTGAGCTGTCCACTGGGGTGGAGTGGGAGGGTGCACGGAGCCTCCCCCGCCCCCCTGTTCTTACACGTCTGGGTGAGGAGGCTATGGAACATGGTGAGAGGGGAGGGTAGTTATACAGGGGCTGCAGCGGCACTCTGTGATCCTGCTGCTGTTCCTGAAGCTCCACCAGATGCCGGAGCATGTCCGTTTGCTCACGCAGCAGCAGCAGCGTTGCATCCCGCCACCTCTCATCTCGAGCGTCTCTCCTCTTCTCACGTTGGTCCCTTCTGTCCTCACGTTGGTCCCTCCTGTCCTCACGTTCACTGGCATCTTTCCTGTACTTTGATACTGTGTCCTTCCACTCATTCAGATGAGCTCTTTCATCACGGGTCGATTGCATGATTTCCGAGAACATGTCGTCTCGCGTCCGGTTTTTTTTGCTGCCTTATCTGAGATAGCCTTCGGGACGGAGGAGGGAGGCTTGAAAAATTTGCAGCTGCGGGAGGCAGGGAAAAAAGGGAGAAAAGTATTTAAAAAGATACATTTTACAGAACAATGCTTATACTCTTTCACGGTGAACAACACTATTCACATTACACAGCACATGTGATTTTGGTACAAGGTTGCATTTTGCATCTTAATATTGAGTGTCTGCGGCTTTGGTGTTAGAGATCACAAACACAGGTCCGGGCAACAGAATTCGGCTTGCATGCGGCCATGGTAAGCCATTGTCTTTCGGCTTCTGCAGCCTTCATAAAAGCAGCGCCCTCCTTTCCCACATACCAAGCAAAGCCCATTGAGTGCGGCGGTTTTCCTGTTAATGTGTGGCAGCAGAAACCAAACTACCCCCCCTCCCCATCCAATTCTCTGGGATGATTGCTTTATCCCTCCCCCCACCGCGTGGCTGGTATCAGGGAAGATCCCTGCTAGTCAAACGCGAAAAGCTCAGCACCAATGATTCTCCCACCCCAGCTTGGCTAACTGCAGGGAAGGATTTCTTTTCAGCCACAGGCAATCAGCCCAGTAGGAACGGCCACCTCTGTCCCCTTAATTAAATTCCCATATTTCAACCAGGTTACCATGAACGATATCACTCTCCTGAGGATAACACAGTGAGATAAAGAACGGATGTTGCTTGAATGCCACCAAACACCGGGACCATATGCTGCCAGGCTTTGTCATGCAATGATACCAGATTACTTGCTACTAGCATGGCGTGGTCAAGTGTCCTACCAGGGAGGACAGAATAAGGCTGCACTGCCCAGAAACCTTCTGGAAAGGCTTTTGGAGTACCTCCAGGAGAGCTTCATGGAGATGTCCCTGGAGGATTTCCGCTCCATCCCCAGACACGTTAACAGACTTTTCCAGTAGCTGTACTGGCCGCGAATGCATCCCAAGTCCTCAGGGCAAATTAATCATTAAAAAATGCTCGCTTTTAAACCATGTTTTATATTTACAAAGGTACACTCACCAGAGGTCCCTTCCATGGCTTCATGGTCTGGGATAATGCCTTGGGAGGGTTGGGAGGGTACTTCAGTCAGGCTGAGAAAAAGATCCTGGCTGTTGGGGAGAACGGAGTGCTGTGTGCTCTCCGCAAGCTCGTTGTCCTCCTCCTCCTCATCATCTTCCCCGTCCACAGAATCCTCAGGCATGGCTGAGATTACCCCCTCCTCGGAATCCATGGTCAGGGGTGGGGGAGTGGTGGCGGCCCCCCCTAGAATTGCATGCAGCTCAGCGTAGAAGCAGCATGTCTGCAGCTCTGACCCAGACCTTCCGTTTGCTTCTTTGGTTTTCTGGTAGGCTTGTCTGAGCTCCTTAACTTTCATGCGGCACTGTAGTGAATCCCTATTTTGGCCTCTCTTCATCATGCCCTTGGAGATTTTTTCAAATGTTTTGGCATTTCGTCTTTTGGAATGTAGTTCTGCTAGCATGGAATCCTCTCCCCATATAGCGATCAGATCCAGTACCTCCCGTACGGTCCATGCTGGTGCTCTTTTTCGATTCTCAGACTGCATGGTTACCTGTGCTGATGAGCTCTGCGTGGTCACCTGTGCTCTCCACGCTGGGCAAACAGGAAATGAAATTCAAAAGTTCGCGGAGCTTTTCCTGTCTACCTGGCCAGTGCATCCGAGTTCAGATTGCTGTCCAGAGCGGTCACAATGGTGCTCTGTGGGATAGCTCCCGGAGGCCAATACCGTCGAATTGCGGCCACACTAACCCTAATTCGAAATGGCAATGTCGATTTCGGTGCTACTCCCGTCGTCCGGGAGGAATACAGAAATCGATTTTAAGAGCCCTTTATGTCGAAGTAAATGGTTTCGTTGTGTGGACGGGTGCAGGGTTAATTCGATTTAACGCTGCTAAATTCGAACTAAACTCATAGTGTAGACCAGACCTGAAATGCAGTGGCAGCAGGGGTGGAACGTGCAGTTATCTAAGAGCACACAGCAAAATCATCAAACGGTTTAGAACAGGAAGTGAAAAAAGCACTGCAGCCAATTGACACTATAAGAGTAATATTAGGCAGAATTCAAATTTGGCCAGGGGACTAGCAAATCGTGCCATGGATATGGTAATGATCACAGGAAGCCAGAACACGGCATTAAAGTTTTATCCAAAGGATAGTACCTGTAGTAGTGCAGCACATCCTAAGACGATACTTGTTCAATACTTACTCACAGGAAGGGACAAGATCACCCTCTACCAAGTCACCAACGTCACTTATTGTGACACCTGATGTTTCTTTGGAGGTCTCTAAGTCAAGTACTGTCCAAGCCTGACTCTGTTTGGCTTGGCAGCCAAGTAACTTGGGAGCAGAAAAAAACACTGCCGACAATATATCCTCCTTGTTTACTCTGACCAAAATAGATCTGGCACAATGGCTCAGGAATGAACTAATCGGCAGAGAATTAATTGGCATGTTTGTTCAAAGGCAAAAACAACTTGAGGAACAAATCCCAGGCTGGATGGCTCCAGGGGGGGCTCAAGCTGCCAGAAAGGAACACGGCATAGTGGAAACTATGGATGGTAAAAGAGGTTGCACAGCCGTGCTGGATGCCAAAGAGTTGTGTGCTGTGCATCGGGGAACCAGGTGCACGGAGGAGAGGAGGCCCCTCAAGAGAGGGTCCACTTTAAAAAGGAACTACACTGCAAATGATGGATGTTTTCACTTCCGTAAGGCTCCCATGTGTCTGAGAAGATGTTCAGCTTGAATGGGCGGGAGGGGAGGGCAAGAAAGAGCAGCTAGAAGAGGTTCCACAGAAAGATTGGAGAAATGTGTAAAGCAGAGATATGAAGAGGGACACGTCACACACTACAAGCTGAAATCCAAAGTGGGCGGTGAGGAGAGAAGAAAAAGAGAGAGAGATAATTTGAAACCTCATCACAGGATTGTCCTCTGGAGTCCAGGTAAAGTTTATTTACAATTCTCTGCCCTCCTTACCAGGAAGAAGTTGTACCTTCTTCATGAGGAGACACAGCCAAGCTTCTAAAAAGCCTGGTCAGTAGAAGGGGGTGAATGAACCTGCAAGAAGATGCAGGAAGAGGAGAGAAAATCTGTCTCAACACCTGTGTCCTTTGTTGGACTGGCTTAGACCTTAAGGCTATATGAGTGCTACTGGATTGCATTGGAGGGGAGAGGGTGTTAGTGTGCAGAATGAAAGGAGGAAGAAAAGAAAGAATGTGCAAGTCCCAAAGACAGGGAGAAATAGAGTGCAAGTTCTGAAGGAGTGTGTGTGTGTGTGTGTGTGTGTTCTGAGACCTAAAAGAGAGGGGGAATGTGTTCTGAAGGAGAGAGAGAATATGCACTCTGAAAAAGTGTGCACATTTTGAAGAAGGGGCAGGAACTGTGTACACATCCTCAGGACAGGAAGGACCAACAATATTTTCACTGCTGCTCTGCTTTGCAGCAATACCTTTATTGGTACCAGCCTGGTACCAGGACGGCTCACTCCTTTCAGTCAGTATGCCTGTCTGTCTGAAGCATCAGTTTCTCTAGCTGCCAGCCTGCAGGTCTTCCATAAGGTCAGGGGATCTGTCTGGTTATCAGGATGGTCAGTCTATTTGCAAGATCAGACAGGTCTGCTTTCAAATGACCATATGCAAAATGAACAAATTCGTTTATAATTACATGCAAAAAACCACTAGTGTTAATGGGGCATTAACGCAGAAATGGCAAGCCCTTAAAAGTCAGGAAATTCTGAAAGTTAATGTTACTCCCACCTAAACTCAATAAGGTATTTCATTCTCTCTCTCTATGTATATATATAAAAATAACAAATGATACCAATTACAATTAACATTTAACAAGGAATAGAAATAGAAAACACAGCAGAGGTACAATGTGCTGAGTTAATATTGTGGGATTTTTTCTGACATTTCTGTGGTATTTCAACTATAAACAATTACATTTATATTTATATTTCCCTGCTTTTTACTTGGGGAGCTTACAAACAGAATCATTTCTTAAGCGAAGCTTGTAAACTCTTTGATTGTGGGCTTATGTTAAAGACTTCCCAGCCTGGCAGATTTCTCTCCTGTGGAACTGTCAGTATTTTCAACATCCTGGTTCTCACAGTTCTAATGGAACTGTCATTAACTCAGGTGTACTTTAATGACCTTGTATGTTCCCAGATATGGAGCTATTTGGCTGGAGGACTTTAAAAGCTCTTTTGCCTTTACCTGTGGAATAAGACATCGTTAGCTGGGTGTCCAATAAGAAATGCATCCTCAAAATATTGCACATTAAAAAACAAAAAATAGAAGAGTGCTAGCAGAATGTGCAGAAATTATATATTGAACATTTTAAATTATTTTTTTAAAGCAAATTTGTCTTGCCGCATCAGAGTCCATTAAATCTACAAAATGAGCCTAGTTTGATTTTTCTAACTTCAGGTGTTTTTGATTTACTCAAGCACAACATTTCTGATAAGACTATGTGTATTTTATTCCCATGCAAATAAATCAAAATATTCATTCACTACTGTTGACATTTTTCAAGAAAATTGAACTTTGGGCTAAAAATAAACAGGGAAAATTTCAGCCTAAAAAGAAATTTGAGAAAGTCATGAGCAACTGAAAACAAAGGGAAAGGAGTTTCACATAGAAGGCACAAGCCTAATTCACTGTTGCCCTTCATTTTCTGCAGTGAAATCAAAATGGGAACATTTTACACACACTTTGCATTCACTTTATATTGATGTGAATGACAATGGGGGCATAGGTCCCACATTTTAGACATAACTATAATGATTGCTATCCCTAGTCACTGAAATCCTGATCTCAAACTGAATCAAGAGTCGAGCCAGCATCAATCACCCCAGTATGCTCAGAAGTAGAATCAGAAGACAATATGCATATAGGAGCAGGTGGAAAGTAGAGTTAACAATTTCAGCCTATCTTGTTCTAAGGCAATCCAGAGTCCTGATCCAATGTAATGAGTACAATATGTACTCATCAGGCTTCCGAAGGCGTTGGCCTCTTTGAAATGGAGGCTGTATTTGGCACTGGGACTGGATAACCTAGAAAATTCCCAGCTGCACTAGCAGAAAACATTAGTTGTGTACAGTACTGAACTGAGTGGTTGAATGTTTTCTCTCTGTGGGATCCAGGGCAGACACAAGGGAAATCTCCCTAGCGATATCTTTGTCTCTGCTTACCTGATATTTATAGGGGTTAGAACACATCGGCAAGGCTCTTTGTTTTCAGTTTTTAACAAAAAATTTGCAAAAGTTCTTTTTCGTTTTTTACCCATTTTCACACAAATTTTGGACCACTCAGGTACATGAATATACCGATTATGTTAAGAAAATCCAATCTATATTCCATTAGGTGCATGTGTTCATGTTAGTAATGAATTAGTCTAAGTGTAAATGCGAGGCTGTCTGTCAAAGCAAGGCAATGCAGTGGAAGACACACACACACACGTGTACATCAGTGCTCAACTCCTAAAAAATGAAGTGGCAGAACTCCCTGGACCTGGCTCCTTGCTCAGGAAGGAGAGAGGGTGGCTTTGTAACTTGGGCAGCCCAGGTAACCAAGCTCCTGTCTCTCCTTCCAGAATGGGCCCAGAAATGGAAGAGGTGGAGAAGGCAGCATGAAGGCATGGCACCCTCACCTCCTCAACCTCTTCCACTTCTGGACCTGCTCTGGAAGGAGAGATGGTGGCTCGGAAACCTACCCAGTTTTCTGAGTTGCCATTTCTCCTTCTAGGGTGGGGAGTGGGGTCAGAAACACTCTCGCTTTTCTCTATTTGTTGCTTTTTTTTTTATCCTCCCATGCCCCAGTATTAGCCTCAATATTTACCCAGAAAACGAATGTTAAGTTTTTGCACCGATTTTCATCTGATTTTTTTTTTTTTATAATAAACACCGGGAATAATTCCTGGGAAATTTTAAACAAAATAAAAACCCAAAACACAGTATCTTGGGGACAAATGTTTAACACAAACAAGACAGGGTGAATTGGCAGGGAACACGGGGCTGGAAACTGAAATCCTGGCAGCATTCATTTATTGTAGAGCATGGATTCAAGGAGACTTGGAAAGCACAAGTGTTGATCCTGGAAGCGCTGCTCTTGAGGTAGTGAGCTCACACAGCTCTCTTGTCACGTGGGAGTGCAGAATTAGCAGGCCAAAGTGGGGAGACAGTTACGGTTTAATATTTAGTAGGGCTGTCAAGCGATTAAAAAAATTAATCATGATTAATCGTGCAATTAAAAAAAAAAATTGCAATTAATTGTGCGATTAATCATACTGGTAAACAATAACAGAATACCATTTTTGGATGAAAAGCAACAGAGGGTCCTGTGGCACCTTTAAGACTAACAGAAGTATTGGGAGCATAAGCTTTCGTGGGTAAGAACCTCACTTCTTCAGATGCAATAT